>NC_143511.1:78461083-78773250 GCF_031878675.1 Megascapheus bottae
GGAAGTTCAATAACTTGAGAGAAAAAAACTGACTACTGCTGGAGCCAGCCAGCAGCGAACGGAGATTCCTGATTTAGGGGGTGAGGACTTGGAAAAGAAGAAGACAAGAAATAAACAGATGGGGTCAGGAGGACTACAGCCCAAGTCAGCAACCCAAGAAGGCTGTGAGCTTAAGACTGTAGCCCCGTTTATTTCTCGATCCAATCTAATATACTTTCTTAACACCAAGAAACTGTCAGGAGTTACATTAACACCAAATGGTAATCAGGTCTCAGATCAATTAAGCAGAAGGTGATAAAGCAATAACACATTTGTACCAAATGATAATCAAGTCTCAGCAGAAAGATAAGGCAATAAATCAATAAAGCCAGGAAGTTCACAATACTGACAGTATAGCTCAAAGTTTATAGGCATGGTGTCATACATGACAGCTCATTTCTTTGTGTGGTTATCTTACTCAGGGATGCAGATTCATGGGACAGTCTGACTCCACATTCCGGCTCCCAACAGACTATTGCCCTTATCAGTACAGAATGTATATATGTATATATACACATATATGTATATATGTACACGTATATATATATGCGTATATATGTGTATCTGTTTTTCCCTTAGCAGTTACTTGAATTAGACATATTGTGCTAAAAATATACTTTGTATTGTTAAAGCCAGATATAAGCTTCAGTGAACAATAAAAAAGTATGATAAAAGAGAAGCATGTTTTTCTTTACCCCATGGGGAATAAAATTCAGTAAGTGATGAATTACATTGGTTAGCATGGGCAGTCTTATTATTGCTTCTATTTTTGAAATGTCAGTGGAAGCAGTAGAATCAAAAGGCAAAGTGCCAACTTATTAATCTCATTATGGTAACTCTTCTAATAACATTTTCTTATTCACACATACCCCTGGCCCCTGTTATAAGGGTAGTGAAAGTGGTTGCAAAGAAGAGGATTAACGTGTGCACAGAATGACTTTCATTTATAGAATGCTGTTAAGAGAATTCCTTTTTAAATTTTTTATTTTATTTTATGGTAAAGGTGATGTTCAGAGGGGTTACAGTGACATAAGTGAGGTAATGAGTACATTTCTTGCCAAACATTGTGCCCCTCCTCTGTTTTCTCCTACTTTCCTTCCTTCCCTCTAGTCTTCCTCTCCTCTCCCCAAGTCTGATTTGGGGAGAGAACAACAAAATGGCGAGACAAAGGACAAAAGTTAAACCAATACAACAGCAATACTCACAAGACACTATGTTGGAAATGAACTTATAGTTCGGGGGTAAATGGAGTCAGGGTGAGTGAGGGAAAATGGAAGAAAACGAGGGAGGGCTTAACCTTACTTATGTAACTGTAACCACTCTATTCATCACCTTTTCAAGAAAATAAAACAAAAGTTGAAGAATCAAAGAATCTTAAGTTGGGCATCAGTGACTCACACCTGTAATCCTGGCTGCTCAAGACATAGAGATCTGAGAATCACAGTTAGAAACCAGCCTGGACAGAAAAGTCCAAGAGATTCTTATCTCCAGTTACTATCCAAAAACTGGAAATGGTTCTCTGACTGAAGTAGCAGAGCATTAGACTTAATTAAAAAAAAAATTCAGAGACAGAATCCAGGCTCAGAGTTGAAGTCCCAGGATTAGCATACATTCACACACATGCATACACACACATATGCATACACACACACAACACACACACACAAACACACACATCTCTTAAGATACACTTGGAGTAAAGAAGATAAACAAGATAACAGATTTGTTAATAATCTTAAACAGTAAAATGAATACATCAAATCTTCATATTATGCTACATAAATGTACACAATTACGATTGGTCAATTATAAATACTAACTTCCAAATTATTTAAAAAGGATGACTATGTATTTTGTAATGCCACATACACCCCATAATAACCCTCATTTCAAATACTACACTTCCATTACATTTTATGAGTGTACAGATTTTCTATAGATTGAATTGATTGATTCGATCAGGATCTATTTCCAAATTTAAGGCACCTCACATCTTATATATTACTCAAGGGGTGTGTTGATGTGTTTTCCCTTGTGATCAACACTAATTAAATGTTGATCCTTAAAAACAGAAGCTAATGCATCTATTGGTAGCAGTTCCATCCACTGTACATATGGTCTGTAGTTACAATCTAGCTCTGGGAAAGCAATTCATAATTAAAACCATTTTAGTTGCCTACAGAAAATATTTCAACTTGGGATGATTTGAGTCACAATATTTGGAAAGTACCATCTAACCAAACAAGTTGTTTCCTATACAAATGAGCTAAATTTCCCTGACATAAAGTCAGAAGAGAGGCTAAGGGTTAATCAAAGATTGTGGTCAACTGTACACTTAATCTAAACTTTAAGGTACTTTAATCCAAATTTGCTTCATCATGATAATCAGGCCAGTGTCTGAATTTAAGCTAAATGGTGTAGGTAATGATAGCAGCAACCTTTTCCTAAGGGCAGATTTACAGTCTCATCTTGGCAGAATCAAGTATTTGCTTTGTGTTTGTGGAAACATTTGGCAAGAAACATTAATTTTCCATCCATTAACTTTGGTGGATATGAACACCCCAAAGGGAAAAATGTGTGAAGCTGCCTAACAACATTTGGGCTGTTGAGAAAGTAAAAATATTTTTTGAAAACATTTTCTTTGCAAAGGAAAAAATAGGAGATTTGTAAATGTGTACACCATCTCAAAATGTAGAACGGTTCTGCAAACTTTTCTATTGGTTTTTTTCCCCTTATTCATAAATTAACCTGATAGCTCATGCCACCTATCTAACAGGACTGTTCTTTATACTCACATACTTTTCTATACGTCAGATATACTATGCTAATAATAATTAGGTGAAGGAAAAAATTGTGGGGTTGAGAAGATAGAAGGAAACTAAGTGGATATAATAAGAGCGATTTTATTTTCACATTGCAAATTTTATGGTAGCTAAAATTGTCAAAATTAATTAAAATGTCAACAGAATATGTATACATATCATATATATATATATATATGAATAAAAGCTACAAGGAACACAAATTAGGCTGTGGTGACAGATTGAATGATCTATGTACAGGGTTGGAACAAGCCAAGGTAAAGATCAAGTTGCATAACCCTGGGTACTTGTTTATTTCATCAATGAATAAATAAAGCATCATCAAGCAGCAAGAATAAACTGAGCCAGAAGAGTTACATGAAAAAAGAGTTGTCCTATTCCTGGAGCTCAGGAATGCTCTACCAGGAGGGCACATGTAATATGAAGTTGAGACTTCTTAAGTATATCTGAGTGTGTAAATATATGTGGGTACAGAGAGAACTGAGAGGACTGAGAATGGAGAAGGAAGGTGGGAAGAGAAATTGAAAGCTTCAGAGAGAAGATCTAAACAAAGGCACTGGGGCAGGGGTGGGAGAAATAAAGGGAAAGGGAGAACAGAGGTGAAAAGAGATGGAAAGGAGATAAGGGGCTACTGAATAAAAATCCATATAGTTCACCCACTGTAGATTTGGGCAAGCAATGGGGATATTTTGAAGGGAATTAGGCAGGAGAACGCCAATAGCATACATATGTTTCATAAAGGGCTGTATTGTAATACTAATAATGAACAGGAGTATTTATTAATTATGTAGCCCTTAGCCTACTCCTTATTATCTTTGAATCTCAGTGATTGTATTTGTGAAATGGAGATAAACACAGGAATGTCACCTGACCATGACAGCCATTCAATGCAAATACACTTGTGAATGTCAATCAGTTTGGCTCTAGCAATTATTTTCCTCTGAAGTCTTGTTCCATCATCTGTATGAAAGAATAACAATGCTTTCCTGTGCTGAGCAGTTATCCTAAAGGTCTGTAAAGTAAATGCATAAGGGATTTTTGTAATGATTTTCAAAGACATTAGGAGGGACCGATCCCCATAAATATTATAGTATTGTTAGTAACAGCTCCTTTACTGCCATAGCATCATTATATGTACAAGTAGTTACTGGAGGAGTTGACCATTGACTTAAATCCATACTTGATCCTATGGCCTTAACTATGCAATCTATTTGCTCTAGATAAATCTAGGAAATCAACATGTTGACTCATTATTTTTTTCCTTTCCATTTCTGTATAAAAGCACATGCAGACTTGCCAGGTAATAGAGGGTTTTGGTGACAGAATGCCAGGCAAGCCAGCTTTTACTGTACTGCCTATGTGCAATTATGTTCTATAAAGCATCTCTACTTAATATATAGCTCTGGATATGGACATATCTAATTTATGGTTCAGTCTATTTGGAGATTGGTTGAAAAACCCCTTCTTGGTAATTCGGCTGAGTTGGGGGTCATCATGTGGATTGATTTGAAAGGCATTGACCATGCGTCTCAATCTCCACCTGCTCTGTCTCCCCTCCCCACTCAGCAGTACTTGGAATTCAGTAGTTTGAATTCATTCCACTTGGCTTTCATGGGATTTCATCAACAGACAAAATAAAATGCAAGCGTTGAAAGTGCCTTGACAAGATCATTCGTTCTCTCTTATAGGTCAGCAAAGAGAGGCCTTCCATCCAAGGTCAAACACTAAATTAGGAAGAGATTCCAGTCTGAACGTCCTGTCCCTCTGCATGCTGTCTGCTGAGCCTCATCCTGACCAAACAATTTTCCTGATGCTCTGAGGCCTCAAGAAGCCAAGGGGAAGCCTCTGCTCACTTTCATCTCCAAGAAAGTCAGAGCTTCAGCTTATTCCTGGACTATTTTTGGTCCTCGACTCTCCTCGGGATGGTTGGTGCAGCAGAGATGCTGATGCTTTAGGTTTTTTTTAAAGAGAGAGCCCAACTTGCTGAAACATAAAAATTAAAAAATCACAAATATAACAGCTTTTTATAAAAAGGAGACTGTGTGGCAGAAAGCTCATTCCCCCCGAAGGGGAAATGAGATTAGACAAGTGAGGAGGCGAGGCATGAATCAGCAACCATCATCTTTACAGTGAGAAGTGGTCAGGTTACCACACCGCAGAGCACTGGTGGGGGCCCACTGTTATCAAGTGTAAAAACGAATTTCCTCTGTGAGTGCAGAAAGGCAATCTTTCTCGTTGGCATGTCTAAGATGAAGTGGAGAAATGCAGACAGTCTGCCAGCAAACAAATGGGGGGGGGTGAAATCAACCAAATCATATTAACGTTCTGTGAACACCCACTATGCGAGTAGATTGTGGCACATAAAAGCTTTAATTCCTCTTTAATGACTCTATGAAGTCTTGTCTCAGTTTACCCACTTCACAGATGAGAAAAACTGAGGCTTAGAAACTTTCACAGAGACACCCAACTAAGAGATAACCGGCAAAGGATCTAAGACCAGGTCAGTCCTATTCCAGAACCCTAATGACTAAAAGTATTTCCATACCAACAGTTATTGCACCTTCTGCTCTTTTTTTTTTTTACCAGTCCTGGGCTTGAGCTCAGGGCCTGAGCACTGTCCTTGGATTTTTCTCAAGGCTAGCACTCTACCACTTGAGCCTCAGCACCACTTCTGGCTTTTTCTAAGTATGTGGTACCAAGGAATCGAACCTGGGTCTTCGTGCATGCGAGGCAAGCACTCTACCTCTAGGCAAAACTCCTGGCCCAATTCTAAGTCCTTTTTAAATAAATAATTGTGATTGGCTACGGCCTGAAAAATTATTGTGCCTCATCTCATCTTTCTTCATCTCTTATAATGGCATCGTAAAAATAAAAATAAAGCTATCAGTATAAAAAGAACTGTAGGTAGATGGAGTAAGACACAAATGTGATTGCTAATACCTATTGCTTGACACATGAAAAACTGTGTATGTGTGAGTGTGTGGAGAAAAATTAGAAAATCTTTTAAAATGAGTTTGTATAATGGTCATGTAGCAACATGAGTAATGGCTTCTATAAGAAGAAATATTTTAGTACTCAATAAGTAAATTAAAAACATGTAACTCATAGAAAATTCCCTATTTAGAAGTGAATTATAATAGCACTAAGGAAAGAAAACTGTGCTTTCCTTGGCTGCATGACTGTTCAATGATGTTCCAAGGAGAAGAATATGTCGGAGAAACGGCTTTTGGATTTGGGACTTTCTGATCTCTTCTCCTAAAAGCTGTGTGAGTTGGAGCACGTTCCTGGACCTCGCTGAACTTTAGTCCCTTTGTCTTTTCTTTGGCTCAGATGTTTTGGAAGGTCTCCTAAGTTCTACAAAACACATCAGCACATTCAGTCCATCTCTATGTTGCTGTGATAGACAGAAAGACAAATGGCTCCACTTATTTAATGAGCATCTGTTTGTTACCACTGTGAGAACAGTCACCACCAGCTCTCTGAACAAGCTCTCCGTGGGCATCTGCCTGTACTGACTGCTGGTACAGGGGCAATGTCAAGCCCCTCAAAAGAGCCATTGACTTAGAAAAGTTTCTATCTGTGGTCATTATCAGTGAAAATATAAAAGTATCTCAATTCATCTTTTCCCTTATTATTTTCCTTCTTTCCCAAAGAATCCCAAAGGAAAGAACTGGTAGCAACATTTCCAGGTGTATGTTGTTAGGTCAGGAAGAAAGTAGCATTTCTGGCCTGTTACAACGGGCAGACAGTGTTGCTGTCTCTCCAGCAGAAGCAGAAGGAAGAAGGCAGATTTTAGAACACTGTGGTACCCCTTGCTTTGAAACTCATTGCTGAACATTTCAATCAAGATAGACCAGGAAAATCAGAGAATCCAGATTTCAGGAGTCAAATCTGGAAAGAATGCTGGTATACCTGACTCTCACTCCTTATCGGCTGTCTTTTCCACTGTCTGCTTTGGTTCTCTGCTGTCTTTTCTGCTTCTCTTTCCCCATTTTTTCCTCTCTCTGCTGCCTTCCTGTCTTTGGTTTTCTTCCTCCTCTCTTTCTTTTATTTTTCACCTCCTTCCTCTTTCTTCCCTTTTCCCATTGTCCATTTCTAGTTTCCTCCTTTTCTACTTCTTGAAGTTCAAGCCCCTTCACTTTGTATTTTCTCCCTATTTTCATCCCCTCAGTGTAATCACTGCTCTTATGCTTCTGTTATTTCTTTAAGCTATGCTTCACTTAAGACATTTATCACTGATGAGATCAGGAAGTTAATGTGGGTATTGTTAGAAATAATTTCCTTTATTATTCCTTTATTATCGAGGCTTCAACCAGCACCCTTGAATTCTCTAGCACATTTCCACTCCTTAAAGTTTCACAAAGCCAAAACCTCTTCACTGTTTTCCACTTACAATACTCCTGCTTCCACCTTAACATATACATCATAGTTCATGAATTCAGATCCTATGCAATTTGACCACATTTACTAGAAAGGGGTGGGATCAAGGAGAAAAGGATGAATGAATGAAGAAGGAGGAATGCAATCAAGAATCCATTGTATATCCTACAAATCTAACAAGGAAGAAGGAAGGTGTAGATAGGGGAGGGATGGATGAGACTATTGAAACAGGTAACACTGATCAAGATACATTGCATTCATAAACTGTTTTTCAATGGGAACTCCTTTGTAAGACTGCTTAAAATATAAAATAAAATAAAATAAAATTAACCTTGTCCATGTCTTCTGCCCTCAGGAAAAAGAAAACAAAAATTGAAAGGTCTTATGCAACTGCTTCTATTCATTGGGAGGTTCTTAGCTAGATATTGACAAATAAGGCCACACATATGACCTTAGTTAACCTTCCAGTTGTTCCACAAATAATTATATTTCTTATTCTCATTTAATTGAAGAGAAAACTAAGATGTAAGAATGTCAGAAGCTTGTGCCAGTCAAGGGTTACAAAATGATATAACAAAAACATAAACATTTATCTGTGCTCCCTTTGTGAGTCCTGACTTTAGATGAAAGTGGAAGAAAAGGATGGTCTCATAGAAGGCTGAATGGCTAAGCCCAGAGGAATACTGAGTGGAAAGTTATGATTTAAGTGGTTCCCTCCCTCCCTCTCTTACTTCCCTTTCCTTTCCTTTCCTTTCCTTCCTTCCTTCCTCTCTTCCTTCTTTTCTTCCTTTCTTCTGTTTCCTTCCTTCCTTCCTCTCTTCCTTCCTTCCTTTCTTTCCTTTTTTATTCCTCCTTCCTTCTTTCTTATCCCTCCTTCTTATCTCTTTCCTTCCTTGCCTTCATTTCTTCCTTCTTTCCTTCCTTCCATTATTTCCTTCCTCCTTCCCTTCCTCCCTCCCTCCCTCTCTCTCCCTTTTCCACTTTTATCCTACCTTCTGTCTTTCTTTCATTCTTTTATTCACTCTTTCTTCTTATTTGCCAATGCTAGGTCTGGATCTCAGGGTATACAGGCTGTCCCTTCACTTTTTTTGCTCAAAGCTGGTGCTGTACCACTTAAGCCACAGCTCTACTTCCAATGTTTTGCTTACTAGCTGGAGATGAGAGTCTCACCAATTTCCTGCCTGGGCTGGATTCAAAACATAATGCTTAGGGGCCGGGAGTTTGGCCTAGTGGTTAAAGTGCTTGCCTAGCATGCATGAAGACCCGGGTTCGATTCCTTGGTACCACATACATAGAAAAAAGCCGGAAGTGGTGCTGAGGCTCAAGTGGTAGAGCTCTAGCCTTGAGAAAGTCCAAGGACAGTGCTCAGGCCCTGAGCTCAAGCCCAGGACTGGCCAAAAAAAACCAAAAAACAAAAAACATAATGCTCAGACTTTAGTCTCCTGAGATATCCACATATCCACACATCCAGGCCAAACCGTGTTGATGCCTGTAGGATCATTCAGCTGAGGGAATCTAGCCAAACAATAAGGAATTTTTAAATATTGGTTGCTTGGCTTCCTTACCCTCCAAAAAGTCTTCCAAGCCTCTGACCCATTTGCCTCCACCCTCCCGGTGATCTCTAACATGCAAAGCAAGCTTTCAACCTTCCCACTTAAGTGGTCTCTGTTTGACTTTAAGATGAAAGCCAAATTCCTTGGGGCAAGTCTATGTGCCAATTACATTTCCCTTTACTCCATTTACCCATGGACAAATTGTGTGTGTGTGTGTGTGTGTGTGTGTGTGTGTGTGTGTGTGTGTGTCCCTATGAACTCCATCCTGCTTATCCATTCAGACTAAAGAGATATTTGTAATACTTATCCTACTTGGAGTATGGCTATTTATACTGTCCAGTCTTATGTCCATTTATGCTGTTCCATGACCCCTTCTGGCTTTGCACACTACACCACTTGCACTCTCCTAGCCTTTTATTAGGATTGCTCATGACCTATCTCCTTTATTAAAAAGGAAATTCCCTTCGGGGACAGACTGACTTTCACATGAATCTGTAAAGTTATAACAGATAGTAGAGAGTATACAAAATAGATGGCATATGTCCCCATAGAGATAGACAAACAGACAGACAGATTAAAAAGATGATAGACAATAGCTAGATAACAAATAGAAAGATGGACAAATAGACAAATGTATTACTTCTGCCTTGGCTCTCACTCCTGTGTGACCTCAGTCCACTTCTCTAGCATTTCCTCTTATGCAAAAAGAATATGCTAGATTTGATCATTTGAAGTTGTAACAGGGGCTAAATAAAGCAGTTACTGAAGTTCCATGATGGACCACACACTGTTGTACACATCACATGAGTATTCATTCATTCAATTACCATAGCAACTCTGTAAGTTAGATGTTATGACTATTATATTTGCCTTGAAGTAGACAATGAGGACCAGGAAATTTACCAATTTGCTGAAGATCACAAGGTTAGTGAGTACTGGAACTCATCCTTCTTTGAAACCCTTGCTCTTAACCATAAATTCTAATGACTAGGCATATGTAGTATTTATAAAAGTACCTGGTAGGGCTGCAGGATTGTGGGGGTGAAGGGTGGATGTTCAAGTGCTAAGGCACTCCCTAGCACATGCAAGGCCCTGAGTTCAAACCCCACTATTATCAATGTACATGGTACATAAAAAATCATTTTACTAAATAAATAGACTATTTATTTGTCCCGTTAGTACTACCTCGATGGACAGATCTAAGATTCTTTTTACTTGAGAGTACCTATCAGATATGGCTACCAACCACGATAGTTCAAATAACCTAGAAAAATAAGAACTCACAACAAGGATATGATTGAGTTAGCGAAAGAAGAAATAAGCATGGGAAGAGAGATCAAATTTAAAGTGTGCATCACGCATCACATTTCCTAAGAAAAGAGACAAGTGCTCAATCACATGGCTATATAGCTCCCAACAGAGGCCACTGTTAAAGGTAGTCATCTAGGATTTCCAGGCAATAAAGACACACAAGTGACATCCAGTCTTTCTACTGAGCAAGAAGTCATAGACTCAGCCTTTCAGTAGACCAAGTGCACTGAGGTGGTTTACAAATTGAGTGAAATACCTCTCATTGTGGAGCTTCTGTTTGAGTCTACTCAACCTAACATGACTCTCTTCTTTTCTGGAGCTAAAACTTAACTCTAACCAGGATTCTGGTTTTGCACTGGAGTGAAGAAAATTTAACATTGCCCCACAATAAAATGGAGCACTGGCTACTGCCATACGACTTGCAGTGCTACAAGTTCTCCCTAAGATCTGTCAGTGGACTCTGACAACATCCGAGGCACTCTTCTTTAGAAATAATGCAACCTAACAATGTGGGCCTGAAGTGTAATCTTTTTCTTTCTTCTTCCTTGTTCTTTCTTCTTTCTTCCTCCTCTTCCACCTTCTTCATCTACCTCTTCATCTCCTCCTCTTTTTTTCCTCTTCCCACCTCATACCTCTTCCTCCTCCCCCTCCTTCTCTGTCTCCTCCTCCTCCTCCTCCTTCTCCTTCTCTTTCCTTTCTTCATTCTTGTACTTCTCTTCTTTCTCCTTTCAATCCTCCTCCATCTCCTCTTGCTCCTCCTTCTTCCTCTTCCTCTCACGTGTGTGTGTGTGTGTGTGTGTGTGTGTGTGTGCAGGGAGGGAGAACTCTAGAAACTGTCATCTACACTTCCAACTGTAAACATGATAGTTACTATTTATTGAACAAGATGTAATAATAAAACACTACAAAGGGTATTAAAATTCATTCTTTCATTTTAGCATTATGATGAGCTACAGAGGAAGCATTATTTTCCCCATTTTATGAAAATGAGAAACCAGTGGCTTTAAAGAGGTGAAGTAATTCCCTATAGGTCAAATAGATGATCAGTGAGCCCCAATGAAACATTTTCTGTGCCTCTCCTTGGTCACAAAGACTCTAGGAGTGTGACTCTTATTCTAGATGGGGACCACTTTATGGCCTGTCTTTTAAACTTCAGTGAGTTCTTCTCCTTATTTTATTCTAGAGCCCTGGGACTCAGAGTACTGAAATGATGGATTGTAACTCATATAACATAGGAGAGCCAGTGCTTTTACCCACCCACCCACCTACCCACTCCCATAATACTGTTCTGATTTTCTAAGTATAAGGAGCAAGTAAAAAAAGTGATTGTAAACAATCCCTGGACATTTTTTGTAAATTTATCATCTCTATCTGAAAATTTTTACTTAACATTGAAATAGCATTTTTCTTCTTTCCTTCACCTAGAATTGCAAAGCTAGAGCAGAGGAACGGGAGAAAAAAATCTATTATAAACAAGATCCTTGCTACTTTATGGTAATTAAAAGCAATAAATATTCTTGCCCACAGTGCTAAAATTCTCAAATAGCCAGTGGGTCAATACTGTTTCGCTGGTTAGGCTGGTCATAAATCTTTATTCCTTTTGAGTCAAAATAAGGAAAGGATTTTTATTCATGAGTTCTATGACCTGGTACTGTGACATTTAAAAACAAACACAACTGAATGCAGTTTCTTGGCAAAGTGTGTTTCATATGATTTCTTACAACCTGCTTCCTTAACTTTATGTATATAGTCTGTGTCATGCAAGGGCACTCTCCTGCATCCCAGTGGCAAAAGGGTATGAGCATCCACACCTCTTTGCCACCATCACTGTGGTCCAAAACATTCACTCCTAGGGAGGAAAACAGAATGACTTAATTCTGGACCCCTCTACCTCAACTGTTTCAAAGGCTATTATTTGGTATGAAACACATTGCTTGTGAATCCTTAAGATGGTTTAGTTACCAGGAGTTAGTAGGTCATGTCTATAATCCATGTACTCAGGAGGCTGTGTTATAAGAATAGTGGGTCGAACCCAGCCAGGGCAGGAAAGTCCATGAGATTCCTACCTCCAATTAACCACAAAAAGTCCAAAGTAGGGGCCGGGAGTTTGGCCTAGTGGTAGAGTGCTTGCCTAGCATGCACAAAGACCCGGGTTCGATTCCTCGGTATTCCACATACATAGCAAAAAGCCAGAAGTGGTGCTGAGGCTCAAGTGGTTGAGTGCTAGCCTTGAGAAAGTCCAAGGACAGTGCTCAAGCCCTGAGCTCAAGCCCAGGACTGGCAAAAAAAAAAAGCCCAAAGTAAAGCTGTGGATCAAGTGGTTAGAGTGCTAGCCTGTAGGGCTGAACTCAGGCCAGGCCCTGAGTTCAAGCCCCAGGACACACACACACACACACACACACACACACACACACACACACACACAGGGTTTTTTTCCTACTAAATTCTGATGAATATCTTTATGACTATCCTTTTGAAAGTGACTTTTGTGTTGGTTAGCTATCTGTTCGCTATGATAAATACTTAAAATCATCAATTGATAGAGAAAAAGTTTCTCTTGACTCACAGTCATGTGGATCCATATCAATAGACTATATTGTTTTGGGGCCTATGAAAGGCAATATCTCATGGCAGAGGTATGGGGCAGAGAAAAACTACTCATCATATATACAAGGTACAAAATACAGAGAAAAAAACCCCTCAAGATGCCATAATCCTAAAAGACCTCCTATGAGATCCCATCTTTAAAGTTTTCACTACCTCCCAATAATGCTTTGTTAAAGGCCATATCTTTACTGTATTAAACCTTGAAAAACACCTAAGATCCAAATTTGTGTGGTTGTTTTCCCAAGATAAAATCTAGCCTTGGCTTTGTTTGTTTTCATCTGTGATTCACACTGGCTCATTTAGGAATCTGGACTGTGAGTGGCCTCTTAGTGCGTGGGTACCTTGAGTCAGGCTTTCACATGGCTCAAAAGAGGACAGAGCTCCTATGCTTAGTCTAAGATCCCCTGGGGGAATCATTCAAGGGGGCTGTGTGGCATTTGGGGATCTTTTCTCCTCTGGACCTCCATTATCTTCATTACAGTTGAGTGGGTTTGCAGATACATTCTGATGTCCTTTCACATTCATTGCTCCAAGATCCTAGATGAGCATTGCACTGCCTCCTCCTATCCTGTCTAGTAACCAGAGCTAGGAGAAAGTAGAGAGATGGTAAAAGCAGCAGCTTTGCTCAGGTTTAGCTAATCTGATAAGCCTAGCCCTCTCCCACTTTGGGCAAAAACCATGGATCTATCTCTGCTTCTTAGAAATGATTTTATGCACAAAGCTTATGCAAAGTTCAAGTTCCCTTTAAAATGCCTTGTTGAGTTGACTTCTGGGGGGAAGGGGGGACTCTAACATTTAGCTAACACAGCATAAAATGTATCAGCTTAGCTTAGAGATAAATACATGAATGTTCATAAGACATATCCCCAAATCAGCAACAATCCAAAAGGCTTCTGGTTCCAATTGATGCCTGTGTAACAATACATATTTTATTTTCTGTGGGGGGAAAATATCTCAGAGAATAGGTTTGCTGAATAAGAGTACATCCATTCATGCCTATTTATTGAAGCACAGGTAAGCTGTGGGATGTTTTATGCTAAAGAGTGCTCAGGGTAAATAGTGAAGAATGTCAAGAGTAAGTGCATATCTGTGAATAACACTATAGAAAAATTGCTGGCTAGAGTGAACAGTTTGTAGAGCAAACATTACTGCTTGTATGTCACCATTTTCCTAATTCCACACTTGTGAGTCTGCACCACTTGGCCTTAATTCTTCTTTGGGAACTCAGGTTGGTTGAGAAATGGGAGGAAGGGCCTTGAGTTTGGAGTTCAAGAGCAATGATAGGGCTTGACAATAATTGAAAGCCAAGCAGTACAAGGCCCTTTTGACTGGTTTCAAAAGAAAGAATAAACCTATCACGTAATTCAATGATCAGTTGCCAACATTTCCCAATGGACCATAAGACTGTGTGAGTGATGATGGACTCAGAGCTTGAACTAGATCTGGGCCAGGATTCTCATTTCCCCACAGCAAACCTTTGGTGATTCCATTCGTAGGAGGAGAGAAGGGAAACAGAGAGAAGTACAAGAGGTGAACTTAACCCTCACCACTCCACACCACCCACTCTGCATCAGTACCTCTGTGTCAGTACCTCTACAAGAGCAGGCTTCTAATTCACCACTGGCTTCAGTTCTAGAGAGTATCTACTTTATTCTGACAGGTAAGAATGTCTTTTTTTTTAGTTATAGATTTTTTAAAGATTTTTTTCAGTTTCAATGTGATATTAAAAGGCAAGGACTAGCATTTGAAGAGTTCACCATACAGACAAAAATCTAGGTGTGTGGCTTTCTTTATATTTTTTGTAATATTAGTATTTGATCTCAAGACCTCACGCTTTACTAGACCAGTACTTTGCTACTACTTCTTTCAGGTAAGGTACTAAGGTTTTTGCCTTAGGCTGGCCTCAGGTAATGATCCTCCTGTTTATGGCCTAGTCCACCACCCTCACCTTACTGATTGAGAGTGAATCTCACTAAATTTTCACCCAAACTAGCTTCAAGCTGTGAAAATCCTTTCCTTTGCTTATTTTTCTTTTGTAATTACTAAAGAAGCTACAGTTATATTTGCCAGATAGAAGGTACATTACTTCTCACACATTGGTACCCCTTCTCATGTTTTCGTTCCCATTTCCCTCTTTCTACCCCCTCCCCTCATCTTGTTTCCCCCCCTTCCCTTTCCTATTTCAAATAAACAAATAAATGTATATACAATATGCCAGGTAGGGGCCAGGAGTTTGGCCTAGTGGTAGAGTGTTCGCCTAGCATGCACAGAGACTGGGGTTTGATTCTTTGGTACTACATACATGGAAAAAGCCAGAAGTGGTGCTGTGGCTCAAGTGGTTAGAGCTCTAGCCTTAAGAGAGCCCAAGCACAGGGCTCAGGCCATAAGTTCAACACTGGGACTGGCAAAAAAAAAAAATCTCATCTTCCTCTGTTTCTTTAGGAGCCTGGATCATGAGCTATCACAACCAGTCTTTGATGATAAAGACATTGTCATCCTATGAATTTGTAGGGTTCTCACTTCCCCATCAGTAGAAGCCATTGACCCTCTATTCTGAAGAATCAGTTGAGACTTCTCCAGTACAACTTCCAATTGAAGAACTATGTTCTTCACAAGCTCTTGGAAGATGTTACTCCCCCACCTAAGGTGTAAGTGATGCAGGTGGTGACATCCCCGTATCTCTTCAGAACTACTATGTCAGTGTACAATCAAATGCCAGCACCCCTGCCTCGTGGCTGAGGTCATTCTCTAGCCAGAGATGACCATTATACTGGGAAGATCAAAACTATGAAAAATTAGTGCCTCTGCAGGAACACTGCCCAGGATATGGTCAACAAAATAATTAACACAGCTTTTTCCCCCTAATTGACAGAACTTGAAGTCTATGTTCTGCACCTATACATTAAATGATATTAATAAAAATGGGGGAAAGGATAGGAGATTTGGACCACAAATCAAGAAATATAGCCCTGAACATGAAAAGGGGGAAGGAAATAGAGTCTGCCCTTACCATTTTTATTTTAGATCAAGACCCAATCTATACACCTAACCTCCATATTTATAATGTTATAAATTCATGTCACTTTATTCCACTAAATTCGTAGGGATTAGTAACAGCAGCAGTAACACAAAAATAACACAGGATCACTATTCCAACTACAAATAAGTTATCTGGAAATTTTTTTAACTATAGAATTAACTATGACAGGTCTTGGGTGAGTTACAAAAATGCTACATTTTATTTTCTGTCATTCATAGAAGCTACCCAAGAGATGGAGATCAGAGTGGCAGTTTTAAGTTATCCCAGACGAAAAACTCAGTGAGACCCTGCTGCCGTCTTAACTCAGTGATGTTGGAGGCATGGGCAGGCAGATCTAGGTGTGAGGCCACCCAAGGCCAAAAGAGGGGATGCTATGCAGGGAAAATAACTAAAGAAACAAAATGCCTGCAGGAGTCACTCAATAACAGGGCAGCTAAATAGGATTCATGAGGCCCTCAATTTAAACTCTGGTACTGCTAACAACAACAACAACAAAAAAAGTGGCACGATATGGAATATAAGGAAGAACAAGGCCAGAGCAAAGCTCTTGACCTCAGCACTAATGATATTTTAGTCCATGAAACGCTTGGCTGCAGAAGTTGTCTGCATATTATAGGAAGTTTAACAGCATATGTCACCTCCACATATCAGATACTAGTAGCACCGATCACCAGATGCCCTAGGTGCTAGGATCAAAATGCACAGTGTCTAAGAAAGTTAAAAAAATCATATTAAATGAAGTAAGCCAGACTCAAAGGAACACAGGCTCAATGGTTTCCCTCATTTGTCATAATCAGTAGAAACCTTGGGCTCTCCTAGCAGAGATTTACAATAGACCAAAACCTAGATACCGAAGGCCATATAGTATGACGCTAAATGAAAGGACCTCCAGGAGGTAGAAACAAAAGCCATCTAATGAGTAATTGTTGTCCTTAATGTACTATGCTATCTCTCATCTTTTTTGCTGTCCATTGGTTATCTCATGTGGTTACAGTATTTTACCTTATTATCTGATATATTGTATATATGATTATTTGGTTATTTGAAATAGGATAGGGAAGATAGGGAAGGGGGAAAAACAAGATGAGGGGCAGGGGTGGGGGAGGGAAATGGGGACTAAGACATGAGAAAAGGTATCAATGTTTGTGAAGTAATGCACCTTCTATCTGGTAAATATAATGTAACCCTTCTATTAATTACAATAAAAAATATGGGCAAAAACCTGAGGTCCAGAGAACTGCAGATATGTGAGGGACTACATATGATCAGGACAATAGAGTGGACTGAGAAAGCCCACATGAAGCTGGGCATGATGGCATATATCTGTAGGCTTAGCACTTGGAAAACTCAGCATAATACAAATATCAAAGCAGGAGAATTGTGAGTCTTTGATGTTCAGCTGGCTTTGAACTGTGATCCTCAGATCTCAGCCTCCTGAGTTGCTAGGATTATAGGCGTAAGCCATGCTTGGCTAAAAAATATTTAACGAATATTTTGAAAGTTCCAAACCTCATTCCTAAATCATTCCATTCTAGCATTCTTCTGAAAAAATTTTAAGAGGAATTAACAGCAACTCTACTCATTCCTTTGCAGAAAGTAGAAGATAAGAGATAGTACAGGGAACTATAAAACCAATATATCTCCTTAAAATACAAATATGTAGGGCCAGGAGTTTGGCCTAGCAGTAGAGTGCTTGCCCAGCATGCACAAAGACCTAGGTTCGATTCCTCAGTACCACATAAATAGAAAAAGCCGGAAGTGGTATTGTGGCTCAAATGGTAGAGTTCTAACCTTCAGAAAGCCCAAGAACAGTGCTCAGGCCCTGAGTTTAAGTCCCAGGATTGGCAAAACAAATACAAATATCTACAACAAAATATTGGACAACTGGATGCATACATGTATAAAGGTATAATAAAGTATGACACGATAGGATTTCTTTTAAGTAAGTAACACTAAAAATAACCTGTCCATGAAATCTCCTTGCCAAAATGCTAAAGAAAAAAATATATGATCATATTAATTATTGTGAAATAGGCATCAGACAAAATATGATATCCATTCATAGTGGATAGGCTATCCATTCTTTTTTGTTTTTTTTTTTTAATTTATTTTTGTCAGCTGTGGGGCTTGAACTCAGGGCCAGGGCACTGTCTCTGAGCCACCCCTTTGTGCTCAAGGCTACCACTCTTTCACTAGGTCCACAATGCCACTTCTGTTTTTGAGTGGTTAATTGAAGATAGGAGTCTCATGGGGACTCTCCTACCCAGGCTGGCTTTGAATTGTGTCCTCAGGTCTCAGCCTCCTGAGTAGCTAGGATTACAGGCATGAGCCACTGGTGCCTGGCTTGTTCTTAGCTTTTAAAAATGCCTCAGAAAACTAAGACCAAAGAGATCATAGAGGGAATGCTTTAACTTCATTAAATGCTTACAGAAAATATGCTTGTGAAACATTGAATGCTCCTACTTGAATGTCAAACCAGAGCAATGTCTACACTTGACGTTTCCACAAAATAGTACCAACAGCTCTAGTCAGTACAATATGATAAGAAAAAAAAATGAAAGGAAAATTGAAAAAGAAACATTCTATTTTCAAATAATATGACTGCCTATATAGAAAATTCCCAAGAAATGTATAGAACCTAGAATCAGCCTATGATCACACACAAAACCATCCATATCTCTATATATTAACAGTGAACATATGGATTCAAAGTAAAATCACAATACTATTTATAATTGTTCCAGTGGAGGGGGGAACTGAAATCATTAAATATGCATATACAGCATAAAATGCATTAAATCTGTATGCTTAAAATTACAAAACATGCTCAAAGAAATCAAAGTTATAAAGAAATGTAGAGACATACTGTGCTTTCTGATTGGAAAACTCAACATAATACAAATATCAATTTTCTTCAAATTGTTACTCAGGCTTAATGCAATTTCTATAGAAATCTCAGCAAGGAGCTTTTGTGGATATAGCAAACTTACTCTAAAATTTATATGGAAAACAGCAAAAAACAAGGTGAGCTATAAGTCTACTTAATGTTAAAGGCTACTAGACACAGTGATATTGTTGGAGATATAAACACATAGATCAATGAAACAGAATTCAGAACTTAAAAACAAAGTAGCCCAAATATACCTAAATTGTTTTTGAATACACTGTTCAACAGAGTGCCAGAGCAATTAATATCTAGGGAGAAATGAACTCTAACCTAAAACTCAGTCCTTATACAAATACTACCCCCAACCCAGATCACAGATGTAAAGTACAAATATGAAACCCAAGTGTAGGGGCAAGGAGTTTGGCCTACTGGTAGAGTGCTTGCCTAGCATGCATGAAGGCTTGGGTTCAATTCCTCAGTACCACATACATAGAAAAAAGCTGAAACTGGTGCTATGGCTCAAGTGGTAGGGCTCTAGCCTTGAGACAAGTCCAAGGACAGTGCTGAGGCCCTGAGTTCAAGACCCACAACTGGCAAAAAAAAAAACCTAAGTCTATAAAACCCATATAAAAATCTTTGGCTCCTAAGGCTAGACAAGTAGTTCTTAGATTACACCAAAAATGTACATAAAAGAAAATATTGATTAATTGGATGTGTTTTTTTTTTACTCTACAAGGGAAACCATGGGAGGGACAAAATGACAATCTATGCATGGGTGGAAAGAAAATATTTCTGAACCATGTATTCAATAAAGGACTTTTATCAAAACTGCATGAGCAACTTTGAAAATAAGCAAGTTAACAAACAAAACAAGGAAAATCACACAGTAGGAAATGACTGTAGGACCTAGAAATTTCACTGAAGAGGATTCTTCAAATGTACTATGTAATTATGCATACATATATGCAGCCAGTACATGAAAAATTATTCTATATTACTAATTATTAAGAAACTGTGAGTTAAACCTGTAGTGAGCTGTTCTTACAGACAGCCACTTATAGTGACTAGTCACTCCATAAAACAGTGTTGACAATGATATGAAGACACTGTGAACCCTTCTACATCGACAATGGGAATGAAAATCATAGAGTAATCTGAAAATAACTAGGATGTATCTGTATAAAATTAAACATTACAGGGGCCAGGAGTTTGGCCTAGTGGTAGAGTGCTTGCCTAGCATGCACGAAGACCTGGGTTCAATTCCTTGGTACCACATACATACAAAAGAAAAAGCCAGAATGGTGCTGAGGCTCAAGTGGTAGAGCTCCAGCCTTGAGAAAGTCCAAGGACAGTGCTCAGGCCCTGAGCTCAAGGCCAGGATTGGCAAAAAAAAAATTAAACATTACAGCCCCAAAATCCAAATTGAACATTTATCTCAGAAAAAGAGAAACATACATTTACATTCAAAACCTGTACATAAATATTCCAAACGGCTTTATCCATAATAGTCTAAATAAACCTTGAAACAACTCAGTTTTCCTGCCATAGGTAGGTAGTTCAACAAATTATTTCATAGTACTTATTCCACACCACACATAGCATACATCTATATCTTGGAACATTCCTCAATAAGGAAAAGGAACAAGCTACTCATTCACACAACTATTTGGTTGGATGTCAATTGAATCAATTTAAGTTAAAGAAAAATAAAAGGAAGCTCCAAAATATGCATATTGTACAATTCCATTTATACATCACAAAGCAACAAACATTTCAGAGATGGAAAGGTGATTAGTATCTAATAGCTGAGTGTTAGGGAGGAGGGGTAGAGAGAAGAAAGGAAGGTGGTGGAGGATGGAAAGAAAGAGGTAGGGATGGAGGAAGGATATTCATAGTCTGGGTAATTTTTCCAGGTAGCAATAGTATATGCCAGCGGCCATGGCAGATTTGAACTGGGCAAGAGGACAGAATTCTAAAGGCAATGTGAGAACATGTGCCAAAAAGGTGAAGGAAGATCCTTTAACCAGATGCATGAATGTCAAAAGTAGAGACAGCCCTGTCTGTGCATGGAAAAAGAATACCAATCCTGTCTCCCATGTGATGAAAATAAGTAACAGCTAGGTAAATAACAGCAGTGTTTCCCAAATGGCAGTAATCCTTACATCATCAAGATATTCGCTCTGCTTATATTAGACTTGTACTATAATATATGTAGTGTCTTGTTTAAATTGACTCAGGTCTAACATAGTAAATATTTGCATGTGATAAAAATTCTGCCCGTGTACTACCTACAACCATCTGGTGCCCCAGCCATGGTGTACATTACATACTTGGAAAAGTAAGGAAAAGGGCATTCTGAGCAGAGGGAAATGTCTGGGCAAAGCTCAAAGGCATAAAGAAGCAGACTGCATTCAGAACCAGGACTGTTGAAAAAGAGCGAGCTTACAATAAGACTAAAGACACCATGACTGACACAGCTAGGGAACCAAGGTCAGGGGTGGGTTGTAACGAAACATAACCGCAATAACCAAAGTCCACTCCACTCTGTATTATCTCTTGCTTCAACCAGACCTGGCAAATGTCCTGGGGACTGCATGCTCTCATTCTCTCCCTTAGCTGCAGAAGTGTGGGCAGTCATGTGTGGCTGTGTTAACACTACATGACTAAAACCAATCCCCTAGTCCCCCTTGGCTGCACACCTCACTGCTTCCATGAGCTGATTTGCATTCGGGCAGGTTGTGTAAACAAGGCTGTTCAGGGAATATAAATAACCACAGCCTGGATTGTGGTTCAATAGTCTGGACTGGGGAAATCAGAATTTCCACTTATCTCCCATAGCAAGGTAAAACCTCTTAACTGCTCAGATGGTCCTGAGGTCTCACACCACTCCCTTCCATAGATGTCAGATTTGATCCAGTGCCTCGTCCCCTCTGGTTCTTGCAGCTACACATGCTAACTAGCTGAACTGTCAAACAGAACCCAGCTCTGCTCTCAGTACACCTGGGAGGCCAGGGCAGGTGAACAGAAGCTGAGTTCCCTCAAAGAGAGATTTCCCCAATGACAAAGTGACCTTCTCAAGGTCAGGAGCTCTTATTGCATCTCATGGTCTCCCAGGGTTGACTCACACCCTGGTTCATGTAGTTAGAAGTGAGTATGCAGCTCATTCAGACTCTATTTAGCCTGGAAACTAGAGTTAATTTCAGCTCCCTGCTGTGTGACCTTGGGCAAATTACTTAAACCTTCAGAGCAGTCATTTTATTTTCATCTCAAAAGTGAAGGTAATAATTATGCTCACTCATTAGCATTACTGGCACAAGGAAACATCATGGAGAATGGTGCGTACTTAGCACACTCCTTGGAAGTATTAAACAAATAATAGGTACTGATAATACTGCAATCGTCCTGGAACCTGGTGGTGGTAGATGTGATATTGGTATCTATTCAATGGAGGTAGAGAAGCATTGCTAGAAATTCCCCACATTTCTACAGCTCTTTATGTAAGATTGGTATCAAAAGATACAAGAGGTGGTCACCAGGTAATTGAGAGACAACTTCAAAGGAAGGGTAAAAACTCCCAGGTGCAAAAATAGACTCAAACCCTAGCATATTCTTTGATGACACTCTGATTTTTACAAAGTTCACTAAATTCTAGATTGGTCACCCATGAATTAGAATTCTTGGTCACCCATAAATTAGAATTCCTAGTGACTTGCTTGCCAAGGTTAATCCAAGAACCAGGTCAGGTGATGATGTTGAACATTTGAATCAGCGCTTATTTCTTCTAAGACTTAATGATTCAGGTATTGAGACACATGAAGATTTATACTTGAGCCTGCTTCGGTAACATGTAACCACTCAAAATTAATCTCTTTATATCTCTTTCTCCTTCTTCCTATATCTCTTTAGCTCTCATTAGCATATATTAATTGTATGAAGGATTTTCTTTTTTTATATATTTTTATTGTAATTAATAGAAGGGTTACATTATATTCACCAGATAGAAGAGGCATTACTTGTATGAAGGATTTTCAAGGTAATATTTCCATATCTCTAATGTACTTTCATCAGATTCATCCCCTCCATTACTCTTTCTTACCCCTAATCTCTCCCTACCCTCTTTGTTTTTTTTTAGTTTGAGTGGACTTTATTATGCTATTTTCCTATCGATCTGTCTATCTAATATTTCCATCACCAATGCTCTTTCCTTGACATTCCTCCAAAACAGCTCTGATTTTTATAATTACATAATTATTTTTCAGGTTTAGATTCAGCATATTCTTTTTCTGTTCACCTTTCTGAGTTTGGCTTAGCTTGCTCAACATGATGATCTCCATTTTATATAAATTCCTACAACTGATAGAATTTCATTCTTCATGCTTTTATTTCCATGGTGTATGTGCTACACTTTCACCTTCCATTTATTAGCTTCTGGGCACTTTGACAGAATTGCTATCATCAAGAAAACAAATACAACAAATGATTCTGGCACAAAGGAACTCTTCTGCACTGTTGAAGGGAATGCAAATTAGTGCGACCACTATGGAAATCAGTGTGAAGGTTCTTCAAAATACTCAATTAGACTAAGATGAGATTCTACCAGTCTTTGGGTTGGTGTTTGTAGAGTTTTCTTCATATTCCAGCTCTGGGTCTTGTCCCAGTTGGTCCTGCTCTCCCTCATCATTCACAAAAGCCATCCATGCTTTTGTCTTTGTCTTTCAGCATTGCCAACTCATTCAAACTCATGACCTATTTTCTCATTCTTCTTTCCCTTTTTCTGGATCACAACATGAATGGATCCTCTGCACCACTCATAATTTGGCTCAGGTGTTAACCTCCTTGAACATCCTTCATCCTTCACTCAAATCAATGAGAAACCTGACCAATGACAGCCATGCTGTCCTTTTAAGTTTTCTTCATGACGTTCAGAATCTGCACCTCCCACCTCTGCTCTAGTATTTGGTTTTTCCCAGCTTCATAAGGACAGAAGGTTTTTTTTTTGGTCTCTGCTCTATCTCAGAGCCTTCAACATACCATGTTGAAGGCTGAAGAGATAGATAGAAAAGATGATAGAATAAATATTACCATCATTTTCCTGGAGAAACATGTGATTTAGAGGGAAATCATTGCATTTATTTCATTTATCTCAGAGACAATGTCATACAGTGGGTCTGAGCTGCAGTGTGATGAGGAAGGCATCGTTTTGTTGCACTCTCCCAAAGGGGAAAGAGATCAGCATTAGCAGTGGAAGCACTCATAAGCTGATGCCATGCTTTAATGAGACATAAACAGAGGAGGACAGGGAGAAGATGTAAGGCAATAAGAGCCCAGAGAGCATTACTTATGTTAACACACAAGCAGATTTGGGGGGGGGGGGGATCTTGAACTCAGGAACAGGTGCCATCCCTGAGATGTTATGCTAATGGCTAGTGTACTACCACTTTAAGCCATAGTGCCACTTTTGGTAGTCCATTGGAGATAAGAGTCTCATGGATTTTCCTGCTCAAGCTGGCTGCAAACCACAATCTCCAGATTTCAACCACCTGAGTAGCTAGGATTTCGGGCATGAGCCACCAGCATCCAGACAGATTTAGGGTTCTTATTTCAATATTTGCTCTGTGACAGCTGCTTTACTAAGCACATTTATCATTTCTTGATTAATAATCACAATGTCTTCTCATGCAGTAAGTAACAGTAGCAGCAGCAGCAGCAGCAGCAGTAATACCAGTATTTATTCTCTGCTTAAATAGTAAAGCCTTGGGCCCCTTACTTCTTTATATAAGCCACCAGTCTCCATGGCTCCTCCTGAGCTTTAAAGACCTAAGCTGGTGATTCTGGATCCTTGCTTTGGTCACATCCCAAATTTTAAATACACAAAACCCAAAAGCAAAAGAGCATCAATTAAACAATGTGATCTGAGGTGAAAGCTGCAGGAGAAGAAATTAATATTATTTACTGTGAGATGTCTTATCCAAAGGTCCATTAAGACAAATTCTTCACTGAATTCCTTGCCATGCTGAAAGCTTGTCCATTAGGAGAAATATTTCTTTGCTTTAGTAATATTATGTAGACTACATTGAATTCTGTATTTCTCCCCTTTCCTCCCCCCAGCAGCCATCAGAGAACTCAGAATTAACTTCAATATCTGATTCTAGGTGATGTCTTTGTACATTCATTCATTCATGCATTCAATAATAAGAAACAAGGCTACTTAGTCGGGCACAGTGGCTCATGCCTGTAATCATGACACATGGACATAAATGCAAAGACACAGTATAAACAATTTTTAGACACTGCCTTAGCCAAGTAACTCAATGTGGAAGAATGAGAAACCTTTATTCTCTTCTCTTTATAATTTGCTTAAACCTGTGGAAATTTAATTTGTTACCTCTTCTCTATTATTAGATTTCTTTCTAAAAGACTTTGGAGAAGTTGGTAGAACATAAATTTTAAATAAATGAAGTCATTATATGAGCTTGTAAAGACAGAATTGCGAATTACGGTGGCCTCATATAGCTGGGTATGGCAGAAGTACACATGTCACATCATAAACACAATTTCATTTTTTAACATCAGCATCGGTTTAGTAACAGCAGTATTATAAATAAATTTTTAAAAAGCCAAACAATGCATGCTCCTTTAGAGATGGAGCCAATTCTTATTTCTTGGTAAAGCAAGGATGTTAAGTAAATACTGGACAATCATTAAAATCATCTGCTAACATGCAGCCTGTGGATGGAAATGTGGGGCTGCATACATCAACACTAAGTGAGAGCAGGCTGCTATTCCCATCCCAACTGATTGCCAAGTCCCATCAATTCTACCCTAAAAGGACTTGTCAGTCCATCTCCACCATTGCACCCCTAAAACCTAACCTCCTCCTGCCTCTGGTCCACCTATTGCTACTTCCTGCTCCACTGACCTTTCACATTATATTTCCTTTCTCAAACAATACCATTCGTTTCCTTTCCCCTTTTGCCCCCTCCGAGGAGTGAGTCTAAACCACAGAAAACTTAGGGCAAGGAATAAATTGCATCCATCTCTGCTTCATCTGCTCCCTTTTCTCAAAACCCAGAGCAATAACATTGTTTCAAAAGTATCTGCTAAATTTCTTTTTTTTTTTTAATATTCAAGTCCAAGTACCTTAAACAAAACAAAACAAAACAAGGGAGACGTTGAAAATAGTATCAGAATGTTTGCTACTCTTCTTGGGTGAAAAGTGTCTAATGTTTCTTTATCATTACCCATCACTATTTTTGTTTTCTCTCCAGCTGTGTTGCCTAATTAATTTCTTATTAACATTTCTCAATCTGAGCAGCTACTAATAACCAACACACCACAAACAATTTGATTCAATGATGGCCATTTCACAGAAAAGGAGCCATTGAGGGCATTGAAGGCTGATAAATAATGAATAACCACAGGGCATTTTAGAAGTTTGTAATTTAAAAACAAAACAGGGCTACAGGATAGGAGCTGCATCTTGGATCATCAGTCATGGAAAGTCCTGCTACAAAATAATTCTAGTGAATGACTGAATCACTTAGCCTAGCCACTTGTAGAGGAGAAGGTTAGATCCAGAGGAATAATATGAAGCAATATTGAGGTTTCTCTCTAGCCAGCTACAAGTTTTGCCAAACTACAATGACTGGTGTGAGACAGTCTGCACAGAAGACAAATTTCATCTTCCAGACCAAGCGTTTGGATCTCGTCATATTTATCACTATTATATATGTTTCCTTGAAGTGTTGGATATGAGGGTTGCAAGGAAAATTGCTTATTCTTTTGGACTTACCTTAAATCTTCAGCAACTTCTCTCTTTATCTCTTTATTGCTTATAAAACCTTGGCATCATGGACACCTGAATTACTTACTTCCTGTGTTGTAGTCTCCACACTCATGACTGTAGATCAGCTAGCCACAAGATGGCAACTTGTCCCAATGTCTAGATTCCATTTGCCCATGGAAGCACCAATGTTTTTTCCAATATGGCTCCTTAAGATAATGTCAGGAAGGTGCCTGAAAACATGCATAAGATTTTAGTGGGGCTAATTCTGATGTCTGAGCTTTCCATTTTCTATGAAACAACAGGTCCGCTAAATAAAAACTATTGATATTGAGTTCAGCCCTCCAAACAAAATTCTGGCATAGTGAAAATTACACTATTCAAATATGTATCATGGAGATTATTTTCCAAAATAGACTTTTATATTCTTTACTCTGCTAATGTTAGATCTAGGAATTCGGCAAAACATATATATATATATATATATTTTAAGAGTCCTTTCTTAACTGGAATTTTGCTTAATTCTGCTAATAGGAGGGTCCCAGATACAGATCAGGATACCTAAGGAGGAAGTAACACCCGTTGTATTTGTGCTGTGGTTAATTCCTTGGTTCATACTTGTAATCTCTGTAACTAGAGAAGGGGAGATTAGGGGAGTTATGGTTTGACAACAGCCCAAGCAAAAAGCCAGTGATACTCTATCTCAACAACAACAACAACAACAAAAAGTTAGGAGGATCACAATTCAATGTCAGCACAGGCCAAACACAGGCAGTCCTAATCTGAATAGTAAATAGGGGCAGGGATCTGCAGAAAACTAAAGTTGAATCCTTCTTTGTCACCCTGCACTAGAATTAACTCCAAATGGATCAAAGACCTCGAGGTAAAAGCTGACACACTGAAAACTTTACAAGAAGGAATAGGAGATACACTAGGCCTCCTTGGCACAGGTTGAAACTTTCTTAATAAGGACCAAGAATCACAACAAATCAGAGAAAGGCTGGATAAGTGGGACTGCATTAAACTGAAGAGCTTCTGTATGGCAAAGGACATAGCTAGTAAATTAATTAGGAAGCCTACAGAATGGGAGAAGATCTTGACTAACCATACAACGTACAAAGGCCTCATATCTAAAATATATCAACAGCTCAAAAAATTGAATAACTCCAAAACTAATCTCCAAAGTAACAACCATCCCGTTAAAAAATGGGCCAAAGACTTAAAGAGAGTCTTCTCTGAAGAAGAAACAAAAATGGCCTATAGACACATGAAGAAATGCTCAACATCTCTGGTCATAAAAGAAGTGCAAATCAAAACAACTCTAAAATTACACTTCACTCCAGTTAGAATGGCCAGAATCAAAAAATCTAATAACAACAGATGCTGGAGGGGATGTGGCCAGGAGGGATCACTACTACACTGTTGGTGGGAGTGCAAATTCGTTCAACCACTATGGAAAGCAAAAGACTGAACATAGAGCTCCCCTATGACCCAGCAATTCCACTACTTGGCATTTACCCAACAGTCCAGAAACAAGGGCATACTAAACCCACTAGCACAATGATGTTCATTGCAGCACTATTCACCATAGCAAAGATGTCCCTCAGTTGATGAGTGGATCAAAAAGATGTGGTATTTATACACAATGGAATTCTATGCTGCTGTCAGAAAGAACGACATCGCCCCATTTGTAAGGAAATGGAAAGACTTGGAAAAAATCTTATTAAGTAAAGTAAGCCAAACCCAAAGAAACATAGGCTCGATGGTTTCCCTCATTTGTCATAATCAGTAGAAACCTTTGGCTCTCTTAGCAGAGATTTGCAATAGAGCAAAACCTAGATACATAAGGCCATACAGTATGATGCTAAATGAAAGGACCTCTTAGATATAAAAACAAAAGCCATATAATGAGTGATTGTTGTCCTTAATGTACTATGTTATCTCTCATCTCTTTTGCTGTCCCTTGATTATCTCGTATTTTTACAGTATTTCACTTTGTTATCTGATATATTGGATAAATATGTATTTGGTTATTTGAAATTGGATAGGGAAGGGGCGAAAACAAGATGAGGGGTGGGGGTGAGGGAGGGAAATGGCGACCAAGACATGAGAAAGGGTATCAATGTATGTGAAGTAATGCACCTTCTATCTGGTGAAAATAAATGTAACCCTTCTATTAATTACAATAAAAATATATGAAAAAATAGGAGCAGGGTAGAGGAAGCTTAAAGTGATAGAATATGAATTTAAGCCAGTGTCATGACCATAAATTCATATATCTCTGCTAATACATATACTACACTATATATATATCACTGTAACTGTAGGTTGCTCCAGTGCCAAGTTTCCTTCTGAAAGCAGACTTACTGGGCTTCTTCAAAGATTCATTAGTGCTTTTGTTTTCAGAGTTTTAACCACAGATTTGATAAAACCCTTCCTAGCAACATCAAAGTCATGGATAACCTGACTACTGTCCTCCAGTTTACCATTATTAGGAGCTCTAGTTTCTCCAGGAATGTGCTATGGAGTTATGGACAACGCCATAAACTTAGAATGAACTTGATATACTTACCCAGCCAAGCATCATGGACTAACAATATGGAGGATTATAGAATCCTGATTACTTCTGCCCAGCATTATATGAGAGCATGGTACAATATATACAAGTGGCCTGGAAAAAGAGCAAGATTTTTTTTAAAAAAAAATGGTTTCTATAGAACATGTTGTACTTTCACTCCATCCTGAGACTGAAAAATTACATGTCAAACCAATGGCAACTCAGTCATTTTCTTGATCTTTCTTTTCCTTTTTTTTTCTCCTCTTACAACCCTCTAAACTCAGAATTACTGATTTCTTGTATGTAGAAACATGTGATGTCATTTCTGCTTTCTTGTTGGGATCCTGACTCATTAAGTATAGAATTACACATCTCCTCAAAGCATCACCACTGGATAGATCTACCAGTCAAACACTGAGAAAATAAACCCCCAGAGTAAATGGACTGCACAAACCAACTGGAGCTAATAGACATCTAAAGGATATTTTGCCCAGCGGCAGTTTAGCACATATTCTTCTCAGCAGCCCATGGAATGTTCTCCAAAACAGACCATGTTCTAGGTCATAAAGCAAGTCTCAGTAAGTCTAAGAGAATTGAAATTAGCCCTTGTATATTGTCAGACCATGACAGAATAAAATTAGAGCTTAACAGCAAAAGACAGCAGAGAAAATACTCAAAGTAATGGAAACAAAAAACACATTGCCGAATAATCAGTGGGGTCATTGAGGAGATAAGAAATTCCTTGAATCTAACATAAATGAACACACAACACACCAGAACCACTGAGACACAACAAATACAGTACTAAAAATTTATACCTATGAGAACCTATATCAATAAATGAGAGAAATCTCAAATGAACACTCTTATATTATACTTCAAGATCCTAGAAAAACAAGAACAAGCTAGACCCCTTCTAGTAGATGGAAAGAAAGAAGATTAGAACAGAAATAGTTCATTCATTGAAAAAAGTTGATAAGCCTTCAGGAAACTTGACCAAAAGTAGAAAAGCCAACCAAATATACAAAACCAGAGATGAAAAACAGAACACAGCAGATATGAGTAAAATTCAGATGGTGATGAGGGAATACTTTACAAAGCTTTATGCCAACAAACTGAAATATCTGGCAAAAATGGATGCATTCCTTGATAACATCAATATATTGAAAAGATATGTTGAATGGTAACTTAAAGAAAATAAAAACATAGTTTTAAAAAACCAAGGCTAGAAAAAGTAATCACAGGACCAATATTATAGGCAAACAAGCACTAGTTACTTTCTAAACACTTTGATAATCATGAACTGATTTTGAAAATCTAACGACTTTTTGAAATTCTCTTTAAAAGAGTCACATATTTAAAATGTTTGTGGATATATTAGAAGAGTATAATAGATCCCCAGCCTATACCATTTACTTTCAAACAATAACCGGTCTTATGGAGTCATGGAATTTTCCATGTCATAAAGATCTCAGAAACAATTATCCTTAATTTAAAATGTAACTTTCTTGGGTGTATAATAAAATTTTGCCTATTTAAAAAATAGCACATTCATTCACTGAATCGTATCAGTAATTACTTATGTTTTTCTCCTCATTTTCCATCTGTATAGGTCTCTGTTTATTGATATTAAAAAAACTTTTGATAAACATCTAAAATATTTTATTTTTGCCTGTGCTTACTATAGAATTAATTAGCTTATGATTTTTTATTTTTAATTGAAAAAATGTGTTCACTAGTTACAGCCTATTTTGAAATATGGGTTATTCACACATATTTGTGCAGATCTCCTCCCAACTAAAAATTTTCATTCTGTCAAACAACTCCTAGCTCCAACCTACCCCAGCTAGCCATTCTATCCACTCTCTACTCCTCTGAAATCAGTTTTCAGATTCCATACATAAACAAGTTATATGGCTTGTGTTTACCCTGTTTTATTTTACTAAACACAATGTTCCATATTTTCATTCACCTTGTCAAAAATGGCAGGAGGTTTTCTTTCTTATGGCTCACCAATATTCCATTATATATGTGTGTGTGTGTGTGTGTGTGTGTGTGTGTGTGTGTGTGTGTGTGTATGTATGTATACAATCTTTATTTTTCATTCTGTTTATGATGAACATTTGGCTGTTTGTTTAGTTTTACTTATGATGAATGTTGTTATCATGATCACTGGGTTGAAATTATCTCTTTTCCAGTCTAGTTTTTTTTTCTTTGGTATACATCCAGAAATGAGACTGCTGGATCATATAGTAGCCTTAATTTTAGTTCTTTTAGGACATTCTGGTAGAAGAGACATTGTGAACACATTTGCACAATGGTTATACTAATTTCTATGCCCTTTAGCAATTCATAAGACCCCCTTTTCTCTACAGCCTTGCAAACATGTGTTGCTTCAGCTTTGTGATAATAGCTCTTTGAACAGATGTGAGGTAATGACTCATTGTGGTTTTAATTTTCATTTTTGATGAGTAATGATATTGCGCATTTTTCTTTATACGTGTTAAGCATAGATCTTCTTTAAAAAAATCTTCCATTAATTATTTGCTCATTTTTCAATGGGATTGTTTTTTCAGCCAGCTAATCATAAGATTTGATATGAAGCATTTTTCAGAGATACTATTTACAAGAATTTCTCTATTCTCTGATTGCTTTCTTCTGCTATTGGTTGTTTCTTTTCCTCATCAGAATCCCTGCATCTTAGTGCCACCCTGTTTGTCTATTTTTTGCCTTCATTGCTTGTTCTTTTGGGATCTTATCCAAAAATTCATTGTCTGAACTAATATTGTAGAGAATTTCTACTAGAATGTTTATAGTCTCTGCTTTTGGTTTAAGTCTTCCATCCATTTCTGTTTACTTTTATATAGTGTTGCATAAGTCTGTAGTTTCATTCTTCTGTATGTGGATATATCCATTTGTCCCTATACCATTTATTAAAGAGACTGTCCTTTCTCAGTGTGAGTTCTTGATAACCTTGCTAGAAAACCTGGTGATTGGCAATGTAAGGATTGCTTTCTAGGCTTTCTATTCTGTTTCCTTGATTGATGTATCTGTTTTCATGGCAGTAATGTGCTATTTTCCTATAGCTTTATGGTTTATTTTGTCCAGTTCTGTTATTTTTTTTTTGTTCAAGGTTGTTTGGACTATTCATGATGATATCATCTGATCACTTTGCACTAACTTATTTGATCCTTGTAACCATGTTGTAAGTGACATCCAAGGTTAATGTATTTTACAGTTTATCAAATTCTGTCTAGGAATTATGTGAACAACTCATATTCACGAAACTAGAAATCTCTAAGCAGTATTATAATTGCAAACTGCTGGATCCATCTTTCTATTTAATCATGGAAAATAAAATATTATTTTTATAAAACTTCATTATAGGTCTCCAAATCCTATTTTAAGTCTTTTGTCAGACTTTATGTCTGACATCTGTAGAGGGTAACATGAACACAGGAACACGGCACTGCTGGAAATGACGCCTGAGCCATGTTCCATCTAGAAAATCTTGAACCTAGGATAATGGATGGATGTTCAGTTAAGAATGACAGGGTGCCGGGCTGGGAGTTTGGCCTAGTGGTAGAGTGCTTGCCTAGCATGCACGAAGACCTGGGTTCAATTCCTCGGTACTACATACATAGAAAAAAGCCAGAAGTGGTGCTGTGGCTCAAGTGGTAGAGCCCTAGCCTTGAGAAAATCCAGGGACAGTGCTCAGACCCTCAGCCCAAGCCCAGGACTGACAAAAAAAAAAAAAAGAATGACAGGGTGCAACTATTCTTTATACTTGGACTTTAGGATCAAATAGACGAATTCAAATCAAATGAATATTATCATCAACTGCATGACATGCCATTTTTTGATGCCTTTCTCCTTAATTTTCTCAACAATAACAGATATATTAATGGTTTATAATATGACAGAATATATGAAAACATTCAATATAAGAGGTTCTCAAGGGTATCTCCTTGCCCCCTTGTCTCATGCTTTATAAACCTTCACATTGGCATCTGGGTGGGTTATATCTGCATCTCCAAACCAGACCTCATTGTTCCTTTATCAGTGTAAAAAAGTCATTCTCTCTTTATAATAATCATCACAATGTAGATCTGCAGATAACACAGGATCCTTTTCCAGGAAACTGCCTAAAGCAACTCCATATACAATGGCAATACTTCCTCAATACGCTCATTTCCCTGATGAGACTTTTACTCAGCTTTTGCTTCCCACCCCCTTTAAAAGAAAACTCTTAAGGGGACTTTATTAATGGAGTCCCTGCAGATGTGCTGTTCTGTCAGGGATTCTTTCAAACACTTCACAAATAACACAAGACTGGGTGACTAGCTCAGCTTTTCCAGGTCGTTAAACATTGCTTAACTATTTTTGACTGTTTTGGCATCAACAAAAATCTCAAATGCTTTTGGGGCCAAGAATGGGTTCCATTAATATTTTACACCCTGAGTGTTTTAAAGGACTCATTTATTCTAAAGTCATCTGTCAACTTTTCTCTAAGAGCTTTTTGATATCACCACCACCAGCTCCCCCAAGCTCTTGGTGAAAAGTTCTAAATAGCGTCAGTCATTTCTGCTCATCCCTTAGTTTCAGACCCTAAAGATAATCTCAGGAGCTAGATACCCCAAAATAGGAGGTATAAGAAACCCTCACAACAGAATTAGCTCTTGGCCAAACTTTTAAGATCATTACGAATAGAGAACTGTGAAGTATATGTAATTTTCCAGGATAAGAGGATGGAATAAATGGACTCTTTTCCTGATAGAGTTGCTGTCTTTAATACTAGCAAGGTTTCTGGATCTTAGCCCAGAAGATCCTACTTCTGAAAGCTTCCCAGAACAAGCAGGTCTAAAAGAGAGAATCAAGGCATTCTGGCTAATAATGATAAAGTCAAGGGTTGCTTTCTTACTGAATAAGTAACTAGTGCTCAAATAGCATGCGGGTTTTATGTGTGGAGGTTAGTATTAAGTCATGTACCACATAGGATAATGGCTAGAACATGTCCAAGCAAGAATGGCCAATTATATATTTATCATTCTGTTTCTTCTGTGGCAAATAATGACCTTGAAGAAAACAGAATAGAATGGAATTCCCACTTCCATGGGATTCTCTCCTTAAATGAGAGCAGTGGCTTCACACACACACACACACACACACACACACACACACACACACACACACACACACACACTTGTGCATGCAGACATACAATAGATACACAGACCCCTACCCTATATACACAGCTCTCTATAGGCCCAACTAAGTTAACACCTAACTTACATCTTCTCTCAAATAGCATTACCTAGTTTTAAAAAAAGCACCTATATCTACAAAGTAAATCAAAATGCAATTCTAATATTAGAAATTTCAGACACAATGACAGAATTATAAGAAACTGGTTTGAGAAATAATATTTTGTCCTTTAAATCATACAGTGCAGAAGCCTTATGTCAAGAAAAGCACTCTGCTAGAAAGCAGAATACCTATATTCTAACTTTACCTCCATTATTTTCTATCTATGTGATCTTGGGCATGTGTCTGAACCCCATTGAGCCTTGAAGGTGGGAAGGTCATCTTTGAATCCAATTAGGTGATGCAGCCTTCATAACAGCTTGAGAATTTGCAATGCAAACTACATTAGTAAAACTTCTATGCGCAGGGGGTGTAGCTCAATGGTGATACATGTGCATAGCATATGTAGAGCCCTAGGTTCAATCTCAGCACCCAGTAAATAATGATAATAATTATAATCTTATGACACAGGTGAGGCAGATCTTTTGTTCTTATTTTGACATTTAAGAAACTGATGAGAATAAGGCACTGGGAGCTCACATCTGTAATCCTAGCTGTTCAAGAGGCTGAGATTCAAGAATTGTAGTTCAAAGTGAGACTGGGCAGGAAAACCAATGAGATGCTTATCTCCAATTAACTACCAAAAAGCTTGAAGTAGAGCTGTGTCTTCAGTGGCAGAATGCTAGCCTGAAGCAAAGAAGTTCAGTGACAGCATTCAGGCCCTGCTTCAAGCTCTAGCACCAAAAATAAAATAAAATAAAACCAATGATCATAAAATAAAATAGTATGGGGTGGTACTGTATCTGAGTAGTAGATTGATTGCCTAACATGCTCAAGCCCTAAGTTCAATTCTTCAGAAACACATAAACAGAAAATGCCAAAAGTGGCTGAAGGGGTCAAGTGATGGCCTTGAGCAAAAGTCAGGGACATTGCCCAGGCCCTGAGTTCAAGCCTCAGGACTGGCAAATATATTGGCAAATACAATTTTTAATAATACTGAACTTGCAATTTGTCACATTTAAATGTTAAAAGATTCAAATTAACTGCAATGTGATCTAGTTTTTATTGTTGTTATAAAAGCAATGTACTAATAGATTACAGCTACATATGGCAAGTAATGAGTATATTTTTGAACAGTGTCACCTTTTCCCTCTTTTAAATTGTTTTCATTTCTCATTCATTTTGATCATTTTATATGATTATGTATCCATATCTATTGAACCTTTGTGAGCCTGTCCTAACAATAGCCTCCTTTGAACTTATTGTGAGAATGTCTACAGTCCTGTATAATGTCCAAATGTATTTTGTACTCTAGTGTGTTTCCTTATAGATTTATAGGCACACTGTAGTTGCTACAAATGAGGAAAACAATGCAACTAATGTTTGTTTGGGTCTGGCTTACTTCATTTAATATAAGAGTTTCCAAGTCTTTCCATTTCCTTGTAATGGTACAATATCATTTTTTCTGATATATATGTATATATACATTTATGGATATATAAATACATACATATATGTGTATATACACACATACCACATTTTCTTGATCCTTTTGTCTACTAAAGGGAATCTGGGTTGATCCCATATTTGGCCATGGTAAACAATGCTCAATGAGCATGGCTGTGCTGGTAGCTTTAGTTTTGCCTTGTGTATCACTCTGCAACAGAATCAATTCGAGATGAGTCAAAACCTCAATGTAAGGCCAGATACCATGAAAATATTGCAGTAGGGAGAATAATAGGGCTCCTAGGAAACTTCCTAAGATCCATAATGACAACAAATCAAAGAAAGATTAGTTAGGGGGGATAGCACCAAACTCAAGAGTTTCTGCACAGGAAACAATTTAAGCTAGCAAGACAGAAAGTCCACAGAATGTAAGATTTTTACTAGCGGTGATTCAGACAAGGGCCTCATATCTAAAATGTATTTAGAGCTCAAAAAATTAAACTCCTTGAATATAAACTGTCAAAGAAACAAGAATGCAATTAATAAATGGACCAAGCACTTGAAGAGAGACTTTTCAGAAGAAGAATGGCCAATAAACACATGAAGAAATGTTCAACATCTCTGGCCATAAAAGAAAGGCAAGTCAAAACAACATTGAGATTCCATCTCACCCTAGTTAGAATGGCCATTCATCAAGAAAATTAACATTAAGACGGGCGCCATAGCTCACACCTGTAATCCTAGCCCCATGACCCAACAAAAAATAAAAAAGATATATACTCATTCCTTGACTTACTTAACTGTAACCCCTCTCTATATCCCCTTAACAATAACAATACAGAAAGAATATATGCAAGTCTATATTTCTGGGGCCTCTAGGTTCTTGCATATATCTAAATACCTATATTTCAGTATCAAAGTGATTTAATTACAATAGCTTTGCAGTTTACTTGGAAGTCAAGAAGTGTGACACTTCCAGCTTTGTTCTTTATCGACAATTTTTTTCCTTCCTTCCTTTAATCCTTCCTTTTATGCTTCATTTTTTTCCTTTGTTCCTTCCTTCCTTCCTTTAGCAATATTTTTTGTTACTATAAAATATATCTTAGTACTTAAAGATTTCATTGAATCTGTGGGTTATTTTAGGGATTGTATTTAAAACTTAATATTATTGTCTTTCCATATATGTATATCTTTTATTACAACTTTAAAAAATGCCTTTATCTAGCTTTGCTATCTGTTTCCTTATGACTTCAATAGTTAGGTAGCACTCCTTCCACTTCAATTATTTGGAATAATTAGAAAAATACTGACATCAAGTCTTTAAGAATTCAACGATGAGATCATCTGATCACAGTCTTTTTGAGAGATATTTATCCTCTGCTTTTATCTGCTTCCTTGTTATGAGTATGTTCGTGTTTTCCATTTCTTCATAACTCAGTATTTTAGGTTGTGTGTTCCTACAAATACCTCTAGCTCTCTTAGGTTATCCACATTATTGCCACGTAATGCTCCAAAGTAATTTTTTTTTTTTGGTTTGGTTGCTAGTACTGCAGCTTGAATTCAGTATCATGCATTCATGCTTGTCTTTTTGAATCAAGGCTGGTGCTCTACCATTTGAGCCACATCTCCACTTCCTGCTTTTTCCTGATTAAATGGAGATAAGAGTCTCAGGTTTGTCTGCCAAACTATCGTTGAATTTCAGTCCTCTGATCTCAGCCTCCTAAATAGCTATAATTACATGTGTGAGTCACTGGTGCCTAGCTCATAGCAATTTTTAATTATCCTTTCTATTATTTCTGTGCATCAATCATGTCATCTTTATCTCTGATTTTAAATGAGCTCATTCCAGAAAAGATTAGTCATTTCATTTGCTATGTCAAAAATCAACCCTTCATTTTGTTGCTTTCGATTATTTTTCTATTCTCTATTTGGCATTTATTTTTTAATATTTCCTTCTTTGTGCTGAGTTGTGAACATAGTTTATTCTTTTACTAGTTCCTTGTCTTTTAAATGGATTGTTTCTTTAAGTTTTTCCTTTTTTAAATTAAAAGTTGGTTTATTACAATAATCTTAATTTGCAGAATTATTTGTGCTGCTCCCTTTAATTTTTGGTATAGTTGGGTATGGAGTTTTTATGACCTAACATATTTTCTAATTTCTCTTTTGATTGTTAAACCCTTGATTGTTCAAGAGTGTTCTGTTTAATTTGGACATGCTTGAGAATTTGTTTTTCTTCTATCAATTATTAGTTTCACTATGTTTTGATTAGAATATATACAGGATATAGTTTCAGTCTAGTAAAATTGGTTAAACTATGTTTGTTATCTGACATGTGATCTTCCAAAGAGAATATTCCATGAGCACTTGAAAAGAATGCTTATTTTGTTGCTATCAAATGAATGTTTTTTGTGGTGTTGGTCCATATTTTTCTTAACTACTATTTCCTCACTTGTTTCTGTGTGGATTCATCTTCATAACTGAAAGCGAAATACCAATATCTCCTCTTGTTTCATTGCTGTCTGATTTTCTCTTGTGTCTTAATAATTATTTTACACATTTAGGTTCACTGATGTTAGGTGTGTTTATAGTTATAGTTTTTCTATCTTCCTGGTGGATTGACTCTTATCAGTACATAATGCTCTTCTGTTTGTGTAAGTTGAAGTTGTTATTGGCTAAAAGAAGGCTATTTTAACAATATGTTGCTTTATGTTGAAAATACCTATAGAATATAAACAAAATACAAAAAGAAAAAAATCAATGAAATAAAAAGAAGACAGCAAGAGAGATAAAAACTACAAAATGGAGAGAAAACTACAACTGAATTCTATCATTATGTCTTCCTCTATCAACTATTACTTTAAATGTAAATTGATTAAATGGCTCAATCATAGAAATAAAAAAAAAGTGACCTGGAGTTTGGCCTAGTGGTAGAGTGCTTGCCTAGCATGCGCAAGACCTGGGTTCAAGCCCTGACTGGCAAAAAAGTTTAAAAAAGGAAAAGAAATGCTTGAATGGGAAAAAAAAAACCAAACAGGTATTGAAGATTTGAGGACACCCACAGGCTGAAAATGAAAGGGAAAGAAAAGATATTCCATGCAAATAGAAACCAAAAGAACTGTTGGTAGCTACACATGTATCAGACAAAATAGACTTTGTGTCACAAACTGTCACAGCATTTTTGTTGCTGCCTTCCTCGCAAGACCCCTTGTATGACAAGAGACAGAGTGAGTTGGCTGGGCAGGTAGACAAACACTTTCAGATATGTTTATGTAGCTTATTCCACTTAGTCTGTCTATGACAGAACTCTCTCTGCTGAAGCAGGTGTTTCTCCCTCAGTAGATCTGTTTTGGGCACAGCCAGTTGGAAGATTGACAGTCAGAAGCTTAGGTATAAACCATGACAACTGGAATGTGGGAAAACCTAAAGGATAAGTGGAATAAGTATAATGTATGGGACTTAACTTATGGACAAGATCAGGAAGGGGTTGATGATAACTTATACTCACACTACTTTGCAATACAAGCCAAAGCTGAAGGTTTAAAACTTTTTTTTGTTTTAGGCCACATCAAAATATCTACAAACACATAACATCAAAACAGTATTATCAAAGTGTCCTATTTCCATTTTTTCCACCCTCCTCTTAAGTACGTGGGACTTTTTTTTATAACATCCAATAGATCTTACTGTGTCCTCAGTTGCCTTTTTATAGTCCCATGCTTCCCCAGGGCCTTCTCAAACCTTCTAGCACTTACACCTGGAACACCTGTGTACTTTCCCTTCTTTTGTTGGTTTCCATATCTTTTATCTAAAATCTAGCCCTTGGGCCAGGAATTTGACCTAGTGGGAGAGCGCTTACCTAGCATGCACAAAGACCCAGGTATAATTCTTCAGTACCACATACACAGAAAAAGCTGGAAGTGATTTTTGTGGCTCAGTGGTAGAGCTCTAGCCTTGGGAAAGCCTGAGGACAGCTCTCAGGCCCTGAATTTAAGTCTCAGGACTGGCAAAATAAAATAAATAAATAAAATAAAATCTAGCCCTCTTATCATATTCTCCTTCCTTCCTGACTTTTTTTTCTTCCACTTCCAAATATCCCTTTTATTTATGATAGTGATAGCATGCCCCAATTAATTATGGCATGTAATTCATTAATGTTGTATAAGTACATAGCAGGTAGTTAACTGACACCGAGTTAAAAAAAATTTAAATAAATCACAAGGTCTCTTTTCTATTTAAAACAAAAGAAAACAGAAAACCAACAACCTCTGCTGCTGGAACTCCTATCTAGGTCTCTCTTGGACTCCACAGTCCTTTGTGAACCAGAACTGCATACAAACGCGTACTACACACTCCATTAGGAGAACCCAAGCTGTGCATGAGTGTGTGAGGAAGAATTTATTTCCACAACAAGCAGAGCATCAAAATGGCTTCAGAGCCTTGCAGCAGGGGCTTCAGCTGCAAGATAAAAGACCAGCAAGTGGGATGTGAGTGGGAAGGAAGAAAAGAGATCCAGAGATGAAAGAGCCTGAATTTAAAGAGAAAGAGAGAGAGAGAGAGAGAGAGGGAGAGAGAGAGAGAGAGAGAGAGAGAGAGAGAGAGAGAGAGAGAGAGAGAGAGAGAGAGAGAGAGAGAGAGAGAGAGAGAGAGAGAGAGGACCAGGAGGATGGAAAGAGAGAGAAAGATTTGAGGCTACCTGGGTTTCTCTATCTGAACAAACCACAGATGACCTAGGAGAGAGAATAGCAGCTCAAATCCCTAAAACAAAATCATAAACTTAGAGATTCATGTTCAAATCTTACTGATGTTAATTTTTTAAAAGGAAAAAGTCATTGTTTTCCCCCCTGAATCAAGAAGCCCCAGAGAAGAGGTCAAATGTAAATTCTGGCTCAAATTCACCCATCCAAATGTGCATGATAGAGATGCTGGCATGAATCATGTAAACTAGGGGTTAGGGCACAAATGTGTCCACCCTCTCAGATAAACCTGGATGCAAACTGTTGCTGTGTGATCTCAGGCCCATTATTGGTTGCTCATTTCTCCAATCTGCCTTAGTGCACCTTAGTCTACAACAAAGGTGAAGTGTCTTCCTCATAAGATCAATGTCAGAATTACATGAGATCTCATAAAATGGGATAGAAAATTCTCAATAGAATTAAAATACTACAATGACATTAATAAACACCTCAGACCTTCCTGCAGAGAGGAAAAGAAAAATGGGGTAATTGCTTTAATTTCTGAAGATTTAAGAGTTAAAACAACCGCAACAAACTCTTGGGGTGGGGATCATGACCTATTTGTAGAGTGCTTGCCTTACACGCATGAAGACTTGGCTTCAATTCCTCAGTACCACATACACAGAAAAAGCCAGAAGTGGTGCTGTGGCTCAAGTGGCAGAGCCCTAACAAAAGGTGATCAAGGACAGTTCCCAGGCCCTGAGTTCTAGCCCCAGGACTGGCAAAACAAACAAACAAACAACAACAACAAAACAAACAATAAAAACAAAAAAACTGGAAATAGAGATGTGGTTCAAGTAGTAAAGCACTAGCCTTAAACAAAAAGAAGATAAAAAGCTGGGACACATACACACACACACACACACACACACACACACACACACATGCACACACATGCACACCAAATGAAGCTTAATGACCATTAGATAACATTATATTGCCCCCTTCTCATTCCATGGAGGAGCAAAACAATACTGAGTTACAAAAGACAAGGATATTTCCCCAGAAATGCCCAGGGTAGAAGTAGAGTTTGGGATTCCCTTCATCTCGATACTAGACTCAAGGGTTATTTGTCTGAAGGGTCCACACTGGCTTCCTACTGATTTTACTTAGTTGAAAATACATCATCTGCAGGGCCTAAAGTCTTGTGTGAGCTACAGAGTTGAAAATAAATAATTCTCTGAGAGTTTCCAAAAGCATGGAAAAAGAATGGTGAGGGATATTCATGATGGTCTTGGAAAACTTTCTTCAAGTTCTCTTCACTTTTTTCTGTAATTGTCAGGATTTTTAGTGAAACAGCAACTCTAGGAAATAGAATACATTGTATGTGTTTTCTTTCTCTTTCTCCATCTCTGTGTCTTTCTCTACATATAAATATATATTCATATTTATATATACATATACAGGCAAAATTGGCTAAACAACTCAGTTCTGAGACTAGAAATCTACAGGACAGGTCAACAAACTGGCAATCCATGAAGAAACTACGGTTGTAATATTAGGTCAGGATTTCTTTGTGTCTGTAAAGTCTACATTTTAATCTTAAGGCCTTCAACTAATTGGATAAGGCTCCTTCCCACCATTCAAGGATAACTACGTTTAACTTAAAAGTCAGCTACCTGTCGATGTTTGACATATCTATAAAATATCTCTACAGCAGCACTTGTTAGAATTTTATAAAATAATTGAGTACTAGACAGCCCAGCCAAGAGTACACATAAATTATCACCAACTTCAAGGCAGCTGTTCCCCCTTTCCCACCAAGCAGACCTCCCCTGAAACCTCAAACCTACCAAGGCTTTCTATTATACTTTGATGGTAGCAGACAGTTCTTCATAATACGCATTAGTCATAATATAATACTTTACATAATCATTTGCTTTAGGTGTGAGCAGTCTATTTCTGTCTTCATGATTCATGAAGTGTCTGACTCTTAGGACTGGTATCCATTTTATTGATTGTATAGAGTTCATCTATTTGGAAAATGGTTGCCTAAGGGAGATGGTGGCAACTTAACAATGGATACTGGGAGTCCTGTTATTTTAAGACCCCCTCTCTTAAGAAAAAGAAGTAATTGTCAACCTGCTCATCTCTTTCCAAACTATCTGTAAAACAGATGGATAGAAATCTCTTTTCATTCTTATATTGAAAAATACAAACCCATTGTTTCTATTTGCAGAGGAAGCCGGGCCTTTGGGGATTTATCAGAGCATGCTAAGAGAGGAAGTGTCAATGTCTGGAGAGAAATGTTCAGATCGGTTTTTTCCTTCTTCTTTCCTCTACACTTGGATGACTCCTCTCCATGTATTTATTGCCTGATTGGTTCCTTTGTTCCTTGAACATTTTTAGATACTCCTTTCAAAGGGAGTCCTCTTGTTATCAGTGTCAGCTGGCCCTGTGGCAGAGTTTAGTGCATGACTGGATGACTTCTATCCTGGACTCCAATGAGTAAGTGACTGGACTGTGCCTTGCACTCATTGTTTAGGATGATGTACCTTTGTTGTCCAAGGGATAAAATTTCACCAAATAAAAGGGAAAGAATAGGTGCAAGGGATAGAGTTATTGATTCAAAAGTAAATACAGGCAAAGGAACATTTATTGAAGACTTAGTCTTAAAGACTTACCAACAGATTTTGGAGATGGGGTAGCTGTGGCTATTTGGGGGGAGGGGAATCTTTAGAAAATGCTTAGGAGAAGAGTTGAAATTTCTGACTTGAATGTCAGCTAGAACCAAAAATGTCAGAAGTGGGAAATCAATTGCTCTTTATAAAGGACAGAATCTGGGTTTTCCTTGACAATCTAAGTAACAGCAAATGAAGAAAGATAGCAGAGAAAAGTTGTATTCATGATAGGAGGGATGGGGAGGCAGGATATGACTGTAGCTTATCCCATCGCCTCTACACACACACACTCACACATATACTCACACTTTGTTCAAAATATCAACATAATCATGACAAGCATCACAAGATGCATTGTGCTCATAAATTAACATGTTGAATTGAAAGTGCTTTGTACAACAACTTAAGGATAATTTAAAATTTATGAAAGACATCAGAGTTAATGTCAGGCTCAACTTTATGTCAAGGAAGTCAATTTATCATAAAATAGAATCTCTTTGTTCCATATATCAGTAGAGATATAAGGGATCCGGGAATTCCTACAGAATTAGGGTAAGGCTGATTTGGCGATAGGATGCAAAAATAAACAAAATTCCAACCACGTTACCTAGATCGCAAGGAAGCTGGCAAGAAACTTGACATACTAGATTATGTATTTGTAGTTATTGCCCTCATGCTCTGAAATCTACTACCCGCTCTAAATTGATAAATCTGGGAAAACACACATAGAGATGAATTCAGTTATATAGAGATGTGTTTGGATTATAACCCAAGTTGCCTGGCCTCCAGTCTTGTCAAAAAGATAATTTAGGAATGGTGCACTGCTCCAGATGATTTCCAAGCATTGACTTTCTTTCATTTCTTTCATCTCTATTACATCTATGGTAAAGTCAGATGGCAGGAGAGCCCAGCATTGCGTGTCTAGTAGAAAATAGACAGGAGGCAAATGCATGCAGTCCAGGCAGGCTGTACAAATTTAATCACTAGCATCTTCTAACTCTGCAGGCCTACCATCTCCATTCTGTTGCTCGTTCCTTTCCAGTATGAAGTTCCATGACTGATTTTCCCTTAGCTGTTATTTGCCTTCAGTCCGTTATCAGTTTACACCTTCTGACTGCTGGCTGTTTCCTGTATTATTCTACTTTCACATTTCCTTGTACTCAGTTATGACATAAAACTAGGTTATGAGAAGCCAGACCAGTATCTTATGCTTTATATTTCAAAACTATTTGCATTAGGGAGTCCAAAATCCCAACAAGAAGAAAATAAATTAGCAACTGAAAACACCTTGGGTGGGAGGTCACTTGTGAAGGCCATTACACAGAACTGTTTGAACCTTTTCATAGAAACTTGTCCAACTATGTACCCACGGACTTCACTCAACAAACTTCCATTGAGTTTCTGATACAAAGGGAAGTGAGATGTAAGAATGATAAGAACACCCGGATGTGTTGTTTAAGAGTTGACAAGTATGTCTAAGCTAGACAGATTTTGTCAGAGGTTGCTTTAGGAGGTGATGAGGAGAGGGGTCTATGTCACTCCTTGTAAAAGATCTCATAGATGGAGTTCCAGTTGCACGAGTCTGTGTAGACTTCACTAACAAATTCACTAAAAGTACTGAGAGTCCACCAAAAATAAATAAATAAATAATTGGGGACCAAGGCATGAGAAAGGATATCAATGTCTGTGAAGTAATGCACCTTCTTTCTGGTGAATATAATGTAACCCTTCTAATAATTATAATAAAAATATATGAAAAAAATAAAATAAATTAATAAGCAGAGCAAGAAAATGCTATATATGAGAACTCCTCCCAGCCTGTGCAAACAGCGTATAGGGGACAGTGAACAAAGAGGTGATTAATTTGAAGGCAACATACTCAAATCTTTCAAGTCCTCTTGGCTTCCCAAGTTATTTAACCTTTCTAAGCACCGGACGCCTAATCTCCAAGACAGGGTTAATTAGGCTTGCCCTGCCCATTTCTCCCTGCTGTTGAGTTCAAATGAAATGTTTAAAGTAGTTTGTAAACTGAAAAAGTGTTATGCAAATGTAAGATTAAATTAGAAAATCAGTGCAAAGGGACCAAACACTAATGGCAAAGTTGCAGACATCAATCAGCTGGATGTGTCTTTCTGAGTTGAAAACTTTCCTCAGAATCTCAGTCTCCACCCTGCAACTCTGAACACAGGACATCTGTCTTGAATTAACTGAAATTCTGGTCCGGGGCTGCTGCATCCTTTGTGGCCTTGAGCAAGATTATTCAATTCCTTGCTGCAGTTTATCCTAATAGCATAAATGGAAGGTGATTTTTTTTCCTCCTTTGGTCTTTACAAAACCAATTTGTTATCCTGCCATCCTAAAAGTAAATATACCTGTATCCCTTGAGATTAAATAGCAGGATCCCCTATTGCTTTGAATTTCTCAGTTACCTGAGGCTGACTCAGTGCAAAGAACATGTATGAACAATAAATATGTTTAACACATACAAAGATGCACCAAAAATGTCATAGACCCATGGTACTCAGGTACCATCAGATATTTTTAAGTTTAGCTTGGCCAGTATTCATTGGGCATTTATTAGATCTTACTGTCATCAGTGCAAGGAGACACAGAAATAAATAGAACATAGTTCTGTCTTCAAGCTGCCCAGAAATTTATCAACACTCCAAAAGTGATAAGGAGAATGAGCTTGATGAAATCATTTCTGAATCACAATAACGCTAATCCCAGAGCTGACGATGATCTGCTGATTGATCTCTGTTAGCACATCACACTGTCCACCCTTCCTCAGCCCTCAGTGAAAACCCATAAACCACTATTTCAAAACTTGTTGGGAAATTCTTGCCCTCTACCAATTTGCCACTGAAAAGTCTCAACAGACAAAATAACACCTACATTTCATCTTCCTAGATGAGTAATTTGTGTACAAATTATACAACTTTATACTATACTTAACACAGTAAAAATAGTGCCTGAGTAAATTATATTACTTTATCTTAAAGCATCTATTTTCTCCTTCTAATGCTTATTTAGATTTGAAATAGTTTTCTTTCTGAAAGTAAAGAGTGAATAGGTACAACAATTGTCTCTTTCCTTACCCTCCTCTCCACATCCCCTTCTCTTCCTTTTCTTACTCTTTCCCCCTTGACCTCTCCTTTTTCCTCTCCCTACCTGCTCCCTCTCCCTTAGATCTTCATTCTTTTCTTCTCCTTCTCCTTCTCCCTGAATTCTCAGGGCTTGTTCAGGCAGGTACCTTAATTCTAGCTATTCAGGAGGCTCAGATCCAAGGAGTTCAGTTCAAAGTCAGATGGAGGACAGAAATATACTAGACATAATGCCCAGTTAAAGTTAGACAAGAGATGTGGCTGACTCAAAAAGTAAAGCACCAACTGTAACCAAGTGCGCTAAATGAACATAAGGTCCTGAGTTCAAGCTCCAATGCTGGCACAAAAAGAAAATAATAGTAACTCCTTATTCAAATGAACCTCTTCAAATCATACCCTGGTAGCCATTCAATCAAGAATATCCTTTGTTGCTTTTATGAAAGACATCCAGAAAACAAGGTTCTTTATGTGTGGTGCTGGGACTTGAACTCAGGGCCCTAGGTTTAGCTAAACAGGTGCTTTACCTCATAATCCATACCTCTAGTCTTCTTTTGCCCTCATTATTTCTCAAATATGGTCTCATGTGTATGCACAGGCCAGCTTAGACTGTGGTCTTCCTCATTTTGCTTCCCACAAAGCTAGAATGATAGGTGCACACAACCTATCCTATCATTCAGCGACTGATTGAGATGGTGTTTTGCATGGATGCTTGGCCTATCCTCAAACCATGATCTTCCTAATTTCTGCCTCCCAACTAGCTATCATTACAGGCATGAGTCATTGACCAACAGCCCAGTGATTTTAATTTACTACTATCATGTGGATTGGGTTTCTTATGGTTTATATTCTAAAATTATTTCATAAACATATAGGGAAAATATTTAAGGTTATGTCCCAGAGTTGTTCACTTAGGATTGAGGCTCATGCCTATAATTCTAGCTATTCAGGAAGCTGAGGTCTGAGTATTGTAGTTCAAAACAACACAGGAAAAGAAAGTCTGTGAGATACTAATTTCCAATTCACCGCCTAAAAGCTGGTATTTGAGCTCAGTCTAAAGGCCATGACACAGAACTATTTGAAACTTGTAGTGCACCCACTGATGTAGTCACTCAACAAACTTTCATTGAGCTTCTGATACAATGGGAAGATGGTGAGATACAAGTACACCCAGGTCTGCTGTTTAAGAGATTGCTTTAGGAGGTGATGAGTCAAGAGGTCTACATAACTCATTGTAAAGGATCTCATAGATGGAGTTCCAGTTGTAAAAGCCTGTTTAGAGTACACTAACAAATTCCCTAAAAGTACTGAGGGTCCAGGCCCTGAGGTCAAGTTCTAGTACACACACACGCACACACACACACACACACACACACACACACACACACCCCAATAGTAGGTTGTTAGTGTTGGCATAGTGTTATATCATAACCAAAACTGGTATTTATTCTTTGCTCACTTTTAGTTCCAGCATTTTGCATGGATTATCTCATTCAATCCTCAATTAACATAATAAATTAAAGGATAATGCTATTGCTAATTGGAAAGCAGAGGAAGCAAGTCATAGTGCAACGGGCACATGGTACAAGGGAAATATATACCCAGTTGTGACCCTTGAAAGATATTTTGAAAGTGAAGTAGTTATAATGGTTTAAAATAGATTGATGGCTGTAAAAGCCACCTTTAAATCTCAGTGCCTTAATGAAATCAGAACTGGATGCTAAAAGCTCTCATAGTTCACTGGTAGATAACTTGGGTACAGAATCCACATAATGATCCAAGTACCTAAGCCTCTTCTGTTCAATTACTCTACCACCATCTAATGCCTTCTAGTTTTCCTATGGATCATCTGCATTCTCACAACCAACAAGCAAACAAGTAAAGAGAGAAATTTAGTGGAGTTTTGCACAGAAGACTCTAGAGTCCTGACATATATTCAGTATATATTACTACTAGTAATATACATTCTATTATATTCTATTAGTCTGAATTCAGTTACTTGACCCCACACAAATGCCGAGGAATGGGAGAAATGTAGTCTCCATGAAATAAAATAAAATGCAGATGTGTGAACCATTACATTGCCTCTGCCTTTAGTGGATGTGTGATGTTTGCAAGCGGATAGAGAAAAAGATAAGGAACTTCAAGGAATAGATATTTTTTTAAAAAAACATGCTCTCTGAAAATGCTACTAAATTTTGCACTACTACAAATTATATAACATAATACAGTTGCTGTTGGAAGTGATGTTTTGAGTGGCCAGGTCATCCAGAAATTTGGAAAATATTCTAAAGAGTTTGTACAGCCCAAGGGGAGCTAAAAAAAGATGCTTAACCTGTGAGATATGTGATTATGGGTGACATTGATCAAGATATATTTTATTTATAAACTGCTTGTTCAACTGACAATTGTTTTGTTCAATTACTTAAAGATAATATTTTTTAAAAAGAAATCTCCTGAGGCTGTATGCCAGTGGCTAATGCCTATAATCCTAGTTACTCACAAAGCTGAGATCTGAGGATTGCAGTTCAAAACCAGCCTGGGCAGACAATTTCCATGAGACTCTTACTCCCAATAAATTATCAAAAAAGCTGGACGTGTTGCTGTGGTTTTCCTCAAGGCAATAAGGAGTGAACTATGGAGTGCCTTGAGCAAAAGAAGCTCAGGCTCTGACTTTAAGCCGCAGGACCAGTAAATAAATATTCAAAAGCCAACTAATAAAAAGAAAAAAACATGATCATATTGGGAATTCCGAAATTTTTTATTTTGTGAACAGTAAAGATAGTGATGGAGAGAGCAAAAAATGGGGAGGGACAAATTAAAGACAGAAACTGTACTAAGGAGAGGGTTGGCAAGGAGGTCAGAAAAAGATAAATAAATAATGTAAATCAGATTAAGGGTGTAGAATTAAGGCAACAATAAGAGTTGACAAATCAACACATTCTGATCATTCCATAAATTTGCTTGGCAATTGAGATATTATTATCTTCATTTTATAGATACAGTAACTGGCCAGAGGGTAGTTGGAGAATTTACTACTACTACTACATAATGGCTGAGCCAACTACATCCAGGCTCAAATCCAAGTCCTTCCACTGTAATATACATAAACTATGCATTATGTACAGGAGCCATTTTTATGTTTCTGAACCTGACCTTCTCTACATTCTAGAAGAAAATATTCCAAATTCCTCTAACAGTACCTTTTGTCACCTATTAATTTTCTTCAGCTGGGCACAGTGGCTCATGCCTGTAGTCCTAGTTACTCAGAGTCTGAGATCTGAAGATCAAGGTTCAAAGCCAGCCCAGGCACAAAAGGACCTGAGACATTTTTCTCCAATTAACCTCTAGAAAACAGGGCTTGGCTCAAGGGTAAGGTGGTAGCCTTGAGCTGAAGAGCTCTGGGTAACACCCAGGCCTAGTTCAAGCCCCAGGACCCCCCCCCCAAAAAAAATTCTTCAGTCTTCTGAACTTACACCTTTGGATGCATTTCATATAAGCTCTACAGGTCAAGGAATTCCTGCCTAAAACCAATACACCAGCTACAAGGTAAAAACAATGAAGCTAGATCCATTCTGCTATTTTTCCAAATCATCAAAAATATATGAAATCCAGATCACCCACAAGGACTTGGTCAAGTCTTCCGAATTATTTTGTTCATTCTACAGTCCAAAGTTATGAGGTACCTCAATTATAAATCCTGATGAATTGTTTGTAGCAAATCATTTTTAAATTTTTCTGATTCTTAGCTGGGCGTTGCTGGCTCATACCTGCAATCCTAGCTACTCAGAAGACTTAGGCTCTAAGTTCAAAGACAGCCCAGACAGGAAACTCCATGAGACTCTGATCTCTAATTAACTATCAAAAAAAAAATGAAAGTAGCACTGTAGCTCAAAGGGAAGAGTACTAGCTTTAAGTAAAAGTGCTCAGGGATAGCACTCAGACCCTGAGTTCAAGCCCCATGGCTGACAAAACAAAAATTCTGATTCTTTGCTTGAATCAGACTGACCTCACCAACCCATTTATAGATAGAAATCTGTGTAAGTGATTACTTTTCTCTGTGTGGAACCTCAACTCTTTTCAATCCATTGTGTTTAGGTTTTTGTTGGTTGTTAAACAATGAAGTGGTTACAGTTCTAGACAAAATGGTTTTAAAGCAAGAAGAGAATGTTTGACTTAGACCACAGGACCTGAAATATCCAGTGTTATAAGCCTGCTCATCCTCTTGTTCGTCCAAAAAAAATTGAATGAATGGTAATTTATCAATTTTCACCCAGTTGTCAGGAAAGAAAACTGGGAGTGGTATCCATCCATCTCTTCTACTCATCTGTCTCATTGAATTAATCAAATTAATGCAATATCCAATTTAATCCAACCGCTGGAAAATAAAAAGTCAAAAAGCCAAACAGTTTTCTTATTCTCACTGTGAATTCCCTAGCACACAATTTATTCACTTCTTCAGCCACTGTAGGAAGTTTGTAATTAGGCTCCTTGAATTCTGTTTTTCTCCACCTATTATCCAAGGTGTAGTCATACGTAGATCTGGCCAACTTAAGCTAAAATGCTAGTTGTCATCATATTACTGCTTAGAACAACCCAGAACCTTCGCCCCAACTCCTTACCCCTTCCACCCAGGGCTACATGTAGGCATAGCAGGCAAGTCATCTGTCATCTGATCAACCACCCTCCATCTCACCCACACACTGGCTCCTTCAGCCATGCAGAACACCTTTCAATTTCTCAAATGTAGCTTGCTTTGCTTCCTCACAATCAGGCATTTTTACCTGCTGTTCTATCTGCTTACAACACTTTGCTTTTTTAAACATTTTTACTTTTGAACTCCTACTTATTCTTTCTGTTTCAGTTTAGCTCTCCTTTCCTCCATGCATGATCCTCAAAGATTGAGGTAGGTGCATATTCTGAATTCTAACAACTTCTTCCTTTATTTACACAGATTATTCTTTTTATCTTGAATTATTTTCTGACACAATGTTATCCCACCAGAAATACTGTGTGTGTGTGTGTGTGTGTGTGTGTGTGTGTGTGTGTGTGTACTTGTGTATTGGTGCTTGAATTCAAGATCTGAGCACCATCCCTGAGTGCTCATGCTCAAGGCTAGCACACTACCACTTGAGCTACAATACTACTTCTTGATCTTTGATAGTTAACTGGAGAAAAGTTTCAAAGCACTTTTTTCTTTTGGCTATATTTGAGATCATTTCTCAGATCTCAGCCTCCTAAGTAGCTAGAATTACAGACATACGCCATTGGTGCTCTCTCAAAAATAATTATTTTATTGATTGATTGATTTACTTTTGGCAGTTCTGGGCTTGAACTCAGGGCCTGGACACTGTCCCTGAGCATCTTTTTCTCAACAAAAACACTTATGTCACAGCACCACTTCTGGCTTTTTCTGTTTATGTGGTACTGAGGAGTCAAACCCAAGGCTTCATGAATGCTAGACAAGTACTTTACCACTGAGCCACATTCTCAGCATTTTTGAATGGCTTTAATTACTAAAGTACACAAAGACTTCATTCTATAAGTAAGAAGGAGCTAGAGACAATAAGAAGAAGACCTTATCTGTGAATTCAGGAGATTTGTGGATTTCTGGTTGGTCATCTGTTAGTAAATCTTTTCTTGGTTTCCTCACTGGAATGTACTAACAATTCAAAGAACACTTGCAAAATAGGACTCATGCAAATGTTCAATAGGATCCCTGGTATCTCCTTGTTAATATGGAATAAATGTGAGAGGCAAGCCGGTTAGACCAGAAATTTCACTCTGAACCAACACATCTAATAAACTGGGAAAGGGAAGGCCCACAAATTAAAAAGTAACATTTGAAATCTAATCAGAGATTCTCTCAATTTACTTACTACCCCTGTGGGGCCATCCAACTTTATTAGGATGTTATTCTGTATTCTTTTAAAGTGACATTTACATTAATTTATAGTACTAACACAAATTCTATTAAAAAAGAAGGAAATTGTATAACTTTATAATTTTTTCCTGGTCTCCTCCCTAGGTTTTCAGTCCACTAATAATAATTCTTTTGTTTTATTTCATGTCTGGGAAAGAAACTGTGAAGTCTTTTTAAACCTATTTCCTGCTGCTTTTTTTTAAAAACACAGTAGGGACCTACATAAGGAGTGGGGTATGTCGCATATGTTGTAATTGGATGGAAGGGATAGGAACTTGAACTTTCTCATTCTTATTGAGCCTCTTTTTATGCTAGGTGTCTCACAACTGTGATTGTACCATAGTTTGGCTGTGACATCAAAGGGACAATAAGAAATCAGTTATAAGGAAGTAGAAATGCTAGGTCATCCCTACCTTGCACCTTTGATGAGCTCATGTTCCTTTTTTTCCCCAGAAATAAAGATTGCTGCTCTCTACATGTCTGACTGATGGTTCTTACATCTTTGAGAGCAAGTTGCAGGAAAGGGGAAAATTTAGTTTGCCCTGTAATTCCCAACTCACTTAACTTTTTTGAGCTGTAGGTTCCTTGCTGATTATTTGTTGGTTGATCAGTCCTTACATATGGCTCTCTCAAAAGAATCAGCTAATAATTGGCCAATCTCAGGTCATCCAGAGATGAGTCATAGTCTGTGCAAGGTAGGAAAAAACATGGATTCTAACCACTTTTCTTCTCTATTCAAAGAAACTGAGATAGAGAAATAGAAACAGAGAGAAACACAAAGACAGAGACTGAGACTGAGACAGACTGAGATAGAAATAGTCAGATTGTGAGAGATCTACCCCAGACTGAGTCAGGACTGAAATCTGAATCTTTCAGCCCTCAATTTAAATGCTGATTTTTCTTCCCCAGTATGTAAGCCTGAAGTTCTTTCAAGAACAGAAATCAACCCAAGTAATATTTCTTAGTCAGAGCAAGTACCAGTTCTGTCCATTGACCCACGTAGACAGTGCTAAGTTTCCTGAACCCTTTCTGCTGCTCCAATAATCTTGCAAATTTCTAGTTAACACAGACAATGAATTACATATGGCTTCCATGTTTACTTCTTGCTGTGCATTCTGTGGCAGCTGCATTACTTATCAGTTCAATATGTTATATGCAGATGCTAGTTTTGTGAATAAATTGACCAGCTCTTTTCTTCAATCTTCTAACCTAGCTATTCTTAAGCAATCAATTCTAATATAAAGCCAGCCTTGCCCTTAAACCAGAATTGTCATGTGCCAGAAAATGAAGCTTCAAGGGAAGCTCTTTCATATAACTCCTAAGCTTATTCTTTCTCCAATATAAAAGATGATAAGCCAATTTATCTATTAAGATCAGGTGTGCAGATATTATATCAATGCTCAATGCAGACAACACAAAGTTGGGCAACACAGATGCTGGATTTAAGTGGGTCATGCATATGCTAATTAATAATTATCTTTGAGTAATAATAACAACCATATAACCATGGCTTGTATAAATGGCAGGGAAGAAAGATCCAAACCTCTTTAATCTTACTCAATGGAAGTTGCTATGAGGTATGTCTGGTAGATATGAGAACAGGAAAGGGCTGCTTGAGAAAACCTAGCTTGGCTTTCTTCCTTCAAAATAATCAGAAAAAAGGGTCCTGTCTTGCAGATAAAAAAAATATGAACCTTGAGAAGGCCTTTGGACTTGAACAAGGTCACCTTTCTAGGCTGTGATGTAATTACTTTTAAAAAGTTCTCAAATCCTCCAGCTTCTCCTCAAAAAGGCAGTACCCACAGACACGATGGTGGGCAAAAAGAAAAAAAATGTGGTCAAAATCCTCCAGGACTCAAGATTTATTGAGATCATAAGTAATCCTCACTCAGTAAAAGAATCCACCTCCCTACTCGCTGGTGTTCCTATCAGCAACCAGAAATTGTTGCAATCTAATGCATTTATATGTTTTGGTTTTCCTAATTTATTTCAGGCACCTCATTTTCCTGGAACAAGTGCTGTTATTTATAACGCAGCAGCAAACACTTTACATTTATAGAGGTTATGAATTTTAGTAATGGTTTTGGTGGCAATTTAATCTGTCCTAACTATGAGGCATTTTACAATGACAATTAAATTATTATTAAAAAATAAACCTCAAATGACATTCTTATCACTTATCAGCATATCAAAACTTTCATTGAGTTGCATTCTGGGTGGATCATAAATAACCCACTCTAATCTTAAGTGAATCCATGCAATAAACTTGAGTGAACTTAATTAACTTCTACAGTATATTTAAAAGAAAACTCCTCACACATTTTGATGTCAGGGAATGAAACATGATTTGAAAAGTGGGTTTATTACATTCCATGGTGCACATTGATATTTAATATTTAAAGACTCTTAAATTTGATGTACTGTGCTGATAGCTGAAGGGTTCAGTCCACTGGTGTGGGAGGGTGAGTTGGTGAATGTCTCTCTCCATCTCATTGAGGAGGTTTGGATTTTACTGGTCATTCCCTCCTCCCCATATACTGATCTATTAAAATGTATGCTCAGAAAAGTGTCAAGGATGTTAATGTACACTTTATCAAATTAATTTTAATGTTGGCTCACTGAATAGCTAATTTGCAAGCTATGTTCTAAATTGTTGCAAAACAACTCTGCTTCAAATTAGCCAGGCTATTACATTGATATCAGCAGATAACATGTCAGCAGAGGATCATTTGATACAAATTAAAAATGAGAGTTATATGTGTGTGTGTGTGTGAATGTATGTGTGTGTGTGTGTGTGTGTGTACTTTTTTTCTTCACAGAGAATCTAATAAAAAAAAAAAGGATAATGCCTGTCTTAATCCACTTCTGGATCTGAACTCATAGGACACTGACTGCAATATAATCCTTTTCTTCCCATCCACATTTTGATAGTTACCTCAGGAAACAAGGGGAGTGTATATTTCAAAAATGGGACTTGACATTTGACTTAAATATTACCGTCTTTTCTAAGCCCAGGTCTTCATACACTTAGATGCCAATGACCAAATGGTGGTCATGGAAGATTTTTTTCTGACTTGAAAGGTAGAGTTAGAGACTTAAAAAAAATGAAAAGAGTGGAAAGTTGTCTTCCAGTAATAAAATAGTTTTCCTGTAATAAATAAATGTAGTCAATGTAGCTAAACCCATTTAAAAACAATGGTAAATATTGCTGCAATGAACATTGTTGTGATAGTGGATTTAGTATGTCCTTGTTTCTGGATGATTGGGTAAATGTCAAGTAGTGGAATTGCTGCGTCATAGGGGAGCTCTATGTTTAGTCTTTTGAGGAACTGCCATACTGCTTTCCATAGTGGTTGAACAAGTTTGCACTCCCACCAACACTGTAGTAGTGATCCCTTCTGGCCACATCCCCTCCAGCATCTGTTGTTATTAGTTTTCTTGATCTTGGCCATTCTAACTGGAGTGAGTTGTTTTGATTTGCATTTCTTTTATGACCAGAGATGTTGAGCATTTCTTCATGTGTCTATGGGCGTTTTTTGTTTCTTCTTCAGAGAAGACTCTCTTTAAGTCTTTGGCCCATCTTTTAATGAGATGGTTGTTACTTTGGAGATTAGTTTTGGATTGATTCAATTTTTTGAGCTGTTGATATATTTTAGATATGAGGCCTTTGTTTGTTGTATGGTTGGTGAAAATCTTCTCTCACTCTGTTCATTGCAGCACTATACCAATAGCAAAGATATGGAACCAACCTAGATGTCCCTCAGTTGATGAGTGGATCAACAAGATGTGGTATTTGTACACAATGGAATTCTATGCTGCTGTCAGAAAGAATGACATTGCCCCATTTGTTAGGAAATGGAAAGACTTAGAAAAGATCATATTAAGTGAAGTAAGCCAGACTCAAAGGAACTTAGGCTCAATGGTTCCCTCATTTGTCATAATCAGTAGAAACCTTGGGCTCTCCTAGCAGAGATTTGCAATAGAGCAAAACCTTGATACAAAAGGCCACATAGTAGGATGCTAAATGAAAGGATCTCTAGGATATAGAAACATAAGCCATATAATGAATGATTGTTGTTCTTAAGGTACTATGTTATCTCTCATCTCTTTTGCTGTCCCTTGGTTATCTCATATTGTTACAGTATCTCACTTTGTTACCTGATATATCAGATATATTTGTATTTGGTTATTTGAAATTGGATAGGGAACGGGGGAAAACAAGATGAGGGATGGGGGTGGGGAGGAGGGAAATGGGGACCAAGACATGTGAAAGGGTATCAATGTATGGGAATTAATGCACCATCTATCATGTAACCCTTCTATTAATTACAATAAAAATATATGAAAAAGAAAAAAAAACAATGGTGAAGAATTAGCTTGTTACAACCTTTCTGAGAGTCCAGCAGACACACTGAGATGGTCCTAGATGTTTTTGCTCTATGACTTTCTCCATTTCCTTCTGTAACTCCGGTCTCCTTCATTCAGCTTCTTGATTAAAATTATTTGCATGGATGAGTGCTTATGTGTCGACATATTTGGTACATGTAATTCTTGTGTGCTCATTTTTCCATGAGTAATTTTATTTAAAAAAAAAAAAGCCTAAGTCACCAGGTCTTTTTGTTGTTGTTCAGGCTCTTGTTCTTTCTGTTTGCAAGTATTATCTTCTTTCACAAACATGTAGTCACAGATTTCTGATTTGTAAATTAAGAAGGTTATACTGGGTGATACATGTTTTTTAATCAAAACAATGGAAAGGAGTCCTCCAGCAATGAGATACAGAATTTTCCTGTAATAAATCAATGCAGGCACTGTATTTACTTTAACCACTGAACGAAAAACCCTTAATGTTGCAACCTTCGGCCATTTTTCCCTGCAAAAAGTAATTATAAACACTAACCATGTGTTAGTTTAGCAGTGATATCAGTTGTCAGAAAACTGGTCACAAGTGGTGTTCTCATAGGCTTTCTTTATTTCCTTATTTGCCACAATATGTTTTAGGATATATTTGTATTAAAAATTACTCATCTGGGCTGGGAGTTTAGCCTAGTGGTAGAGTGCTTGACAAGCATGCATGAAGACCTGGGTTCAATTCCTTGGTATCACATACATGGAAAAAAGTCAGAAATGGTGCTGTGGTTCAAGTAGTAGAGATCGAGCCTTGAGAAAGCCCAAGGATGGTGCCTAGGCCCTGAGTTCAAGGCCCAGGACCTACAAAAAAATTACTCATCTGAAAGTCTTTAACTCTTACACTTGAGAAACAACACCCCTTGCCTATAGTCTCATCTGCCATCACTTTAAAGTTCAGTTGGGTAGGTTTCCCAAAGAATATTTCTTGCTTCCTTTACCAAAGAAAAGGAGGACTAGGCTGCCTAGATTGTTGCTAAGTACAGAATGAAAGTAGACCTGGCCCATATTAGTCCTTACAGGGCTGAAATATTGAGCTTATGATTCTCATTCTCTTTTCCAACCACCTTCCCTTTTGCCAGATATGAAACGTTTTGCAGAACCAAGATATATTCTTGTAGTGTGAAGGACTAGATACATCCCTTTAATTATACCAATTCTCAGAAATTCTATTCTGAGGCCATAACTGCCCAATTCTGCATGAAGAATCACATTTACATTTAAATGCAACCCAGAGACTCTGCAAAAGAAAATGACTGAACAAAAGAAATCTAAAGATTTTACCAGAAAGTACTTAGAAAAGCAATTCTGCTTCTGGCTACAGAAGGTGAATTTATTTCTGACCAAAAATCCCACAGAGAACAACTAGAAAGTTATATCCATTAGATCAATTAGGAAAACAGTGATCCTTCCAAAGAGCTCTAAAAACTAAAAAGACTTGAAAGGATAATGTTCTGGAGAAAGGGAACTCCAGAGAAATGGGCCTTAGGTCTGGTATTGTTTTGCCCCTAGATGCATCCGATGAATCTTATGCTTAAAAGCGTTACTTAGGAGGCTAAAAAATTCCTGATAATGAGGCTGGAAGTTTGGCCTAGTGGTAGAGTGCTTGTCTAGCAGGCATGAAGCCCCAGGTTCAATTCCTCAGTACCACATACATAGTAAACTCAGAAATGGTGCTGTGGCTCAAGTGGTAGAGAGCTAGCTAGCCTTGAGGAAAGCCCAAGGACAGTGCTCAGGTCCTAAGTTCAAGCCCCGGGACTGGCAAAAAAAAAAGTCCTCATAACAGAATGGTGGCTGAGAGCTAAGAGCTGGACAGAATAATTTTACAAGACTGGAATAATTGGAATTGTCTTTCTCTTGAGAGTTTTGCAAGGCATTGTTCCAAGAACACAGATAAAGAAGAGTAGAACAAATGAAAAACCTAGCATTGATGGTGGATGTCTGTAATTGGAGCAACTCAGGAGCTTGAGATCTGAAGATCAAGGTTCAAAGTCACCTTGGCAGACAAATTCATGAGTCTCATCTCCAGTTAACAAGCAAAAAGGCAAAAGGGGAGGTGTGGCTCAAGTGACAGAGAGCCAACCTGCCAGCTTTGAGTGGAAAAGCTAAGTAAGGGTACAAAGCCCTGAGTTCAAGCCCCAGTAGACACACACACACACACACACACACACACACACACACACACACACACACGCACACACGAGGAATAGGACACATGTTTTAAAATGCTAAACACAAGCTTAACGTTAGCTCAGCATGATTCAGTGTAAATTGTTTTTCCCATCCTTCTGTCAGAAGTGAATACACACATAGCTATTGAGCCTATGTCAGTGACTTCAGTGACTTCTGTGCATGCCCTCCTCGGGGCTCAGTGAATGTCTCTGTCCTATAAAATTGATAATGTTTGTGTGTGTGGGTGTGTGTGGGTGTGTGTGTAGTTGTGTGCATATAATCATATAAAATAATATTTTATGAATGGAACTCCAAGAAAAGGAATTCCTTTTTTGGGTTGCTTTTGTTGCTGTTTTTGTTATCCTTTTGTCCCATTAGTTTTTTGTACCTGGGAGGGTAGGGGGGCACAGAAATGGTGAAACGAGGGGTGAGCGAGTATAACAGTGGTATTTTCCAGACACCATGTAGAAAATGAACTGTACATCATGTGGTTGAGGACAAGAAGGAAAAGCTGAGAGAACACGAGGGAAAGGGAGACATGGTTCAAAAAGAATTGTCCTCATTACTTCATTCATGTAACTATAATTCCTCTGAACAGCAAGTCTACAATAATTATAAAAATGAGGAAAAATGTCTTCTTTACAAGGTCAATACATTCAAGGAATTTGATGCCAATATGTATAATTCAAGCAGAGATCTAAAAAACCATAAAAGAGAATCAAAGAGAAAATCTAGAATGGAAAAGTATATTGCCTGAAATTAGAGTACAATAAATGAGTTAACAGAAAAATAGATAAGGCACTAAGAAGAAAATTAATAAACTGGAAATCAAAAGAAAATATATAAGCTAAGGGTCAAAGAAACAAAATACAGAAAACATAAAAAAGAGCGTAAGACTCAAAAGAGAAATTATGACCTTGCCATATATATATATATATGTGAATATATATGTAAATGAGAATAGGCAAAGATATTTGAATAAATGATGACCAAAGCTTTCTGAAACTGTTGAATGACACAGTGTCACTGAATTTACGAATACCATAAATACCATCAGCAGATACATGAAAATCACTTCTGGACAAGAAATACAAGGAAAATAGAAAAATTTTAAAGAAAACCAGAGGAATATTATCTTCAAAGTAACAGCAGCTGGAATTATGGTGTACCTTATATAGATATCCTTAAGACTAGAAGAAAATGGAATGATTCCTTCAAAGATTGAAAGAAAATATCATCAACCTAAGTTTCTGGGTCTGATAAAAAAGAAAAATGATTAGGGGAGAGGGTGGGACAAAACATAAGAAGGGAGGGAAGTAGGGACAAAAACATAAGAAGTGGTATCAGTGTGTGAGAAACAATGTACCCTCTATCTGGCAAATATAACTGTAACTCCTCTATACATTAAAATAAAATTAAAAAAAGAAAAATGAGAGCGAAATAAAGACATTTTCAGTCAAAAAATCAATAATTGATCATCATAGGAAATATTAAAGGATATAATACATACTTAAAACATGTATCAAAATAAGCCTATGAGATCAGATATGTAATAAATCAACCTAAACACTAACTATATAACAGTAATAATAGCAATAACAATGTCTTCTGAAATTTAATATTTATAAAACTAGAGCATATAATGAAATAGCACAAGGAGCAAATAAATAGAGAATTAAAATGTTACAAGGTTCTTGAACTTTTTAGTATGTGGAAAATAAAGTTTATGTTAATCTTTAAGATAAAATTACTATTTATGCCAGGCATCTGTGGTTCATACCTATAATCCTAGCTACTCAAAAAGCTGAGAACTGAGAATCATGGTTCAAATACAGCCCAGGCAGGAAAATTCATGGGACTCTTATTTTCAATTAATCACTAGAAAACTAGAAGTGGTGCTGTAGCTCAAGTGGTAAAGTGCTAGCCTTGAGCTCTTTTAACCCAGGCTGAGTTCGTCACACAAATGAAAAAATAATGCTATTTATTTAATATCTTGAATAATCATCAAACATCTAAGATTCAAAAAATATATAACTAGAAGGGAAAGCAAAATGAAATAAGATAATGGTTAGAGGAAATTTCTTTTATTTTGGATATCCCATCCATTCCAAAGTTTAATAATTAAATTTCACCTAGAATAAATTTCTTCAAAATGTAGATCTTTTGGAATGAGTCATCTGAAACGCCCTTGATCATTTTGTCACCTGCCAAGTCCATGCTATCTTGTTTAGGATATAAGACAAGTGAGCATTCCATCTAAGATGGGATTTGGAATTCACATGAGATACTGACACTGCCCCATTTGTAAGGAAATAGAAAGACTTAGAAAAAATCATATTAAGTGAAGTAAGCCAGACTCAAAGGAACATAGGCTCAATGGTTTCCCTCATTTGTTATAATCAGTAGAAACCTTGGGCTCTTCTAGCAGAGATTTACAATAGAACAAAACCTAGATACATAAGTCCATATAGTATGAGGCTAAATGAAAGGACCTCCAGGATATAGAAACAAAAGCCATACAACGAGTGATTGTTGTCCTTAATGTACTATGTCATCTCTCATCTTTTTTGCTGTCCCTTGTTTACCTCATATTGTTCAGTATTTCACCTTGTTATCTGATATATTGTATATATGCTTGATGGGTTGTTTGAAATTGTATAGGGAATGAGGGAAAACAAGATGAGCGGTGGGGATGGGGGGAGGGAAATGGGGACCAAGACATGAGAAAGGGTATTAATGTTTGTGAAGTAATGCACCTTCTATCTGGTGAATATAATGTAACCCTTCTATTAATTACAATAAAAAATACATGGGAGGTGCTATACACATATCTAAAGTTCATAAAAATCATTCAAGTCAACTTCTATTGGAATATTCATATTATAGGTTAGGAAAGGCAAAGTCAGTGGCAGGTTCTCTCTACGAAACAAGGTAATGCTAGGCTTTAGTAAGCATTGGGCCCTGGAGTTAGTTGGTTTTACTTGTCCAAATTGTGTGCAGCTTTGGTAGCTATCATGGTTAGTCCTACAGAACTTTCTCCCAAAGAGTGGCCTTATCTTCAACACAAGATGTTTGGAATCACTGAGAAGAGGAAGAGAGATAAAAGGCAATACAAAGGCTAGACATTGAGTACAATTACTTCAACCCATCTCTTATTGACCCAAACTAAATCAAATGGTCCCAAGTCAACTTCAAAGGAGACTTGGAATCATAGCCTGCTTTTATGCCCATGAGAAGGTTAGGTTGGTTAGAATTGCTTGTCTACTAAACAATCCGTATCCTATTTGTGTTCATTGTGCTGTAGTTGTTACTAAAAGAGATGATCACTTTCCTGTGGTCCCTTGTTTTTACAAAAGACAAATGATTTTTTAGTTCCTCCCTTGGAATTTATTAAAGCACAACATATCACTTTAACAATCAGGCCCATACTTCATCCTCCTAATGAGTAATTTGTTTGGACAAAACAAACCCCTATGAATTCATTATAAATATAAGATGCAGATAAAGAAACAGATGAGACAGAAACAAAACCCTTACTCTGCAAGGTTTTGTAGAATAAGAGAGCCTAGTGCACACTAGTTACTTAGAGAAAACAAATCTCCAGTGACTCCTAAAGCCATAAGTGACAGCCATGCTGTTAGATATTGTAGTATTCTCTCAAACCCATCTTTATAATGGAGACTTATATAGAGGAGTCAGAACCTGGAATATTTTAACAAAAACAAAGATATACGAACAACTGGACTTAGATCCTGGTCAGAGATCCTGTCTTGAGTCTGTCAACTGCTCTACAAAAACCCATAGATCTTCTCTGACTAGAAGATATAGGTCTGAACAGAATGCCCCAATCTGGGATCCTGTTTTAAGTTATTCTGTCTGTTAAATAAAGGATCATCTTTTGCCAAATTCATTTTTGGAAAATACAATTTCTTTTACGACTTTTATTCCCCTCATACACTCATGGAGCCTTTAATTGTCCAATGAGAAACATGACCTCCAGTATAAGTGTGTGAGTGTATGATTATTTACACTCACATGAGCATTCATGCATATGTGTTGAAAAAATGAGGAAGAGTAAGATTTGCTACAGAAATTGCCTTCATGATTGTAGATGCCTAACTAAACATCCAAAGCTGAGATGCTAGAAGTCAATGGAAGAATTCAACCCAAGCCTATAAATAAGGAATAATGAGAAACTCATGATTAGGACAATTAAGGTAGGAGAATTGGATTGTCTCACCTAAAAGACAGAGCACAGTCCCCTTCCTCTGCTTCAGTTTTTCATTTTCCCTGGACAGGTCAGCTGGTGCCCACTCTTGGTAATCAGAACAATCTTCCTACTCTGTCTACCTGCTGGCTTACATGCTAATAACTTCTGGACAAAAATAAAACCCTCAAAGACACAATTAGAAACAGTATTTTGCCAGTGATCTGGGCATCTCTTAGGCCAAATTGAGTTGCTGCATTAAACTTGTTATCACAATAGCATCCCCAAACATATATAACAAGCATATGGCAGAGGAGATGATGGTTTGGATGAGCTTCCCAAAGTCCTTCCTGTATCCTGTATCTGTGATCTGCCTGAGTGGCCAAAGACCTCGTGAGACATCCTGCTTCCAGTTCCTATGGCATGGAATTAGCCCTGGAGAGAAGTGCATCAAGAGTATTATTACCCATGAGAGTATTATTGTCCCATGAGAATTTGGAATTTGAGGTCTTTGAAGTCCCACAAAGCCTAAGCTTTTATAAAGTTATGAATCTACACCGTTTGGGGATGGAAAAACACTATTTTCAAGTTTACATTTTCAAACCTTACCTTGTAGGCTCAGAACACAAAGGGATCTTTGGAGAAAAAAAAACAGGGTAGAATTTAAAAGTGAGGAAGAACATAAGCATTATTGTTCTAGGGAACATTCTAGATAAGCTAGGAATATTGCTCTCCTAATTAAGTTTTAAAAAAAGAAAAACGGACTCATCTTCAATCTGCCCCATGAGTATCCAATCAACATAGTCTTTCTGAAACATGAAATTACTTTCTCTATTTAAAAAGGAATCGACAACATCAGTCATATGACTTACCGTAGAAGGACCAAAGGTCTAAGCACTTTATTTCATTACTATACCTGTGTATCTGCCACTATTTTAATCGTGTGCCCAAGCCATCCTTCTATTCATGTCCCAACTATCACCTAAGCCACCAGATAGCTTATGATGTTAGATCTGTGCATCTGTCCGCATGGCAAATCTGTCTACTTCCTAACAAATCACTGTCCTATTTTTAAAGGCTGAAAAGATGTTTACCCTCACACTAGCTTGGGACAGTTTTGCTCCTTGGAGTTTTTGTTCATTTTGCTTTGCCAGGAAAAAAAATATATACTTGTCAAAATTTAGTTTCTGTGTCTCATAGAAAATATCCCAACTCCCCCCACAGCAAAGGAAACAAATTTATTCCTTCCGTCTTCTCCCAAAGCACATTCCATATGGAGCTTCTAGAGTCCATACCATGTAATACTTAATATAAATTTACTGTCATTTTCATAATGATAACATCATTTAGCTCTGGCCAGACCACTGAAAAATATGTTTCTGTCTACAATATTAGTTAATATTCCCATTAGGCATAATTATATGGATACCATTTTCATCTTCATGTTTAAAATCAGGAAACTAATGATCATAAAACCTGAAGAACTTGAATAGGATCCACATGTAATGTAGAATGGAAGTAGGATTTGATGTAAGAATCCTTCCCTAAATGGGAATGGAAAGCTAAGTTTGGCCTCAGCCCTGTTACCTAGTTCAGGGCAAACCAGTTAGACTTGCAGTACCTCAGTCTCTTCCTCTGAAAATCCAGATAACCTCTGCCTTGTTCCTTACTGGGGTGCTGTGATCATAAAATGAAATAATGAATCTGCAAGGACTTTGCAAATGCTAAAGTGCTATGCAAATGCAAGCTAATTAATTAATGAACTCATTAACATGTTCTCCTGCTGGGCTGCAGTGAGGGACAAATTATAAATAATCCTCATCTTGCTGGGAATTTAACCAAGAAATTTAGGGTAGTGGGAGGGATGAAGAAGGCTGTGGATCTAAAGTCTAAAGCTCCACACATGCTAATGGAGGCAATTTAACTTAGCATCATTTCTGTTTCCAGGCACAGAATATCCCCCACCCTTCCCCCCCAAAAGTAGAAGATAGAAGGTTTCACAGGGATGAGAAATCTCTCTAATACATTCATTAATAGCAATGGTTCAGCATGTCATCATTGGGTCTTAAATCTACCAAGCTGGAGAATGGGTAGGCCCTGTAATTAATGTCTAGGTCTTCATTACTTATTTATACTTAGCAAACATTTTTACTATGTGCCAGGGACTGCTCTAAGTGCTTTACAAATATTAGCTTGTTTAATCCTCATGAATACTTTACAAATAGTTACTGCCTCTCTCCCCATTTTATAGATGGAGAGACTAAGATGTGTAGAGATTAAGTAGATTTCCCAGGGCATGCAACCAAGAATAATGAAATCAGACTCATACTCAGAATGTCTGGGTCTTTTAAAAATTTGTGCTCTCTATCCCACCCCATACTACTACTCTCCATTTGGCTGTACTAATCTGACAATGCACCCAAGAACATCCATGAAAGGAATTCAAAATATTCCTTCTCTGTTCTCTCAATGCTGTTCTCTGTTTCCATACTATGCCTCCATAGCCCACATCATGTTATACTTGGTGTACATTTATTTCAACAACAATAACAATAATGGCATTACTTAGCCCTGATGAAGCCATTGCAACATGTGTTTTTGCTCTATAGTTACTGGTTAATAGTCACTTGAAGCATAATGAGAATTATGAACCAGTCAGAAATCTTGTTCTGGGGAAGCTGATGAATGAACAGAAGCAAATGTTGCTTCTGTCATATGACAGTTACTGAATAAAACAAAATGCACAATGCCATTGAGTCTTCCAGGGTACACCTGGCTTAGGTAAGTAGGTCTTTGAGTTTTGCATGTCTGAGCTACATTCTAACCTCCCTTTCTGGGAGGAGCCTCTTCTCCTTGGAGGCAGGACTTCTACTGGTCCTGTAGCTGTGCATGATGTGACTTGGAAGGGACAGTATGGTCCTCAAAGTTGTGCAGGCTTGTTAAATTCTCCAAATAGTTTAAATTATCAGAGTATTCCCATCTCTGCCTGGTTCAGACATCTCTGTCTCAACTGGTCCTACACTCTAAGAAGAAAAAGGGAAATGTTGCTTCCTAGCCAAGTCAAGTCTTACAGATTGACCTGGATACAAAGTTCAGAAGGGTATTTTGTGAAGCTCAAAAAGATCTCTTTCTTTGGAAAGAGGAAGGTCACAGGAAGGTCAATAGAGAGCCTGGAAATCACACACAGAACCAGGAGTCTCCAGTACCTGAATTCTAGAACAGGTTATTTTAAAGGAGGAAATGGCACGATCTGTCAAGTTCAAACTCTTATCATACTAATAGATAATTTTACAATAATATAAAAATGCCATTTAATTTTATTTACTTTGGTTTTGCAAGAAAGAATATCTTTCTACTCACCAGGCTTTATAAGGAGATTAGCTCCCAGCACTGTATAAATAAATAACAGAAATCAGGGACTGAATCTCAAATTTGCTGATTCTGAAGGCAATATATGATACATCACATATAACATGATTTATTGTCTCTTATCTACTCTATAGTGTTGTTATTAATACAATAGAAACTGGTAGAAAGAAATTTTCCATAATCTTACTATGCCAATAAACCAACCAGCATATTTGTCTATATTTCCCTTCAATACTGTAGATAGGCAGTTACGAGGTTTATGTAATGACAAAGTTCTAAATTTCTGTGACACGCTCACAGACTAAAACTTTTAAAACTATATAGAATCATTATTCTAATACAATTAATTTAACTATGACCTTTGGGCTGTGTAGGAAGTAAACTTCTAGTATACATAATGTGACAATGAATATCTTTCAAGCAAACAGCTTTTATTTCTTTGGGAAAATTCCCTTGGCACCAGCCAAAGCAGTGAGTTTTCCAAGTTAGATTGCTTCAACTTCCACTAAGTAAAAGTAGAAGTGACAGGAACATTAAATATCTCACATAAGCCTTGTCTCTTCTCTCTTTCTCCTATCTCACTACAGAAGATGCAGAGACAGACAGACAGACAGACAGACAGAGACAGAGACACAGAGAGAGGGAGGGAGGGAGAGAAGAGGGAGAAACACCACTAGTGAAGCACATCAGCCCATGATTAGACCAGTCAAACATGTTTAAATAAAAAAGAAATTTGAAATACTTAACAGGATCAAAGATTGAAAATTACAGAGATTTGGAACCCTTTAATAAATATTAAAGATACATTCCTCCACTCTACATTGGCTATGCATCAAGAGTGGAAGAGAATCAGACAGAAGCGGAATTTGAAAGCCAAACGGCTTTATCTTTGTAGCAGTGTAGTCTGACAGGTATGGAGGAAACATATATTGTCTATACTTGAGGGAGTAGAGGAAGTAGTCACTTAGTAAAAATTGGAATCCATACATTAACAGCTGGCCAGGGGATTGCAATTGCAACAGTGTTGTGGTTGAAGAAAGCCTTCATAAACTATCCTTACAAAGACATATACCTGAGGACCAATAAGGACTGGCATATGACATACTCATCACCTGGACAGATCCGAGATAGCATGGCTTCCTCTCCTATCCTCTTTTCCATAAACTATACTATTTTAACTCAAAATAAAATAGAGCCTCATAAATGTCTAGTACTGGTAGAACTGAAGTATATCAAATTCTACTTACTGACAGGGTGGGCAGGGGTTTAGGTCAGACAAACCAAAGCTCTTAATCAGATCCATCACATTGGATATCTCCAAGGAGTATCAGCAGAAAAAAAAGAATGAAGGAAGGGAAAAAAGAAGGGAAAAGGGAATAGAGGGGAAGGTAGGGAGGGAAAAAAGAAATATTTTATTAACCACGTGGTTCTGGTACCTGAAAGTTCAATCTTCCTATAGAAAATGATGAAGATTTACTGCACAAAGGAAGTACTGGAAAATTTGACAAACTAACTTACATGGAAACCTTTATTTCATCACTTTAATTTTGGCAAATGATTTAACTATCATATATTTCATTTCATCATTTGCAAAACAGGGAATCCTAGAAGGTAAAGATGCAATATACACACATGCATATATATATACATATATACATATATATATACATATATATCTAATATTGCTTGGTAGATAGCAAACAAAGTAAACAGTTCTCTCCCATGTTTACAGTAATTCTGAGGTCAAAGAGAATAAGACTTGAGTCCTCCTCTAAAGTGACACTACAATCTTTTTGGACAGGCAACAAAGAGCCATGGGTTTACAGCCACCATATAAGAGAAAAAAAGATAAAATTAGCAAAATGATGGAAATGTCATAGACATTTTTTGAAACTAATGTAATTGGTTGTGCTATGACACAAAAACTCCTTATTCACCACTTTAAAAATTGCCTTCTATAACATACTAAATCCACTAGCACAAATATATTCATTGCAGCACTATTTACCATAGCAAAGATATGGAACAAACCCAGATGCCCCTCAGTTGATGAGTAGATCAACAAGATGTGGTATTTATACAAAATGGAATTCTATGCTGCTGTCAGAAAGAATGACATCATCCCATTTGTTGGGAAATGGAAAGACTTAGAAAAAATCATATTAAGTGAAGGAAGCCATACTCAAAGGAACATAGGCTCAATGGTTTCCCTTATTTGTCATAATCAGTAGAAACCTTGGGCTCTCCTAGCAGAGATTTACAATAGAACAAAATTAAATACATAAGACCATACAGTATGAAGCTAAATGAAAGGACTTCCAGGATATAAAAACAAAAGCCATATAACGAGTGATTGTTGTCCTTAATGTACTGTTATCTCTCATTTTTTGTTGTCCCTTGGTTATCTCATATTGTTATAGTATTTCATCTGGTTATATGATATATTGTATATATGCTTATTTGGTTATTTGAAATAGGATAGGGCAGGGTGGAAAAAAAGATGAAGGGTGGGGGTGTGGGGAGGGAAATGGGGACCAAGACATGAAAAAGGGAATCAATGGTTGTGAAGTAATGCACCTTCTATCTGGTGAATATAATGTAACCCTTTCTATTAATTAGAATAAAAAATATATGGGAAAAATTGCCTCCTATAGCATGAGGATTGCCAGGATCTAGGAGGAGAGGGCACAGGGAGTTATTGTTTCACAAGTACAATGATTCAATTTGGGAAGATAAAAAACTGTTCTCAGCCAGGCGCAGTGGCTCGCGCCTGTAATCCCAGCTACTCAGGATGCTGAGATCTGAGGGTTGCAGTTCAAAGCCAGCTCAGGCACTAAAACATCCATGAGACTCTTATCTACAATTAATCACCAGAAAATAAGAAGTGACACTATGATTGAAGGGTAGGGCGGTAGCCTTGAGCTGAAGAACTCAGGGACAGCACCCAGAGCTCAAGTCAACTATTGGGGAAAAAAAAGTTCTCATAGATGATAATGGTATTGGCTACATACTAATGTGAATATGTTGATTTCATCCAACCATACACTAACTTTATGGTTAACAAAAAGTCAGGTGCTGGTGGCTCAGACTTGTAGTCTTAGCTACTCAGGAGGCTGAGATCTGAGAATCAAGGTTCAAAGCTAGCCCAGGCTTGCCTAAAAGACTCTTGTTTCCATTTAACCAGCAAAAAGCTAGAAGTGAATCTTTGAGTGGCAGAGCACCAGCAGATCACAAATGAGGCCACACTAAAGCAACCAGCTCAACTATGCTTTTTGTAGTATTGTTTACCATAACCAAGGTAAGGAATCAACCCAAATTCCCCTCAATGAATGAATGAATAAAGAAGATGTGCACAATGGAGTTTTATGTTTCCAAATGGTGTATCATTTGTAGGTGAATAGAAAGACTTGGAAAAAATTATATGCAGCAAAGTAAGCCAGACCCAAAGAAACAGGTTGAATAGTTTGCTTAATTTGTTAGGATTAGAATATGGAAAGTAAACACACTGGATGGTATAAGTAAAAATAAATACACTTGGACATGTTAAATTATACAAGTCATATTAAGTTATGCAAGTCATTCAGTGAGACTAAATAGGACATTCTTAGGAGAGGATGACAAAGCCTCAATAGCTATGTACATCTGATCATATAAAATGATATTTATCAAAATGAACTCTAAGAAATGGAAATGAGATGTTTTATATTATGTTGATTTTATCTTTTTTTCTCCTTTTGTTACTGTTTGGGTTCTCTGTACTTTTTGTCTTTTATGTAATTTTACCTGCTTGGGGGAAGGTAAATGGACAGGGAACAGAAATGGTGGGACAGAAGGTGAACAAATTCAGTAGTCATGCTCACTAGACAGTACGTTGAAAATGAAGTTTATAATTTGTGACAGAATCGGAAAGGAAAATCTGGGAGACAGAGAAAAGGTGGGACTGTTAAAAAAGAAATGTACTCAATTATCTGACTTATGTAACTGTAACTTATCTATACTTCACCTTTACAATAACAATAAAAATCATAATTAATAATGGTTAAAATACTGTGCATTCTGTACCACAATTTAAAAATAATAAGTAATTTCATTATTATCTTATCTAAGGGGGAAACTATGTCACCTGCCTCTCTACTCTCTGTATAACTTAGCATCACAGGTAAAATTTCATCTCCTGGATGATGCTGGTCCTTTCTCTTCCAGCCAAGCCTGCAGATGGTATCTTCATATCTCAGTCAAACACCTTCCTTCCCATCCTCTTTCCCCCTCATCCCCAATTTTCTTAAAAATAAATTGTCCTTTTTCATAATTCTTGACAGAACATGAAGTTCTCTCTTTTTCTCTTCTATGCTGCCACTGAATTCTAAGTACACAATTATGCAGGGAATGCCTTTAGATTCACCAGCTTGAGAACTTTTCAACATTAAGCTCTGAATCAGATAACAGCTTTCATCTCAAGAACAGCTTTACACTGCACCTAAGTAAAAGCTTAATGTATTAAAAAAATGGGTATCGAGGGTATAAAAATGTCAAGGTAATAAGTGAATATAAAACCATTCCCAATAAAACATGCCCCTCCACACACAAAATATTAAATAAGAATGCTTTCAAAGCAGCTTATTTGACTTGCTGGTTTTTGAGATCCACCTTTACATTTACAGTCTTAAAATAAAATTTCAGGTGGCTCTTCTGTAGAGACACACCCCTTCCCCTCCATCCACTAATGAGACTTCCTTGTGTAAAACAAGCAAGACAATTACGAGGCTCCAGTTGGATGTGGTTAAGACTTAATTGAATGGCTATGTACGATTCTGAGCAACATGTTTCAAGAAATAAAAAAGGGGAAAAAGTGACAAATCAGATGTAGTTCAAAGAAAAGCAAGTCCATGGATAAAAATGGCTTGGAAAATAAGACCCAGTTGGGAATGTTAAGGTAATTCTGCACATTTTCAGCTTGGTGCCGAGATGTCAGGGTAATAATGGGAAAATTCTATTAAGTCAATTCCAACTTGGCCTTCGAGCACCTACCACAGGAAGGGAAAAACAGAAAGATGAGTTATCTTTCATTATTTCACTAGTTTGTGCTACCTAGTCTGACAGATAGTAGATGCTTAGTAAAACATTCTTCTTCTAAAAATTAAACTATCTTTAAGTAGTTGTACAAAAAGGTTTCAATTCAACATATTGACTTATGAGTATAACACATCTTTATCAGTGTTATTCCTTCCTTTGCTTCTGTCTCTCTCAACCCCACCATTCTTTTTGCAGGCTCCCTAGAGAAACAGTTCGAAATAAAGTTATTACAAGTGCTTTTGTGCTGATGCTAACAAGTTTATTTTTCTAGAAAGAGTTGAATTGTTGGGTTTGATCCCCAGCAAGAATAATTTAGGAATGGTAAAATCAATTTTCTCATTAGGCCAGTTATGGATTAAACAACTTACCCTAAGGCTCCTGTCAACCCTGCTAGTTCTCCACTCTCTGTACTTTTAGCCACATTTATCATGTCACTCAAAAATTCATGACTGCCTTTGGCCCCCAAGGTAAATTTCCAAATCTGAAGGAATACTAGCTTGGGCATTCCAGCCTTAACATGCCTCTGCAATCATTTACCTCTTTCCCCTCTCCAAAATTTGCTTCTCAGCTAGCCCTGTCTGTACATTATACTCCCCTCCCTGCTTCCTTGCATGAGGCAGTATCTTAGACAAAGCCTGTGTGACCTCCAGGTATTACTGACCTTCTTTGAACTATGCCCCATTATGCATGAAATGAAGACAGCCCCACTTCTCATGAGTCTTAAACAAGGTTGTGTGGTTAAAGTACTCCATACCATGCCTAATGTACAACTTCCTTTCATTCCTGGTTTTGAAAATACTTTATTATTTTCCTGTTCTTTCTCTTAAAATTAATTCACCAGATTCTTCCCATTCATTGAGGACACACCCATTGCTGATGTTTTAAATTCACCAAGTATTCTCTGAATGCTAGAGTTGGCAAGGAGTTCAGACACATCTGAGGTGGCACAGCACACCCTCTCTGAAATGGCTCATTGGACACTCGATAACATTCCCTACTCGAGCATCTGCTCCATCCTTTTTAGCTAGTCTCCTGGACTCAGGTCTGCACATAATAAATACAGTCATACATTGATTCTGAATCCTTGAGAGGAAGGAAAGAAGGAAGGAAAGAAGGAAGGAAGGAAGGAAGGAAGGAAGGAAGGAAGGAAGGAAGGAAGGAAGGACGGGGATGTATTTATGTACATTCCCAGGTATTTTCCATGTATCATTTTATTTTCCATCAAAAAGTTGACAGCAGTGCTCTATACATTAGAAGGACTAGAAAAGGATGTTAAATGTATCATTGCCCCAGATCTTTGTCCTAACCAATTTTAACAGAATTTCTAGTAGTCAGGCAAAATCACCAGGGGATGCCCAGAAAAGAAGAAAAGCACCCAAGAGTGAACACACACACACACACACACACACACACACACACACACACACCCTCAATAATTTATTCTGATATTCACCTACCCATGTGCTCCTCTTGTTTTCTTTGTATCCTGCACTGAACACATATGTTTCATAGTGTATTATATAAGCAAAATACTGCTAGATACCAAGAAAAATGCAAAGATAAAAAAATACTCATTCTATCACCCTTGAGATGTTTACAGATTAACAGAGGGGAATAATTTTATATATATGACAGAAAGAGAATGTCAAATGCTCCTCTCCAAAACATACCAGCTACTATGATGTATGTTCTGGCTGAGGGGTTAGAATAAGCATCAAAGATAGTCATTAGAATGGAAAAAAATATGAAATGTGCCAAAATAGAAAATGGAAAATGTAGACAGGAAGAAGTTTCTGAGCTAAGGCCTGAAGATGGGAAAGAAGAACTATGTAATCTCAAGGAATGTTGTTGCTAGGAAGCCCTGGCTTATTACCCCATCCTATACCTCTGCAAAGATGATGAAGCATCCTTTATGTGTCTCTCTACTCTCCCACAAAATCATGAGTTTAAACCACACTTGGCTTCTCAGAGACAAGACTCAGCACTTAAGTATATTCTGCTGTCTTCCCAGGGCCAATCTCTGAGGGACTTTGAAGAAATAAGTGAGCTTTGGGGGGCTATTTTTTTTCTTCCATTTGAACATCCCCATGGCCCCATTCCCTGGCCATTGGAGCCATTTACTTGCTGTTACACTCAGCAGGTGGGGAAACCCTTATCTCTCTGGGGCCCTGGCATTTTCAAAAGGCCCAGGAGGGAGCCAAGTAGGAACTGATTTGAGGAAAGCATCTCTGGGTGAAGGCAGGGAAGGAGCAGAGCATCTGAGGACAGGATGCTCCCTGGTCCTTTTAAGCAGCTAAGGTAGCTCCTAAGAGTCAGATGCTTTTAAACAAGCCTAAAGTTACAAAATGCACCAGACATTCAGGCTCTGTGACTGCTGTGAAAATCACTTCTCATGAACTTCTTCCTTTTAGCTGCTCTTAGTTTCCCATCTTTAAAATAAAAGCAGTGGACTAGAGAGTAGTTCATAGATTCTAGTATAAAACCTATGTTTTACTGAGTGCTAGAGCTGGACATCATCTTATTTAACCCTCTCAACAACTGGGTGAGAGAATTGTGGCATTATATCCAGCTTTCAGATGAGCCTGAGAGGCGAGGTCTAGGACCCCAGAACTGTCGCTCAAACTCTTTCTAAACCAGGGGTTTCCAAAAGATAGGTGTCACGTGTTTGTTTGTTCATTTGTTTTACCAGAAAGAATCAAGGGGACAATAAGAATGAATTCCAGCCAGCATGTGTCCTGTAATCCTAGTTACTCAGGAGGCTGAGATCTGAGAATCAAGGTTCAAAGCCAGCCTGGGCACAAAAGGACCTGAGACTCTTATCTCCAATTAACCCCTAAAAAATGGGAAATGGGACTTGGCTCAAGGGTAAGGTGGTAGCCTTGAGCTGAAGAGCTCAGGAACAATGCCAGGCCCAGGGATAGGGCTGTAGCCTTGAGCTGAGGAGTTCAGGAACAGCACCCAGGCAGAGTTCAAATGCCAAGACCAAAAAAATAAAAAGAGAATCAATTCCACGCAATTAAAGAGTATTATTGCAGGGTCATATGCATATAATACACAAACAAATTAACTAAAGGATCATAGACTCAGGGGAAGATTTCAGTGGTGTAACTCCTCTGAGCAAGTAACAAACAACAAGCCACTTAACAAAATGAATAGCATAAAGGAAAAGGTTGCTGGGTGCAGAAGGCAAGGGAAGGGGGACCAGATGACTGAAGAGAGGAAAGCTGAGATATAGTCATTATATTTAATGTACACATGTAAACCTGAGAACAAGTAACTTGAGAAGATGGGTAGGTTTGGGAAAGATGGAAAAAATACAATTACTAAGTAAAAAAGGATGAAATTGGGATTATTGGTTAGATCAGTTATGCTATATGTAAACAATGCTCTTAGATTGTATGAAAAATTCTGTGAATTTTTATATGCTCAAATAAATAAAATATGAGTCAAAACACAATCAATTGTTTTGTGAACTTGAGTTACATTTGCACACATTTTAATACAATATTTCAAATTATATACCTGTATACAAATGTACTTGTGTGTGTACTGGGTCATTTTCTTTTTTGGGGAAGCTGTTGCTATTTGGAAATCACTACCCCAAACCCTGTGCATATCTTTTCCTCACATGACTTTTGCAGGAATAATTCCTTCCCACTTTTAGAGCTTTAGGTATTCAGATATGAAACACTACAGGTTGTAATTATCATAATGCTGATAGTGTCTAAGCATGTCACGGGTAAAACCCCCTAAATCTGAGTTCCCATCTCATTCTGCCAGTACAACATAGCCCCAGTCTCGGGCCTAGAAAGATCCTAGGTCTTGTAGTGAAGCTGCAGCTCAGGGCTGGTAGTACTGGCATCTTTCAGGAAGGGATGGGTCCCTTGGGATTCCTGATCCAGCTGGAGAATTGAATTTCCATCTGGTGAATCACAAGATGATTCTTGCTCTTGCCAGATGCACCCTATCAGCATGGAAGTTGCAGACAGTCTTCAACACATAAACAGGCTAGGGTGCCAAAAGTGCCTTTGTAACTCAGCTGCTTGGAGTTAGGAACATATCACTCCATAGAAACAAGGATATAAATGGAGGTTAGATTTTAATGTTTTAAAACTCAGAGGGTATGTGGTGTGTTGCATGTTTTGTGTGGTGAAATGGATAAGAACTGAGGAGAAGCACAATAGCTAGCTGTGGGAGTGGGAACTTGTGCACGATTTCCTTAGCCTTCCTGAACCCACCTCCTCCTTTTCAAAGAATCATGGTATAGTTTGAGTGTAGAACATCACCAAGCCTTCCGGATTTGTTAAAGGCTTGGTCACAAGCCTGTGACACTGTTGGGAAGGAAGCAAATGCTTGGGAGGTGGAACCTAGTGGAAGGTCACTGAGATATGTCCTTGAAGAAGACATGGGGGCCCTGATCCCTTCCTTTCCCTCAGTCTCTCCATCAGTCTATCCTCCCTTCTTCCTTCCCTCTCCCTCTCCCTCCCTCACTCTTTCCCTCCCTTTGTCTCTCCCTCTCTTCCTCTCATTTTCTCTTCCTCACTCCTTAGCTCCCATAAAGTCAGTAGTCTCCTCACCATAGTGCTCTGCTTCCTGCTGGCCCAAGAACAATGGAACCAATTGATCATGCACTGAAACATCAGAAACCATCAACTGAAAGAAATCTCCCTTCCCTTTGGGTTGATTCTCAAATATTTTGTCACAATGAAGGAAGTCTAACACAATAAGGGTCATCTTTACTAGCAATGCTCGAGTCTTTCTAAGATGTGTAGAAAGGGTCCCAAATTAAGTCACTGGGACTTTTGTTACCATTATAACATGATTTCAACCAAACCTTTGTAGCCTTGTCCACAGCAATGAGGCATTGTGAGCCTCAGTTTCTACCTTTGTAAAACTACACTGACAAGATTCACCTCATGGGGTTTTCACTAATGTAAATTAGATCATATGCACAAGGCAAAAGCCTCACAGAGAATGAATGTCTAATAAACAAAGTCATAAATTCATTGTAATCTCAGGAAAGGCTCCATACCTATAGATACTGACCTGTCACCAAAATTAAAATTAGGAAGTGTTATGGTCTGAATAGTTGTATGATCTCAAAACAACATTGTTGAAACAGAACCACCAATGTGATGTCATCAAACTTCCAGGCAATTGGGTTGAGTTTTCACTGATATCATCAAGATTATTGTATGGAGACCCATAGATCTAGCCAACCTCTCTCATTGTGTGAGAAAACAGTAAGAAGGCAAAAAAATGATCCAAAAAGATAGTTCTCCCTAAACACAATATCAGTTCACAGACCCTGAACCACACAAACTCCAGAACTAGGAGGAATAAAGTCTTTTGTTTTCATTTTAGAAGCTAACAAGTGGATTATATTTTGTTATAGCACCACAAAAGGATGAAGACACCAAGTGGCACTCCACCACATTCAACCCCATGCTTGCCACCATATAATATAAGTGAGAGGTGTGCTCCGAAGTCCTTCAAATTATAGTGTGATGTGGAAATGTTTCAAATTCCTGAAATCAGAAGACACTCAACAGAGGGTAAAAAAAGATTAATAAGGAGAAAGTGATAGGCAATAAGAGACCTCCAGTCTAGCTGAATTGCATCCCTACATGGAAGGCAAATGAGTAACTATCCTTCAGCTACCATTAGAATTCTTCAGAGAAAACCCTGTACCAAATGCTCTGTAGAGCAACTGTCCATTGGTCACTGGGTGAACTTGGCAAAGGAGGGGACTGAGTGCAAGGACAAATTTCCATGTACGGTCTCAAGTTTAACACCCTCTTTAGAATACTCAAGATGATCCCTCTGGGAAAGGTGAAAAGAATTATAATTACATCTGTGAAGAAGGTTTGAGAATGGAAAAAAAAATCCTGCCATATGGTGTATGGAAAATGTTTTGGAACTGAATAAATAATATGGCGGGTGTTTTTTCTCCCCCACTCACCCCTCATTTTTGTTTATACATCCATGTTATACAGGCTTGACTAGCGAATATGGATTAGTTTTTCTTTCAGAATAAAAATGCATTGGGTAATTTAATTTTGTGACCATTAATAATATGAGTCTCTCTCTGCAAGCAACATTTACAAACTTAGAATCAGATGTTGTGATTGGGGTGTAAACCAATCATCCACAAGAGGCTGGCAGATAGTTCTTTTCTTTCTTCTTCTTTTTTTTTTTTGTGGATCCTGGGGCTTGTACTCGGCCTGGGCACTGTCTAGCTCTTCAGCTCCAGGATACTGCCCTATCCTTGGGCCTGGGCGTTGTCCCTGAGCTCTTCAGCTCAAGGCTACTGCCCTACCCTTGAGTCAAGACTCACTTCCTGTTTTCTAGATGTTAATTGTAGATAAGAGTCTCAGGACCTTTTTTTCTTGGGCTGGCTTTGAATCTTGATCCTCAGATCACAGCCTCCTGAGTAGCTAGGATTACAGGCATGAGCCACCATGCCTGTAATATCTGTGATAGCAGATATTTCTATCCAGTTTTCCTACTGTAGTGAGATGATGTGAAACAAAACAAACAAACAAACAAACAGAAAAGGAATAGAATAAAAGGTCTGGGATGGCAGAAGGACATAGGAAAAGAACCACTGGTCTCAGTGGATACTCCATCCTTTGGCAATTTTTAATAGCCAAAAGATAGGTATTACTAGCTATTAACCACAGAATGGATTATAGACAATGTTCAAATAGGATGCTGCTGAATGCTCTTAGTAAGTCTGAGAATAATTTGCATGCTAGGATCAGAAAATGAAGCAGAGGTCAGAGGTCAGAGGAGCGAAGGGATTGCCACAGTTACCCATTAGCAGAATTCAGGTCTGACCACTCACCTACCCAGCCACCCCTTTACTTCCTGTCATGAACATATTTTGTACAGGGCATACAACTCAGAAAGCTGATCATGTAAGCACTGTGAGTGTTCTGTATGCGAAATATCCTTTGCAGGCTTATGTGTGAAGTGATTGATCCCCAGACAGTGGCACCATTTTGGGAGGTAATGGAAACTCTGAAAGGTGAGGCCTACTTGGAGAAGTAGTCACTAAGGACATCTTCGAAGGGCACATCTTGCCCAGGAAAATTCCTGTTGCAAGTCCACCATGAGGTGAACAGCCCTCCTCTCTACATGTTCCTTCTGTTATGATGCTCTGTCCAAACATGGGCCAAGAATCCATGGACTCCATTAGATTACACATTCTAAAACTATGATCAGAATAAATCAATCATCCCCCATTCTTGTTTATCTTACTTGTTTCTCTCAGGTATTCAGGCACAGCAATGATAGCAAATGACTAATAAACTTGGCTATTACCTGACAAACTGTAGAGGGGCATTGGATTTACGCAGCAAAACTCTAAACAGGGGTTGTTCAACATGATTAACGATAGATATTCATCAAGGGCTTTGTGAACCCAGTGCTTCTTAATGCACCATCATATTTAATGCCCACAAAAATCCATTGACAGACATACTGCTGTTCAGTTCTGCTCAGATGAAAAAATCAAGTTTTTGACAAATTAAGGGTGATAACCATGCAGGAAATAATGATGCTAGTTTTTTAAGCCACATCTATTCAGCTCTGGTATTTACTTTTTTAGTATCTAACTACTAAGTGTCTGACTACAAATGGGTGGGTATTATTAAACATAGAACTTGAAATCCACTTTTGTAGAGAATGATCAGAATTCCTATTTGTCTTGATTGTAAGGCATCATCGTGAATAGATTAATTTATTCAACAAGAACTTACAAGCATCTTTGATGCAATGTATGCCAGACTATATCTGGAAATGCAGAGATAATTAAAGTACAATTTTTACCTTGGGATGTGTCTGAGAGTTAAGTGACAGACATATTGTAACTTCAATCAGGATAAAGGCATTGTATATGACAGGAACTCAGTAAACACCAGTGTGAAAGATGGTCATCTACTGTATGCCACACACTCTTGTATGTACTGTAAATAAAACAAAAATATTTTCCCAAGAGTGTACATTCTAAGGAATATAAAATAGACTGAGAGGATAGAGAGAGTTGTGGGATGGAGTTAAATAGTGCAAGCAAAAAAAGAACATAACTAACTGATCTACCTAATTAGATTTAGAGGTAATGATCAGACTTGATTGTGAACTAATAGGGCCTCTTCATGAACAATGGTAAACTAATAAGTGTGATGTCTCAGAAGGTTTCAAGACAGAAAATGCAGTAGGAAGAGATGATTCGCATGGGATGTTTGTTTTCCACTGAGAAGGCGGCTAAACTCAAGATCTTCAAGGATTTTAGAACAAAGTAAACTTGGATCTTTGAGTTTTCAAGGTATAGCAGATCACAGAATCAAGGATGAGTGATGGGTTGCCTGTTACTGATCATCGTCTCCTGTTGGGCAGATGTGAACAATGTTAGCTATTTGTGTTTATAGAGATGCCATCCCTAACCTGACTCTGGTATCCGATACTACACTAGTCACCATGGAGTCGAAGATGATGAATGAGCACCTGATAGGGGTATCATCAGAGTTCCACTGATAATAAGTTGGGTCCTATCTAGGGGAGAAGACCAAGACTTTTAGCAAGGTCAGTGTAAAGTCAAGCAATCTAGCATGAGGGCTTCTCATTGATATTCTAGTATACTGTCTTACCTCATTTTTTTCTGCATTTTCTCTGCCATATGATGCCTGATATCTTACCTTATCTCTTTGAATTTATCTTATCTATCATTTCTTCACATTATATTCATTCTCACTAACTAGACTTTATGGCACTCAGAGTAAAGACCTTCCCCCAAGGGATTCTCTTTCCCTGAAGTATATTTGCCCACCAAAATCTTGAAAACTAAATCAATTTATCCTCTTTTCAAACTATCTTATCTAAAAAGCCTACCCAGGTAAATAAGCCTCTAATGCAGAATTACATACCCTGAATTAAATGATGAAATTACCTGTTTGTCTATCTCAAAACCATTAGGTCTTCTCATTCAGAAATTTTGTCTTTCTCAGCTCAGGGCTTGAAGTCCCCAACCGAGAACCTAAAACATAGCAAATCCATTGAGTATTATAGAGATTGGGCATGGTTCTTGTTATCATGGAAAGCATAATTCTCTGAAAGAGTATGGCATATCTCTAAGATAAGAACTGACTCAGGATTATATCCTTGGGCCCATGCTTTGGGACTCTTGGCCCTCTCTCTTGGGTTGCTCAGCTGGCCATCATCTACCTGGCACATCTAAAGGAAAGAAAGACAGCAATGAAGAAAGACGCTGGCTGTCTTTCGATTCCTGGACATCAAAGGTGGATCTTGAAGAGTTCAAAGGATAACAATTAAGAAATATGGTCATGGCTCATGTAGCTCACAGAAATGTTTTATTTGTTCCCCACATGCTTGAGGCAATTATTTTGATTCATTGTCACATAAAAGTCTAGATTTCTATGTTCCTTGAAAAGTCAGATCTAGTACCAATGTGGCTTGACTTCCCCCTCATATGCTTCTAATACAATACTATAGTCATTTTCTTTTATAACCCTATGAAAAGAACTACATATATTATATGCTAGTATGTTTACTATGTACACATTAAGGGAACTAGTTGATTATTAAAATGTCTCTAGTTTTCCTAGGGAATTTCCATGAGTTATTACATTTTTCTAGAATTTCTATACTTCTGAGGATTGTTACAGAATAAAGAGAAAAGTCCAAATATGTTTCTAGTTTCTTTTAGCTATTTAGAAATCTCAGGCCTGGTAGGGTCATTTCTGTGGCATTTTGAGGGAGAATCACTTCATTTGTTTTATCTTTAAGGAACCAAGAAAATTCCCATTTATCCAAATAAAAGGAAAATTGTGTGAGATACTGTGTTACTAAGATCAACACTCCTCATAATTTCCAAAGAGTTGTTAGACAAGACTGGTAATAATTGTGCCTGTTGAAAAAAATGGGTCCAAGATAAAGGAGTCTCAATGTGTGATAGGAAGCTCTTGAAGTTCATGCACACAAAGGTTAAGTTTAGGTTTTAAATAATCCCACTAACTGCTAAGAGGAGAGTGAATCTGTGAGTGGAAGGTCAGTAAAGTAGAAGGAGAGAGAGTGGTAGCTGAAGTTATTCAGACAAAAGAAACAGAGGTGGTATATTAGTTATCATTGCTACAGTTAAAAAAAAGTAATGCAAATTTAGAGGCTTAAAGCAAGACAAAATGCTTCTCAGTCTGATATGGACCACACATATTTACAAGTTAAGTGTGTGTGTGTGTGTGTGTGTGTGTGTGTGTGTGTGTGTGTGTGCCATCTGGAATTTTCTGTAAGCCCTGGGGAGGGACTCATGAATTTGCTTCCTTTTCTAGCTTCTAGAAGCATCTCATGTTTCTTGGCTTCTGGTCTCTTTTTTCTTCATCAAACTCAGTAATAAAAGTACCCTTGTATCTCTTAGATATGAGGATTTAATCCTTCTGAACCCATTTTACCCAAGACTACATAACTTCCGATGGCATTCTGGATCTCAAGTGCAGGTCTACTAAATCTAAGCTCATTTCATTCTCTCCAGAAACATTATGGTAATCTTGATCAAGTCCATCTGAAAAGGAACTCATACCCAAATGGGAAGTGACTCATCCAAGGAAACACAACAGGTCATTATGGTGGTTGTCTTAGTCTATTTTCTGAAAGGGATCCATTTAGCTCAGTTCTGGGGGTTTAAGTACATGGCACTAATATCTGTGTGGCTCTGTTGAGGTCTCATGGCAGAGAGCCTCACAACGGCTGGTGCACACATAAGAAGAGGAATTACATTGTGATACATGAATGAGCTTCCTGTCCAACTAGTGTCCAGAAATGGCCACCAGTTGTCCCATCAGAATCACATCTGCTGCTTATGAGATCTAAGATCCCTCACTAAACTTAAGGTCTCTCAAGTGGTCTAACACTAGGATCCTGGCTCCTAATGCATGAATCCTTCAAGTACAAACTCAAACCTCTCCAAACCATAACAGTGGCTAACTGGAGAAACTAGAGTGCCAGATAGACTTCTAGACATATGGCAACTTTTTTTTTTTTTTTGCCAGTCCAGGGCCTGAGCACTCTCTGGGACTTTCTCAAGGCTAGAGCTCTACCACTTAAGCTTCAGCACCTCAGCACCACTTCTGGATTTTTTTTTTCTATGTATGTGGTGCCGAGGAATCGAACCCGAGCCTTCGTGCATGCTAAGCAAGCACTCTACCACTAGGCCAAACTCCCGGCCCCCATATGGCAACTTTTTATTTGCACTATTTATGACCTTAGGGGGATTATCTTAAATGCCTCCCAAAAAGGTCTTAGTTTACATATCTGCCAAATTATAGTAGATAATAGTATTATCCACAGATTCTTGGGAAAGATTACATCAAGATTATTCAAGTGCCTGGTACTAGCAAGTGGTAGCTCTTGAAGAAACAACCAAGCCTTGAATTAAGGACTCTAGTGCCTCAGTCTGATTATATTCAGGTAAGAGTTAGGACTCTGCCATTTTTATTGGTGGATATTTGCCTACTTAATGATTTTATGGAATGGAGACAGAGCATTCTCTAAGTCTAAACCAACTTATTTCTAACATAGAATAACCATACCAACAATCTTCTCTTAAGAGTTTCAATCACCTTAGCCATTTTTTTTCTTATTTTAACAGACAGGGCAAGGGTCACTGTTTGCAAGCCAAAGTCTTATGATGCATCATTCTAGTCAGGGAACATTCTGTACTTACAAGTTTTATAAGCTGAAAGAGAATTGGCTATCTTCACTGTGCCTGTGATACAAAGAAATGCCAAAGCCTTTTTTATTTTTTTATAAAGTTTTCAGAGACAGAGAACACCTGCACTTGAAGGTTTTATTATTCATGTTAAACTGCCGAGTGGCTCTTGTTTCATTTAAGAAAGCTTAAATTTGAGAAATAAACTTCCTGACAGTATGGGTCCCTTTAAAGGTGATGTATTTCCTGACAGCAGAGAAATAAGACCAGTTAAGTGTTCTTACCACAGGATGGTAAAAGTCATGGTCAGGTTAGAAGAATCAATTAGAGTAGGAACCAGGCAGTATAAATTTCAGGAGAACCCCAATGGCAAAAATATGAAGACAGGGCTGAATTTAAAGTCTTGTCTGATGTGATTGTATTTCATTTCCTGATTGGCAAGACAACTTTAAATGGGGTATTAAATTAGATATCAAGCCGACAAAAAACAATGTTCTTCCTTTTTAAAACAATACAAAGGGAGGAGAAACAATAGATCCACAGAAGAAGAGCAACAAATTTGAGGGTTTATATCATGTTTGAGAAAAAGACAGAATGCCTTGGGGAAAAATGTATTTGGAGTCAGAATTCTAGGAGGAGAGAGTTTATGTCTCTGCTAGCATCAACTGCCAGGACTGTACTTATAGCTGGCTTGTGACTACCTGGCTGGCTGGGTCATAGTGCCAGCCTGGTACTGTGGTTCTGATGCTTGTGGTCTATGCTGAGTATTACATCAGCTGCAGGTCTGATGTTCATAAGCAAGGAACCACTTTGGGATCTTCAAATAGATCCTAAAGATTGTCCATGGCTCTCAGCTCATCTAACAGTGCCACTAACCAAGACAGAGAGCATGCTGGGTAAAGAAGCAAGTTCTGGAATTTCATGCATTCCTCTCCCAGCTCAGAAACTTCCCAGCTGGAACTAATGGCAAAACTGGATACCACTCCAGTTTGCTATTTATAAAAGAGACAGTACAAATCAAATCATTAAGATAAAGTTATATCTAAAATGATATACAACTGAAATGATATATGGCTATATTATTTAGCATACTCTGGCTCATAACAAACACTTGATAAATGAAGGTATTATTATCATTACTATTATTATTTGAATATTCTTCAATATAGTAAAGAATGTTTGGCTAGAAAGAGATGGAAAGATACTAAGATGTTTTCTCCTTCAAGTTTTAACCTCTCCTGGCTATGACTATTCATGTCCTTTCCCCAATTGTATCTCCAGTATTAAATTCACTTTATGTTCATCTTAAACAAACATGAATCAACTTTCAGAAATTACAAGAACAAAGCAAGGTATATAAGTATTTCTATAGTAGCTAGACTTCTAAATTGATGGCTGTAGACTTCAGTAAGTGCTATGGGATATTCTTATTGCCAATAAACAACCTAAAATCCAGAAGTAGAGGCTTGCCTTGAGTGGTAGCATGCCCGCCTTGAGTAAAAAAGCTATGGGTCAGTACCTAGGCCCTGAGTTTAAGACCCAGTACTGAGGAAAGGAAAGGAAAGGAAAGGAAAGGAAAGGAAAGGAAAGGAAAGGAAAGGAAAGGAAAGGAAAGGAAAGGAAAGGAAAGGAAAGGAAAGGAAAGGAAAACAAGGTGAGGCAACATATGGGAGCATGAAGATGTTCCTTTTCTTCTGTAAGCATCAGTCTTTTCATCTGTAAAGTAAAACCCATCTTGTCTACCTTACAAGCCTCGTTAGAACAGGTATCAACTAACTCAGGAGGCTATAAAGGTGTACTTAAATGGTCGTTTAGTGCCAGAGTTAAATTAGCATTTCTCACTTCAGAAACAAACTTGGACTATAGGCCTACCCTCAGTTAAAACTAACCTCTTGATTCTAATCTAAATCTCATTCAACAAATTATTTATTCTCTACTTTTTATTTTGTGGGAAAAAATGAAAAAGAGCCAAACCAGTAGAAAGATGGGAATGACCTATGCAAGAGGCCAAGACAGGGAAGCAGTGACAACAGCCATGATTGTCTTCCAGACCAGGACAGAGTTCACCAAATATAAACATTTTTCCTTTTTGATTCTTTATTGAACCTAGACAATGATTCAATGCCCTTTTTAGCACAGCAATCCAAACAAACACTGCTAAGCTCAGGACCCCCCCAGACTTAATTTGAACACACTTCTTTTTTGGGGGGGAGCATATTTTTAGTGTAATTAATAGAAGGGGTACATTATATTCACCAGATGAAGGTGCATTACTTCACAAACATTGATACCCTTTCTCATGACTTGGTCCTACTGTATTATGTTATCTGAACACAGATAAGATAAATACATTCTGGTTGCCAGCTATAAAAGAAATGCAAATCAAATCAACTTTGAGATTCCACCTCACTCCTGTTAGAATGGCCAGGATCAAGAAATCCATGACAACAGATGCTGGTGAGAATGTGGCCAGGAGGGATCCCTACTACACTGTTGGTGGGAGTGTAAACTCATTCACTTACTATGGAAAGCAGTATGGCAGTTCCTCCAAAGACTAAAAATAGAGCTCCCCTATGACCCAGCAATTCCACTACGTGGCATCTACCCAATGGTCCAGAAACAAGGACATACTAAAGCCACTAGCAAAGTGATGTTCATTGTAGCACTATTTACCATAGTAAAGATATGAAAGAAATCCAGATGCCCCTCCGTAGATGATTAGATCAAGAACATGTGGTATTTTATATACAATGGAATTCTATGCTGCCATCAGAAAGAGCAGCATCACCCCATTTGTAAGGAAATGGAAAGACTTGAAAAAAAATCATATTAAATGAAGTAAGCCAGACCCAAAGGAACATAGGATCAATGGTTTTTGTAATAATTAGTACAAACCTTGGACTCTCCTAGAAGATTATAATAGCTCAAAACCTAGGTACATAAGGTTGTATAGGATGAGACTAAATGAAAGGATCTCTAGGATATGGAAACAAGAGCTTTTTCTTGTGTGATTGTTGTTTTCAATGTTACTATGTTATTTCTCTTCTCTTTTTTTTGCCCTTCAGTTAATCTTCATATTGTTACTATATCTGACTTTGTTACCTGGCATATTGTATATACCTTTGTATATACCTTTATTTGTTTATTTGAAATAGGAAAGGAAAGAGGGGAAAACAAGATGATTGAGAGGGGGTGGGGGAGAGGAAAATAGGGACAAAAACTTTAGAAGGGGTATCAGTGTGTGAGAAGTAATGCACCTACTACCTGGCGAATGTAACTGTAACCCCTCTATGCATTACCCCGATAATAAAAAAATAAAAAATAAATTAAAAACACAAAAAAAGATAAATACTTTTTGGATTATATTTTGTTTCCAGTCTTACCTATAGAAACTATTAACCAGAAAATTATTCAGAATCTCTCATCTGTCCATGGAATATAAATATCTCCCTTCACAGGTAAGCTGTGATGTTTGAATAAAAAAAAATGGGGCCAAGTAACAAAACCCACTATTTATTATCACCAATAACTTGCTTTGTTTTACTTGACATAATCTGTAAAGTTAACTTCTCCCCTACTTCCTTACTGATACTTTTGTGAAGTCTTCAAATTTATCCAATACTAATGAATTGTCCCCTTTTTTTGTTTTGTTTTTTTCTGATTTTTATTTATTTATTTCCCATATATTTTATTGTAATTAATAGAAGAGTTACATTATATTCACCAGATAGAAGGTGCATTACTTCACATACATTGCTACCCTTTCTCATGTCTTGGTCCCCATTTCCCTCCCCCCACCCCCACCCCTCATCTTGTTTTCCTCCCTTCCCTATCCAATTTCAATCTCTCATCTCTTTTGCTGTCCCTTGGTTATCTCATATTGTTACAGTATTTCACTTTGTTATCTGACATATTGGATAAATGCGTATTTGGTTATTTGGAATTTTCTCCTTTCTTATTGTCCTGTTTTGTTTCATGGGTGTGACAGTCCTGGGACTTGAACTCGGCACCTGAGCACTGTCCCTGAGCATTTTTTGTACAAATCTTTCACACTGCCACTTGGTGGTATGCAGTGCCCTTTGGACAATATGGTGGTTTGATAGAGATAGAAATCTCATGGAATTTACTCAGGCTAGATTCAAACTGTGACCCTCAGAGCTTAGCCTCCTCAGTAGTAATATTAAATGTATAAGCCATGAGAACCTGGCCCCATTTTTCTGTATTTAACATTAAGTGAAAGACTTTAGACTTTAGACCTAGAATCTTCTAGAAGAATCCTGGGTTTTGCAGACACAAAGCTATTACCATATAGGAATTACTATTGTGGCTAATGATGTGATATACATATATATACATATATATATATACATATGTATATGGAAAACATTTAAGGCAGGAGAAAGCTAGAATGGGGTGGTATACGGGCCTAGAGTATAGCCTGGATCAGTGTTCTGATACTAGTTCAAAAAGAACAAATGGATCAACTCAAATCCATGGGAAATATAACAGGAAACATTTTTCTGAGAAGCTTAAAATGGAATCCAATGTCTGAGGGAGATTAAATTTCTCTATTTCTCCCTCTCCCTCCCACTCCCTCTCCTTCTCTCCTACCCCTGTTGTGTCAGGTTTGTGTCTGAAAGATTTCATTGTTGCAATGGATATACTAATTGTGTGTAGGTGGTGTACTGTGCAAAAAGGGTAAAAGGCTGAAGGACATTTGCATGCCATTTATGGGACCATTTTCCTTAATTACTCAGCATTCCATCTCTGCTATAAAATTCTGCTTTCTAGTCATTCATGTTTTCCCCTCTACCTCAATACCATAGGCTTCGTGACATGCAGGTTCCAAACGGAGCTAAAAGGAATGCCATATTTGCCAAACCTATGCTTTACTATCCAAATGAGCCACTCACCTAGAACAGGCACTGGTGAATCATGGATATTTAGCACACTATTACTCCAATGTGTTTGGCCACAACAATCTTTTCAGGTGAATGCCTTCTTAACCCTCTGCACTAGGACTCTTTGCACATTGCTATTATGCTCAGTTCCCCAACAATGAGGGAGTAATTAAGATCAGAACATTCACTACGATTGTCAGGCAGGCCTGATCGAACCCACAAAACAGAGTCAATCAGAAAATGTACTGTCTTCTTCTGAGGGGGAAATTGTGGCTCCTCAAAGACAAAACTGGACCTGGAATGGTGACATTACTTGAAAATAGGAGTTTTACAGATGGACTCATGTTAGGTGAGAACATACTAAATTCAGATGGCCTCTCAACTTCATGACTACTGTCTTTATCAGGAAAGATTTGTAAACACTGGGAGTAGACCCAGGGTAGACAGGTGAGGATAAGAGATGGAGGCTGGATTTAACCTGTCAGAGGTCAGGGAAAAGCACACATAGCCACTACTAGAGCAAGAGGAGGGAAAGACAGTTTTCTGCTAGGGGCTTTAGAAGGAGGATAGCCAAGCCAATAACTTGATGGGAGGCTGTCAGTTTCGAAACTGCAAGGGGAAGTGACTCCTATTGCTTTAACTCTCTTTTGTTGTTTGTACTCAAACCCAGGCCCAGTAAAGGAATCTATTTCTCTACATTACTGGTTAGTCTTCCCCCATCATTTTCCCCACTTCCTACTCTGGAATGTGGGTGTGTTTCAGGTGAAGACCATGAACGCTTTTTTCACTCTGTTGTGACATACTTGCATACATTGATCAGAAGAACAACCCTGGCTTCATTCTACTATCTAGGTGGCAATGAATTTCCATTTTACATTTAAGACATGTTCAAGTTCCAAAGTAGAAACCTGTGATCTGACCCTTTAAAACAGCATCTTTGTTCTTCTCCTCACCTTCTCTATGTCAGGAATGAATAGTCACTGACAAGTGACATCAGTCACAAGTGATAGGTCACTTGCTCCCATGACTTGCTTAGGTCAAATACCTACAAGTTTTCCTAGAGTTATCTCGCCTCTCCAATATTCCACACAAATTTTGTTCGCTTTTTGCCTAGTCCTACAGCAGCTTAAACTGAGGGTCTGGGCACTTGGGCACTGCCCCCTAGGTATTTTTTTATTTGCTTACTTTGGTTTTGGTTTTTGCTCAAGACTAGAACTCTACCACTTGAGCCAAAGCTCCATTTCTCTGGCTTTATTGGTGGTTAATTGGAGATGAGTCTAATTAATAGACTTTCCCATCCAGAATGGATTCAAATCACAATCCCTAGAGCTCAGCCTCCTGGGTAGCTAGAATTATATGTGTGAGCCACTGGTAGATGGGCACCTTCCTATTTTTTTTAACTTACAAAATGTGAATCAAAGTTTGTTTAGGTCCACAAGAAAAGATTTCTAATCATATTTTTAGAAATCATTACTTTTCATAGTTCTTTAATGCAAGTGTACAAATACAATTCTTATAAACACTTGTAATAAAAACAATATTATATAAGTGCTTACTGTTTTCTAAAGGTTTAGTGGGCATTCTCTTATTTAAACCTAGGAAGAAGGTACTACTAAGAAGTGCTACCATTTTATAGAAGCACCACTTTGCAAACGGGGAAACTGACGCTTGGAAGGCTAAGTAATATTTTCAAGGGCTTTTGGCTAATAAGAGGAGAAGCAGAAACTCCAACCTAGGCATTGTGATTTCATAGCTCACTCTCAACCAAAGATTCCCCTCTACATGTTGAGGTGATCCAGCACCCTAGCAGGGCAAACTTACAAGACTGATGCTGGAAATTATTTCTTCTGTTTTACAGAATACTACTCCTCAAGCTGAGTGAACAGAAAATGATCATTCAATAGCACTGAGTAAAGTCAGTAGTGACCCAGGTCTCTCTCAAGAAGGACCTTTTGATAATAAAAGGTATCCGATATGAGCACTATATGACAGGGGGTGCATTTAGTGCAGATAATCCAGTAACAGATGGAAACCCAGGATTATATGCATATCAGGGATAAAGCCTAGATAGGGGAATTAATCTGCCCAAGGTCACAAAGAAAATCAATCTGTTACAGTCTTCCTTCTGGGCCAATATAGACCAATCTTGCTGTAGTATTCAGATATCTTTAAGATATGATATAAGCCACAAGATCATACACATATGGTCTAAGACTATTACATCTGGTGTGATAAATTGTGTGTATATTTCTATTTATGAATGCAGTGGAGTGGAGTGGAGGGTTTATTTTGTGTCATAATTTTTTTGTTGTTGTTATGATTTGGTGACTATTTTGGTAACATCTTTTAGAGATTAAGTCCAATTAGGAAACAGATGGCATGGAAATATTGTCAAACGTATCAGATTAGCAGCAAATTGCTGACTTAATTATGCAAATAATTAAAAGTATATATTTACACCTGATCATCCAGAAAAGGGTGAAAAGTCTTATTTTGAGGTTCCTTATAAGACTGGCAAAGTATCAAACAGAAAGGTAAGTTGTGTCAAGTCACCTCTTCTGTATCCTTTTCTACATCTTTTCTTTATTTTTTTTCTTGTGAAGTTTAGTTTATGAGCTAATCAGAAAACGGTAACATTCTATATATTAAAATACCAACAGATTGATATCCATGTAAGTTAAACTGTTATTCTTTTGTTTTTCTCTTTTCAAAGTAATACTTGCCCCTGGAGGGGGGTATACTTACATATAGTAATAAAGAAAATTTTGGCATTCCCTGACAATAAAATATAATAAAAAAGAAAATTTTGATTTTGGTGATATTGGTGTTTTAGTTTTAAAACTTGTATTTTCCAGGCAAATACCCTAGCTGATGAGTCATTTCCCTAACCCTTTTTGATTTCATGAAATTTCAAGCAGAATCCTTTTGCCCAGGACTGACTGGACCACAATCCCCTAGTTATACTTCCAAGCTGGGATGACAGGTATGTGTCACGATGTCCCTCTTTCTATCAGGTGAGATGGAGGGCTTATGAACTTTTAGCCAAGTCATCCTTCAAGATGCAATCTTCCCAGTATCATCCTCTGATTACCTAGAAGGATGATACGCATGAGAACCATACCTAATTAAGATAACACTTTTGGGGGGAGGTTGGTTTTTTTTTTTTTTTTGCCAGTCGTGGGCCTTGAACTCAGGGTCTGGGCACTGTCCTTTGGGCCTTCTCAAGGCTAGAGCTTTACCGCGTGAGCCATAGCACCATTTCTGGAGTTTTGCTATATATGTGGTACCGAGGAATCGAACCCAAGTCTTCATGCATGCTAGGCAAGCAGTCTACCACTAGTCTAAACTCCTGGCCCCAAGGTAACCCGTTTTAGGCAAAAGTTTATATTCAAGTCTTAGCTTCCTCACCTGACATAGTTTTACAGAGAAAACACTTCTTACACCTTACAACATCTCTGTGTTACTGCCTATATTTTACACAGAAGTATACTGAGCGATATAGTGAGTCATTTTGGTACAAGTACTACCTCAAACTAGATTTGCCTGTTTTGTGGTACAAAAGTTACATGGCAGCCATTTAAACACAAAAGGAGTTCATCTCTCTTTTACTCTTTTGTCAGTTCTAGGCAGTCAAGAGCATTTGCTAAGGCTCCGTTATCACCAAGAGCTCCATTCTTTCTGTTTGCTCTTCTGACTCTTATGCCAACACATAGCATCCATCTGAAGGAAGGAAAGACCTGTCACCGAAGATGCACACTCAACCAACACTTCCCATTGGCCAAACTTAAACACCTAACCATAGGGACAATAGGAATACAGCCTTTCCTCTAGATAGGTGTGTGTCCTACCTTGGAGACTCACCTCCAAAGGGGGCCTCCAATGATCTTTATTTACAGATATTCGACACCTGCTAGCTTGAGTGTGTTATCTGCCATTTCTCCATTTCATACCCATGAGATGGGGATGAGGATATCTGTGAGATGGCTGGGAGAAATAAATAAACTGCATAATCTTTGTAACCTATGAGCACACTCAGAAATGTAGTATTCAATAAAGGATAGCTGCTACAATTATCATGAGCCCTTCCTCTGGGGCTCAGTGTTGCTCTCTAGCTGTCATCTTGTGTCCACAACTGCATTTAACTTTTTTGGATGGATTTGCAAGAAAACTATCCTATTACTTATCTATAGAGAAGGAAGGAAGTCAGCAGGGTGTCATGACTTGTGAAGGATTCTAGTTAGCTAATGGTGAAACCTGATCTAGAACTCCATTTCTAGATCCAGTTACTGGGTTCTCTTCTCCAGCTCACATGAGGGACAAGGATTGCTTGAAGGTAGACTCTTGTTTTCTAGATCCTCTTATTTCCACGGCAGTTTCCCCAACCCATAAAAAAGCAAGCTGAGGGGTTGCGAGTTTGGCCTAGTGATAGAGTGCTTGTCTAGCATGCACAAAGACCCAGGTTTGATTCCTTGGTACCACATACATAAAAAAAAACTGGAAGTGGTGCTGTGGTTTTAGTGGTAGAGCTTTAGCCTTGAGAAAAGTCCAAAAATAATGCTTAGGCACTGAGCTCAAGCCCAGGACTGGCAAAAAAAAAAAAAAAAAAAAGCAAACTGAGCTGTCACCAAAAGTTATAACTTTTTGGATACAATGGCACTTTGGGACAGTAGCATCAGTGCTGAGCAGCCATTATATATATATATATATATACACACACATATATATATATATATATATATATATATATATACCTTCCTCTCTATTCTGTGGAAAGACTACAGAGCTCTCAGATATGTTGCCAGAGCTGACAGTCTAGTGTATATATACATCCAGAAACCAAAATAATAGCCAATGAAGTCTGGCCCTTGCTTTTGATCTTTCCTTTTACTTAAGGACAAATCAAATTCAGCCTTCAGATAATGTTTGCTAATGCAATGTGAAAGCTTCAAATGGCCACAGACACTATCAGCTTACAGCTAAGGCTTCCTCCTCATCACAGCAGTGTCTGATGGGATGGAATGGAGGAAGAAACAAAGTCTGCATCAGTATGGTGACACTCACCATACTGTCATCTGGATCTAGTTACCTTGTAAGATTATTCTTCCTAACACTCTAGGAGGAATTAGTTTTCATGCCTGGTGCGAAGAAAAGAATCAAGCTTCTTAAAAGAACAGTATACTTGTACTATCTGAGCATCTGTGATCAATAGAGTCAAGCAAATTGATATATTCATTACCTAGTAAGATTATTTCAAATAATTCTTAATTTTCATAACTACATCATTAGATCCAGTTCTTTTAAATGCAAATCTTGTACCTTTCACCATTCCAGGAGGTTCTGATAGATAACTAGGTTTGAACATTGTGAACCTAATTGGCCAAGATTTCAAGCATCAAATTGAAGTCCATCAGAGTTGGGATTTTAAAACACAGTGCTTTCCTGGAGCTGCTTTGAGACTACTTCGTGGGTAGTTACAAAGAACGTACATGGGGATGAAGAGGGATTAGAAAGAGGAAAAAAGCATGGAATGGCTAAATCTAACTTCTCACTTCTAATCAGAACACTTTATTTTTAGCATTTGTTCATTTAGACCCCCATGTAAGATACAGTCAACCATAGACTGCACTAACTTAAAAAAAAAGTCTTGAAAGCAGTTGAACTACATGACCTTTAATTTATTTCATCAATAAATAGTTACTGAATGTCTGCTAAGATGCCAGCCTTGATGCAAAAATCAAAGCTGAATCCTCTTTCGGACTGTACAGCTGAGAAGGAAAAGAAGAAGAATAGGCAGTTTGGAGTTACAAGACTGACCAAAATTAGTGAAGGAATAAGAACACAGTGTTGGCTAGATGTTAGAGGCTACGGAGAACTACTGCAGTTGTTGGAAGGAAAGGAGAACATGGATGTGCTAGTACATGAGTACACATGAAATTCTGAAGGAATGGGAAGTACTAGAACATTGGAAACCGGGTCATGCTGAACAGGTACAGAGTACTGAGCCCAGAAACTCATGACCATCTATCTATATATCAACTTAGCCAAGTGATGATGGTTTGCACCTGTAATCCTAGCTATTCAAGAGGCTGAAATCTGAGGACAAAGGTTGGAAGCCAGAAAAACTCAAGAGACTTTTATCTCTGACTAACCAGCAAGAGGCCAGAAGTGGAGGCATGGCTCAAGTGGTAAAGCAGCAGCAGCCTTAAGCAGAAAATCCAAATAATGGAAGGAGACTTTGAGCTGAAACCCTATGTACACACACACACACACACACACACACACAGACTCTATATCTATCTAGATATATATTTTCTTTACATTGATAGATCTTATCCTTAGATATATATATATATTATCTTTTAGATAGTTATACAGATAGCTATAGATACATAATATACAGATATAGAGATATATTGACATACAAACTCTCTTTGCTTTTGCTTATATCCTGGAATCATTTCATCTCCCTTCTGTCTTCAGCTCTGTCTGCATTTTACCTGGAAAGGGATGGGGAGAGTATCTGTTGCCATTCCTATCTGGTGGCTTGGAAAGTAAAGTTTCTATGCTTAACATTCTTACAAAAGATGAATCAGAAGAAATCAGATCATCCCCAACCCCCTAGAGTAAAACCCCATTATGAAGTGCTAGGAGGAGCTGGTGTGATTCTGGAATGTGACCTGAGTTCAAATTATGCTCCACTAACATAAGCAAAGTGACTATGGACAAGTTACACCCCCTTCTAAATTTTAGTTTCTGCATCTATATATGAAGATGGAGTAGCATCCCTTCTCCAAGGGCTTCAAAGTTCATGTACATGAAGTCCTCAGTACCAGATGGGAAATTAAGACAAGAAGATGGTAGCCATGATGAGGCCAATAAAGATGATCTCTTTTCTGGGCGAGAGAGCAGACACCACCACCAGAGATACTTCTAGGGGTACTTTGCCCCCTCAGAAACCAACTTTCTTCTCTTTGCACAGAAGTTCATCTGCTCAATTGGCTCCATGGGAGAAGAAAGGTCTTTCTGACCTCTGCCTAATGAGCCCATCTCTGTCTTGAAAATAAGTAATAATTGGAATTCTAGAAGTGAAATCAGCTCATAGAATTTTTCAAATGAGCTTATCTCCAGCTAAAGCAAAAGTTCTGCTGCCATTGTGACATGGTATATCATGTGGCCTGCTACCCTTACACACAATCATTCTAGGCCAGACCAACTGAGCAATGCATCAGGGGCCATGCCAGGTTCTTCCCTTTTGTAGCTTCTTTCCCACAATGAATACTGGACATTGGGCTAGATCCTAATGCCTCTATGTGAGGCTTATCTATGTCAATTCTTTCCCAGGGCTGATTTCCATTGGCATTAACCCTTGGTTAGCCATCGACTCAAACCCTTTCACTCCTGCCAGTTCCTAGCTTACTCTTTCTAAATGTCACCCACAGTCCCACACATTAATGTCCTCAAACTTAAAACACTTACATCTGGTTCCATAAAGAATATTAGGAAGAAAAAATTTCCAGTCTATTATTCCCAAACTACAAATTCACTGTTTTTTTTTTCAATCACTATATTAAGCCCTAACCATCAGTGCACCAGAGTCCATGCTAGATATTTAGGATAAAAAATGAAGGCAGATAAGTCTTTGCCTTCAGGATGCTTGATATTGTTCCTATTTTAGGTGGGAAATAGCCAAAACAGAACCTGTGGAGACTTAGAGTATAGAAATAGAGAAGAGGGCTTTAAAAAAAGCATATCCTTAACTCAACATCCTAAAGTTAAGTAAGCATTAGGCATATGAATTAAGAGAAAGCGGGTAAGCCCAGGAAAATAGCCCATACAAATTCAGTGTTAAGCATAACTCTATTTGAAACAGAATGTGATTAGAAGAATCTCAGGCTTGCTAAAATGAATAAAGAGATGGAATATTTAAGAAAATGTGGATGAAGAAGAAATACCAAGCCAGACCCTGAGAGCATTCATAATTCCTATATTTTTAAAAGTCATTCTTCCTAAGCTCAATGAAAAGACACAAATTGCAATGTATCGAGTAACCATACATTGCATCATGTATTTACTGACATTTTCTGTGCGTTCACCCTTCTCATGTATAAGGAAGGAGAGGGTAAGGGGAGTAGAAGACAGTTGCAGTGACCTCTCCATGGGCAGGGCCAGAATACTCCTTAAGGTAACTTCAAAATGTATGTCAACTTCAGCACCTTGTAAAGCAAGGGCACATTTCTGATTTTTCTCTGAAGTGGTGGCCTTTCCCATTGCTCTTATCACTGGTCCTAGAACCCAGTAAGCAGTACATGAACTAGAATGAGTGGTATGGTCCTGTGGTGGAGGCCCCAATCGTAAAGGCCAGGAAAAACCTGGTGGGGAGACTGAAGTAGAAGAATGATCAAGAAATCACCATGAGATAAGAACTGAGGGTTGAGAAAGAGGAAGATGGAAGAGAACATGAATCTGAATCTGCCTATGCAAAGGTATTAAGAGGAGAAAGTTCAAGGACAGATCTGGGGGTGGGGATTGTGCTTAAAAGGTGATGGAGAGATGTTATCTGGGTAGAAAAGTAGCTTTTGAATGTGGGGATTCCTGAATCACAGAATGATGAATTTCATACTCGTTCACAATATGCAAGTAACTCATTACCAATTCTGGAGAAAAGAGTCAGAACAACATGGTGGGAAAGCACAAGACTGAATGCTGGGAATGGAAAGAGGAAGAAGGCAGGGCTAAGCAAAATGTGGCTAGTGTTCGGTATTGGAGAAATGACAGGCGACTCCTCTAAAAATTATCCCAAAATTAGAGCCAAACCTTATGTGTGCTATCATCTCCATTTAAACCCCCCACCACAATGATGGGTAGTTTCTTACTTGATGACTCATATTCCAGGGCATCAAGTGTCCCTCAGTGACCATGAGGCAGGAGGATTTCTGTTTTAGAAACATCTAAGTCAGAGGTCATCAAACTAAAGCCTGAGGGGATCCATATCCAGGCAACTGAAAATCATTTTTACATTTTGGAAGGGTTGGGAGGGGGAAATCAAAAGAATAATATTTTGTGACACATGAAATTTAAATTTCAGAGTGCATAACTAAAGTTTGATTGGAGCAGAGACACTCCGTGATTAGAAATTGTGTATGGCTGCCTTCAGTGGGGAGGGTAAATTTGAGTAAACTGTGCCCAATCCAGCATACATTACATTTTGTCTGATGCAGAACAACAAAAGGGACCCCACCCTTATCTAGATCTTTATCTCCGTAAGCACAAGGCTGCTCTCTTGGTTTATGTTTGTTTTTCTCATACAGCCAGGGCTAAATACATGAGGATCCAAGTCAAGGCGTGAGGCTAGACAGAACCCAGTGAACCAGAATTCCAATCATTTCTGCCTCCTTATTCGTTCCTGTTGACTGTGTTATAATATCCCTCACCAGAGCCCTGGCGGGAGGACCCAGATCTGGTTTGGGGAAATGGTCAATGGTGTCAAGCTTTCCTTTCCCTCAGGGTCTAAACCTGCCTTACAAATCCTAACAAAGACATGAATGGAGGGCCCAACTGCTTCTTTCCGGTGGTTTGTTCTATCACTGAATAAGTTGGGAGGGTGATTTAGGATGAGGAAGTTTCTGTCCCAGTTCTGTGGGAGGCACCTCTCCATGGGGGGATTATGAATACATGACCAGATTCCTCTCTGGGAGAGGCTGGCCAGAGAGAGTTAATGTGCCTGAAAGGCAAGGGGCCATTGTGGTCACTGTATCCTGGGAGGCCTGGTGTGGATTCAATTTTCACAGCATCCCACCTCCATCTGGAATGAATAATCTTTTCTTAACGCTCTTATTAAACCCTAATCTTAATCGTATTCATCATTATTAAGTCTTGAAATTGTCTGGAATGTTTAAATAGGGACAAGCTGAAAGTCAGAGAGATGGATTTAAAGGGACAGCTAGAATTCTCTTCATGGAATCTGCCAAAAAAAATCACTGGAGATTGGGGCCCTGATAGGAATGGAGGCTTCTGAAGTGAGAGATGTTCTACAGTGGCGCCGTGGAGGGGGCTGCCAATTACATTTGGCCTGGATAATATTAGTCCTTCTTTCAAAGTCTCCTCAAAACCTTATCAGGGAAGGCAAGAGGCATAAATAGAGGATGTATTAAGGACTTAAATATACCCAAGGACTTGGAGAGATATTGAAAGTGAATAACTCTGTGGAGCTCGCTCCTTTCAGCTCCAAAACAATGTCCATTAAATAGCTGCAGTGCCTTGGTCCCTGTCGCCAAGTATTTTATTTCTAGCCGTCTCCCAAGAGGTCAGATGACCTGGCCTCGCTCTTATCTCCTGATACATGGCAGGAAGTCACCAGGGCATTTAGAACTATGTTCTGAGGAAGAAATAATGGCCCTTTCTTTTTCCTTTCTAAATTAGAAATTTAATTTGAGATGCTGTTATTCTCATTTGGGCTCTCACATCCATCCAACAGTGTGTGGGTGAGTGGGAATTTATCAAGGATTTATTTTACACTCCAGCCCTGCATTATACATATTACATACACTGACCCACTTGTGGTGAGAGCCCTGCAGGATTGGTAGTATAGTCTCTGTTTTGTGGTTGAGACATTTTACAGAGAAAGTAAAACACCACCTTCACCATGGCCATTCCTCTTATTGGAGAGGCAGAGTGTTTTGGCCCATTTCCCTCCCTTTTTACACTTCTGGCTTTTCAGAACTATTATTGTCCCTCAATGTAGGTGGTGCTGGAGAAGTATGTAGATACACTGCAGGTGAAGGGGCATTTTCTGTAGGAAAGAATTTTTTTTTCTATAATGTCCTTATTATCAGGTGTGGATCCTGAATGTTGAGACAATCGATTTAACCTTTATTCTAGCTAATGCATACATTCGGTGGGGGGAACCTATACACCATCATAAAAACGAGAAATTGAAACCTGCTGACATAAAATCAAATAGCCGAGCCATAAAAGGTGTCGCTTTTATGTGATTATCTTGCCAATATCTTCGTGTTGCTAAACTAAATCAAACTACAATTTTCACCGCATGCCCTGAATTTAATGGGAACCATTAATGGGTGTGATTCCTTATAGATCTTTTTGTAATAGGAACATGGCCTCTCATGGCCTGGCCGATTAAAATAAAGGCACTAGGCTGTCATTTGTTACTTTGCTCTGAGCATACAGAACAAGTGGCCCTGATTGAAACATCAAAGCTGTTAACTCTCAGACTGGCAATCAAGGGCCTCCTAAACTATCAGTAGATCTTTCCAGAACTTTCTTCCTCTATTCACATGCATATGTTCTGGAATTCAAGAATATTAAAAGTAGAAGAGTTTGGGGTTTTTGTTTTGTTTTCAGATTAGAATTCCAAGAATGTGAAGTAAAATTGTAATTACATGTCGATTGGCATCTGGGAACACTAAATTGGAGGAATCAAGGAATTCCAGGCTCACTGGGTAAAGTATGCTATGATTGATTAATAACGCCTGCCCTTGTCGGCAGAAATGCAAGTGCTAGTCATGCATGGCTCTTTCTCCACATTTTACAGAAAATCTTCATTGGACAGATGCAGAAACTGAGGCCCACAGAGACAAAAGGAACTTGCCAAGGTCACAAAATGCATTAAGTCAGAATCAGAGTGTATTCCTCTGATTCCAGCTCAGTTCTCTTTCCTGATGGAGGAAAGCATATTAATAGGAGAGATAAAAGCGTATTAACAGGATCAAGAAACCAATGGTTTGCAAAGCCAGCAGGCACTTCCCACCCCATTGATTAAAAACTAAAAAAAAAAAAAAGGGCAAAAATCCCACAGGTCCCCAAAGATCTTTACTTGCACCCTTTTAGACAGTCTTAGGGAGTTACTGTCTCTCCATGCTTCCTCTCACCTCCAGTGTTCCTCTGTACACCAGGAGAGGATATCGGCTTGCTGATGCCATATCTCTCCCTTGGACGAGATCATTTACTGTTAGAGCATGGGAGGTTCTTTTGGTTCTTCCTCAGAGAATGCCTCAAGCCCTTTTTCCTGATGGTCACCCACTGGGATTGCTTCATCACCATCCCCACTCCCTCCCAGATACCATGGTGGGGCCATGGAACAAGGAACACTGCCATCACCAGTCTCTCTGCTCACACTCAGCCTCTTTTCTGTATCTGCAAATCCTTCCTGGATCACAATCCCTTATTAACTAAGTTCTCCATTCTCAGCATGGCCCTTAGCACCAGCTATACAATCTGCTCACCCAACCTTCCAAGCCTCAGCGTTTTTCTATTCCTCTCCAGTGCCAACCACCTGGACTGGAGAAGGCAAGTAGCACTAGAGCCCTGACTCTTACTCCATTCCCCACTGGTCGCCAGTGGGTCATTTGCTACGGGTGTCTTTGCTCAGACAATATTTCAGAAAAGAACTGCAGTGAAATGCTATACTAACCAGCTGTACTAATGCTATACTAACTATACCAATATGATTATAGCTCTGCTATAATCATCTTATCCACTGCTTCATAAACATCCTTCTCGGGCCTACCTCTGTGCCTTCCCTTAGGCACAGAGCTCCCTCTATGCCTTATATTCCTGGTGATGCTATTTATAATTTTCCAGATCTGGATCCATGTTCTCCATCACTGAAAAACTGATTCCAGCCATACATACTAAGTAATTCCCAGGGAAAGTGATATAGATCATTATTCCATCAGAATAGCTGATGATGAGTTAAAATTATGAACTCAGGAAAGATATCCTGGATGCAAACCTTTCCCTCACCATTAAGCAGCTGTGTGATCTTGGGCAAGCTGCTCAGGTTCTCTGTGCTTCCATTCTCTCTTCAGCTGAAAAGTGGTGATAATCTAGCACCTCCCTCTTGAGACTTGTGAGAACAAAGGGAATTAATGTGCTCAAAGCGTGCAATGTAGAACATGACACAGATCGAGTGCTCAGCGTTTGTTATCTAGCTCTTGAAACTCTGCAACTTAATAACTGTATATCTACCTGTATTCTGCACTGAATTGCAAATTTCTTGAGGGCTGGGATTTGATCTTTGTCATCTTTGAATTTCTTGCCCACCTAATGCAACACTGGTTACCTAGGTGCTAATGAATATTTAATGGATGACTAAATGAATGAATTAATCTGTTTGAAGCTTTCCAGAGTCAGAAGGGAGAGTCATTTTCCACAGATCTCTGCTGCTGGTGGCATATCCCAATTCAGAGTGACTCAAGTGAAGTGCTCCGTGGCTGTCACTCCAAGTCAGAAGAGACACTATGACTTGGTGACATCCAACTTCGTGTTTACCTTGGAATACTTTAATAATCTCTGTTTAACTTGAAAAATTAAAATTCCTCCTCTCTTGATGCTGTCCCTGAGTGGCTTTTTCTTTCCTCCTTCTACTTTCCCTTTGAGTTTCAAGTGAAGCAGAAGCCAACATGACTGTTTCATGTACCTATTTGTCTGCACTAATAGTGTCAGCAGAGACAGGCGCATCTCTCCAAAGGCTGTTTGCTTGGGGACTAGTGCAGAATGGCACAAGTGAGGTATGCAGTACTTAAAGTGTACTCACAGGTACCATTGTTTTATTAGGATAAGAATATCACTATTGTCTTCTTAAGGACTTACTAATCCTTAGACTGCATGTGAGTCATTCATACACACAACTACTCATCCATCCATCCATTCATCATCCACCCAACCATCCGTCCAGTCATCATCTACCCATTCATCCAAACATCCATCCAATCATCATGCACCCATCCATGTATCCTTTCATCCAGTCATCATCCAACTATGCATCCATCTGTCTATCCATCCATCCATCCGTCCATCAACTCAACAAACCAGTAGAAATCTACTACTTAGCCATAATACCCATATTTTGCAGTTCCAGGAATATCCTTCAAATCATGCAGTATAAGAGACTTGCTTACTGCCTGGGGACTGAGATGTCTGACCTAATAGATATGCAAGAGTTATAAAATACTATATATACAGAAGCAAATGAGATACAGGCTTCTTCCCTCAAGGAGAACACAGTCAAATAGGGGAGTCAGTGTTTCCTTGTGGAAGGAGTAAAAGCAGAAGTATAGTCCAGTAGATAGGCACTCTCCGAGGCATGCTGAACCCCCTCTGGGAAGTTCAGAGATTTCTTGGAGACAAGGATGTCTGATTTGGGTTTTGAAGGCTACACCGGGATCTATAAAGAAAATTAGAGAGGGAGAACTGTGGATGGAGCCTGTCCATTAACAAGAGGAGTAAGATGGACAAAGATATTTAGACATGAAAGAGTACAGTCTTTTAGGGTACAGCAAGTCGCTAATGCATTATTAGAGCATTAGCTTTGAAGGTGTGCACATCAGGGATTAAAGCTAGAGAGGGAGGGAGGTGTCACGTAATAAGGGACCTTAAATAATGTGCTGAGAAGCTTAGATGCAACAATGACAAATGGGGAACCATGGGTATTAAGAGTGAGGTATAATCACACATGGAGGGAAACGGCAAAGGTCCCTTGCATTTACATGTCCATTTTCAAATTCTTCTGTCCTAATAGTTCCATTTTACTCTGTGATGGCTTGACTAGACTGGCCATGACCCAGTTCCCTGGAGAGGCTATAAAGATTTCAATCCCTGTTATTAAACAAGTTTGGGCATTGCTTGTCCATACTGACAGATGGACATGTGGACAGTTGGCAAATGGGACAGCTAATGGCTTCTCGTGTGTGACAGTAGAGTGCTCCATACAAGTACAAACTGAGCACAGTTCAATCTAATGGTTAGACAGTATCAAGGAGTCGTCTTCGGATTTATTACATTCTAAAGTAATTTTCTTTATCCTGTCTTTCAAGACCTCTCACATTATTCTTCTTTTCATTACATGTTTGCTCTTACCTTTTTGTTGTGTGTGTCTCAAGACAGGAACCATGTCTGTTGTACTGACTGATATTTCCTCAGCTTTGTGGAATAGGCAATTGTTCAGTAGGGTTTCTATTCATGTGGAAGGCTAAATGAAGCTCAACCGAAGGCACTAAGACCAGTGTGTTACCCCACATGGCAAAATGGACTTAGCAAGTCTGTCTCAGTTAACGACCTTGAGATGGGGTGGGTATCCTGGATGTTCCCATGGGAATCACCAAGATCCTTGTAAGATGGAGGCAGAGGGATAGGATCTGGAGGAGAGGCGAAGCATGACTAGAGATGGAGGCTTTGGCAACAGAAAGTGTAGCTGTGAAATCAAGGCCTGCAGGTGCCATCTAGAATGCTCAAAAGACAAAGAATGAGATGCTCCTTTCTTGCTCATCCTCCCTAATGAACCACGCTCTACCAATGCTTTGAGACCCATTGTAATTAAAAGGCCCACTGCTGTCTCCAAAACTGCAAGAAAATGAACTTTAAAATCATCAAATTTGTGGTGGTGTGTTACAGTAGGGATAAAAAAAAACTCATCAATGGGGCTGGGAGTTTAGCCTAGTGGTAGAGTGCTTGCTTAGCATGCATGAAGACCCAGGTTCGATTCCTCAGTACCACATACATAGAAAAAAAAGCCAGAAGTGGTATTGAGGCTCAAGAGGTAGAGCCTTAGCCTTGAAAAAGCCAAGGACAGTGTTCAGGCCCTAAGTTCATGCCCCAGGACTGGAAAAAAAAACTCATCAACGAATAAGAGCTAGTTTGCATTTAGCAATAGGGAAATTATAGGCCTAAGATACAGGGGCTCAGACTGAAATAATAGGGCTAGTAGCAAAATGCAAAATTCATCTTTATGATTCAGAGTATCTTCTTGTGTGACTCATTCACAGATGCCAATCTCAAAGAGACCTGCAATAAAGACAAGGACAAGAGGGCACAGAACACAAACCAGACTTTCTGGTTATCCATAGGGAAGAAAAATAAATATTCCCTGGATACTGAAATAGCTTGGGCAAATTACTTTTTAGGGCAGCTCATGGGTTGCTGGCAGTGACAGGCATCAGACTCCAGAGGAAAGACTCAAATAGGAATCTTATTCTGCTTGGTGGCATGGTCATAAGCTGGGCTGTAAGGACTAAAGGGTGTGCCTGCCCACCTCCTGTTCTTATTGGAAATCACACACCTTTCCTTACGGTTGAATTATGGAATTAATTAATGAAACATTGACCGTCTAATTGGCTTCCAGGTAATTTTACCCTCTCCTACTCTGAGAGGACAGCCTGCCAAGGAGCAATCTTAGTTCAGGTTTACCTTACAAACAGTGAGAAGACGCTTGCTCTGGAGTCATCTAACAGTGTGGGTCTAGGGACAGCATATAGGGCCATCAGATGCCTTGTGAAATGTGCTAGTCCCAGGGCCATATCTAGTCCTCCAAAGTCAGAGACTCTGGAAGCAATGCCTGGGAACCATCTCCTCAGTGTACCGTCTATAGTGAAGTTTCAGAACTCCCTATCCAATTCAAAATCACAGCTGCAAAAATGGGGACATGGAAGCTACTGGAAAGGAAGGCCCCTTCAAAATGTCACACAGAGAGTCAGTGATAGAAGACTTTGTCCCTGGCCTCATGTACAATTTAGGAAAACCAGCCACCTCTATAAAAAGAAACAACATGGGCAAGCTTCTAGAGTGCTCCACAACTCTGTGAGAATACTGGAATCCGTGATTGCAATCTTCACAGCAACGTTAAAAGCATGTGCCTTCTATTCTGCCTGTGAATTTTTTTTTCTGATGAAGAAACAGAGAGACTTGAGGAGATGGAATGACAACAGGTAGACTAATTCCAGATCCCCTCTTCTTTCAGTTCTTAAGAGGCTGTAAGAGGAAACACTGGGTGGAATGGGAATTCTCATGGATAAGGAGCTGCAAATCCACGTGCCAGGTTGTGGGCTGCCATAAAGGTGACCCAAGCTCTCCAGGGAAGGGAGGTCACTTATAGATGACATCTTAGCCCAGGAGGATTGAAAAAAACACCTGGGGTTTAAACCAAGTTTCTTAGTTGGGAATCACAGATATCAGGGTCTTTGCCATAATGAATCTTTAAAAGAATGACACTAGGGTATTGAAAACATGACTGTAATGTTTCTGGGGGGGAAAAATTAACGGTTTAATCCTTCAAAAGATGGATACTGGAGACTGTGACTTATGTGCACACTGCAGAGCTACCCTAATCAGCTTTTCCTCTTACTGCAGCTCAGGGTGAAAGCTGAGGGCTGAAAATAGTCCACTCTGAAAATCTTTTGATTGCAAAGTGTTTCAAGAGGAAAGACGTGGGTGACAGACACAAAAAACATCCAAGCATGGTTTGCATTCTGTTTTCCCACAAAGTCTCTTGCATCCCCAAACTTCCCAACAATTGATGAGATGTACCCCACTGGGCTCCAGCTCAGTCCCTCCCCTCAGTCAGTTCACCCCAGCGTATTTATAGAGTACCTACTAAGTGCTGTCGCTGCACTAAGTTATTGTAAATATAATCTTGCTCGATTCTCACTAAAACCTGTGAGATGGGTTTAGACAAGGAATGCTCTGACTAGTAACTAAAGATAAGCAGGAATGGGTTGGTCCACAGGCATAAAATGCCTACTTTGCTTTTCTATACACATAGGTGATTTCTCCCTCATGTAAAGCCCATTTTCTTATCTAAGGGTATTAATCCAGTTTAGGCCTGTGCTCCTTATCTATGGTCAGTCACACAGACTTTAAGTGGCAGTTCTGGATTTGTACCAGGTCTATTTGATGAGAAAAGGATTTTTTTCTCTTGATGCTATAGGCTGCACTTACTAGGACACCTAATCTTAGAGGAGTGACAAGGAAAGTTCATGGGCAATAACTTATTCATAAGTTTATTATGACATAAACCAGAAGCAGGTGAAAAATGCTATAGACAAAGAGTGACAGGATCTACGCTCACTCTATCATCCTAGCTATGTGAGAGAGGCTGAGATGGTTGGGATCTTGGTCTGAGGCCAGCCTGTCCAGAAACAAAAGCCCACGAGAGACTGAGGTTTAAGGAGGAGCTGGATCCATGGTATGTACCTATCATTCTCACTACTGAGAAGGGAGCACAGGTGGAATGTATCCAGGCAGGAAGTGAGACTTTAAACTGAAACAAACAAACAAAAAAAAAACAACCAGCAAAACTAGGACTGGAGGCATAGCTTTGTGCTCAGAATACCTACTTAGGAAACACAAGGCCTGAGTTAAAACCCTGATACCACACAAAAACATTAAAAAGGGTTATGAATGCTCTCAGGAAAGGCAGTCCCTCTGCTGCAGCCAATGGGGCCTTCGTACACACTGTTCCCTACAAACATAAACCTCCTCTCAAGCAGCCCTGCTTTGAACTCCACCATCTCCTCACTTTGTTATTAAACCATTGTTTGCAAGTTGTTGCTCAGAAACTAATTTGCCTGCTCCCTGTCTTTACACAGTAATCTCACAGAAACTCTACAAGGACACAAATGTATTTTATTCCCAGAATCGTCACCACCAAATACCTTAAAATGAAGAAGGAGTGATAAATGGCATCAATGACCCAGGCTTCAGGCTTCAGGGAGGGCCTTCTTGCCATCTCCCTTTCCCAAAGGAAGAACCAGGCAGTACCTCGGTCAAAGAATCGGGTGACAGAGATAGAGCGGACATCAACTCATCATTCTGGATGTAACTCTGGTGTGTATCTCTCACTAAAGCAAACTACAAATTTGCATATCTGAGGAACTTGGGATTTTCAGACAACTATCAGGAAATCCCAATGAAGGAGAGAGAGCTGTGGTGGGGGGGGGGACACTCAGTTAATTCAGTGCCTTCCCATCTGTGGGTGACCTCCTACTATAAAACTGAGATTCATAAATAATAACAATAGTGACAGTTAACATTTATTATATACCTAAAGGTTTTTACTTGTATCATGGAAGAGAAAATTTTATGCACTAACACTTGGGAGAAATGATGTCACTATATTATTTGGAGTAAATGTCAGAAGGCAGAGCTGGCACAAGAAATACACATTACCTTCTACATTGCTGCCCATCTGACAGAGAGAAGGGAAGGAAACGCAAAGGGGAGTAGAGGGGGAAAAAAAAACAGAAGAGGACAGAGCCTTGCAGATGGTTGAATTCAGTCTTCTGTCATAGGACACGTGCCCTTGATCCCCAAGTCACCCATGAAATATACAGCTTACAGTATATTGAGTACGTTTGTGCTCTACGACAGCCTGGCATAGAACCAGGAGTTCAGGAAACACTAGAGCTCAGAGGAATGTTGCCATTTTTATTCCCTTGTGCAAGCAGAAAAGCTGAAGCACTGAATGATTATCTAACTCTCCTGTTGTAATTAAAGAATGTGTGTGTGTGTGTGTGTGTGTGTGTGTGTGTGTGTGTGTGTGTGTGTGTGTGTGTGTGTGTGTACCAGTACTGGGGTTTGAACTAAGGGCTTCATTGCTCTCACTTGGCTTTTTCCCTCAAGATTGGGCCTCTATCACTGGAGCCACCGCTCTCCTGGCTTTTGTTGGTAGTTAATTGAAGAGTTTCACAGACTTTCCTTCCCCAGGAATGACTTCAAACCATGATCCTCAGATCTCAACTTTCCGAACAGCTAAAATTACAGGCACGAATCAGCAGCACCCAGCTATTTTGTCGAAGATTTGAAACCAAGGTTTTATCTTTTAGATTAGACAAAACTATTCCTCCAATAGAATATACTTAAACAGTAAAATGTTGTGCTTCTTTCCATAAGCCTACTCAAATAGTTCCCTCCCTCTCTCATGCCCATGGCACATGATTCTTATTTTTCTTTAAATTCTGTTGTCAAGGTAGAGTACAGAGGGATTCGAGCTACATGAGTCAGGTAATGAGTACATTTCCTTTAAAACAGGGATATTGCCCTCCCAGTTTTTCCATTCTCAACTTCCCTCCCCATAGAGTGGATTAGATCATTTCCAACAGAGTGTCTAGTGGGTTTTATTGCTGAATTGGCTCACCGTTTGTCCCACTATTTCTGTGTTTCCTCTTCCCCTCCTCAAATCAGAAAATCTTACATAAAAGACAAAGGGTATAGAATGTTTCTTTTAAGTTATTTCCCTTGGCATTTTTCATTTCTTAGGACACATCACATTCTGGCGCCCATCACAAATATTTATTCACAGTCTGTCCCACAATGAACCACATTCTTTTTGAGGACTAGAACTGTTTTTGACTCATCTATATCTGCCCACAGAAGAAAACAAAACACTCACACACAAAAATAAAAAAAAATCTAGATAAATGTGAACTGAATTAAAGTAATTGTACATTGACTTATCTCTAATTATGAAATGAAAGCCTGTTTTGCTAACATAAAAGAATGAAGAGTGTAGGCAAATAAATATGTTTCTGTTGTTGGGAGTCAGGGAGAATTGTGGGAGACCTTACTGATTTTTCTGCAATCAACCCTAGTTTGCCTTTGATCAAGGCCTTACTGATAGGAAAACCAAGACTAAAGAAGATAACATGTACATACTTTAGGCTTTTGAAATTAAGATGCAAGGCAAATAAATAAAAGTGGTGGGAGGAGGAGAAGAGAGCAAATATTACTTAGGAATTTGACAACAAAACTTCAAATAAGAAATGAGATGTAGGGATATAAAAGAAATAAAATAGTACAGGAATTTCTACCAATAGATTCCAGAGGCACAATGACGATATTTCTCTCTCTTGTTCCTCTACAAACAATTTAGTGTATAAATGTATTTTGGGCACAAATGGCTCTGTCCTAAGATCCTTGATTATAATTATAATAATGGGTTTCTGAAAGCCTGTGAGTGGTTCTGGGAATGGTAATAAGGGTTGAGCAAAGACATGTTGTTTATGTGGAGAATGTTTGTGGAATATGCAATGAGGTGGAAAGAAAAGCTCATGTTATAGGTTTGCACAAACCCCAAATACACAATTACACCCAAGGAGCCCATTGCTACCTCCCAGTCCTCCAGGAAAGGCTCATTGTCAGTGCCATTATCCCAAGAACTGGAGACTATGGTGGATTTGGGGAGGCAGGGTCTCCTCCTTTTCCTTCAGGGAGAACTGATAGTTTCCTCTAACCACCCTGTACTTTCGCATCCCAGAGGCATCACCCAAAACTAGAAGTCAGAAGCCAGTGCCAGCCCACATACCTTCTCCTACCTACAGGGAGCAGCGTCAACTCCTTGAGCCATGACACCAAAATAATATCCTCTTTCTCCTCTGAAATCCCAGGGCCCTTAAGTATTTCCTCTAAATAGTGACCAAAGGTCTCTCTCTTACTTCACAATCTGAGAACAGTAGATTCACTGTTTTACAACTGTGACAGTACCTCCTACTGTTTTGCAGATAGTAGATTCAGGTAACTGTCTATCAAAATAAAGAATTATTGTACCAGTAGCTCATGTCTGTAATGCCAGCTACTCAGGAGGCTGAGATCTGAGGATCATGGTTCGAAACCAGTCTGTGAGACTTTTATCTTCAATGAACTTCCAAAAAACTAAAGTCTGAAGTGGTAGAATGCTAGCCTTGAGCAATAAAAACTCAGGAAACAACCTAGGCCCTGAGTTAAAGCCTTTGTACTAGCATGAACATGCAAGTGTACACACGCACACACACACACACACACACACACACACACACAGACAAATAAAAAATTTTCCATTTAATGAATTAATACATCTAGAATGATTTTTTTCAAAATTATTACACACATTAGCAGTGAAGGAACAATAATAATAATGCTATCTTTTCAGTAACAGATATGTATTCACAAACCCTATTTCATTAGCAAATGCATTTTCCAGATCTGATCTCCCTACTACTTCATTGAAGCTGGCATCAATATTGCCATTTGACAGCAGAAAATCTTACCCAGTTTTTAAGAGTTAGAACCCAGCCTGGACCTGCTGGCTAGACCCTGGCATTCTAGGTACTCACAATGTTGAGAACTAGAGAATTACAGTTTGAGGCTAGCCTGAGCAGAAAGTCTCAGACTTAATTCCTAATTAGCCAACAAAAATCTATGCTGGAGCAAAGCTTCAAGGATTCCAGTGTTAACTGAACAAGCAAGCTATATGAGTGGAAGGCCCAGAGTTCAAAACCCAATAGTGGTAAGAAAAGAGAGAGCATGCATGAGAGAGAGAGAGAGAGCAAGAGAGAGCAAGAGAGAGCGAGAGAGAGCGAGAGAGAGTGAGAGAGAGAGAGAGAGAGAGAGAGAGAGAGAGAGAGAGAGAGAGAGAGAGAGAGAATTTACAACCTAAATTTGTCTGACTCTAACGGTTAACAGAAAAATTAAAATCAATGACAAGATAATAAAATGGTCCAATAGGGTTTTAGGTAAGGTTTTCTCAACTGTCTTTTTCTGTAATTTCCCAATTCAGTGTGATACCCTGGTTCATTCAGCTTCCTGTGTGATTAGCCTTTTTCCTAAGAAATATCACTTGGTGTTGACTCTGTCTCTTAGAAAATGCCCGATGAGTTTGAAAATGTACATTATTCATCCTTTCTTGTGCCTGTTTCTTCCTCAGGCTTTGCTATTGGGCCGAGCTAGGCGTTGAGACTCAGGTCAGCAGCCAGCATGGGCTTCCCCACTTCCCACTCTGTCTACATGTGAGGGTCCTTGGGGGAAAGCATTGCATGTGGAAGAGTTGATACTGAATCAGTAACTGTCCTAACTCCTACACAAGGTAGAGTCCTTGATGATGCTTTGGCCTTGCAGGAAAATCTGAGCAATGGTCCTGTGAGACTTTGCATCCCTTACGAGCATGGAGTTCTGTTACAGCATGAGCACATGAATTTGTGGGTCCCCATTCTGTGAATAAGAAACCTGAAAGTCAGTACTCAGGCGAATGGGCCAAGATGACTCAGTTGGAAAGCCGGTCTTCAGTCTGTGGTGTTGCTGTTCCCTAGTCAGTTCTCAGCCCATACTCTGTACCTCAGTATAAAGGATCTTAAGATATTTTCCCTCCTTTGGACATCCATTCTGATTGTTGGGGGCTCTAAAGAGACACCCTTACAAAGGAATGGTCTCAGATCTGAGAATGCCCTCCTCTCCACAAGCACTGTATTCTCAACTCCCCTCAATTCCTCTGGCATCGAAACACTGCCCCTAGGATCCTTGAGTGTTGATTCAGCAACCTGTCCTCTCATTCACACTGTTTCTGTCCATTAACAACTCAGAATTGCATTAGAAGTCTTTGCATTCAGAAATCAGCCCCAACTCAGTATCGTTCTATGATTAAAGAGCAACCATTTATTACTTATAACCAAGTCATGCTTTCTCACATATGCTTTAAGACTAAATGATATAGAGGAATAAATGCACATCAGTAAATTATAACACCACTTTCTGAGCACTTAATAGATGCACATCCCATGCTAAGCACTTTCTGTTGAATATCTCATTTAATCTTTCTGCCGGCATTGGCACCCCCAGGTGGCTATAGGTTTCCTGATGACAAAAACAGAGGCTGGCCCTGCAAATGCACTGGTGCCTAATAAGTACCCAGATTTACTCCAGAGCAGTAGACATTCAGTAAGCACCTACTATACTTTTAGTACTTTTATGTAACACATCAACAGCCATCCCCCCAGGCTTTGACATAGACATTGCTAATTATGGCTTTTCTGCAAAAGAAAGCCAGCTTCTTGATGCATTTAATAACTTCCCTGTATCTTTCCAGCTATTAGTAAAACAGCTGAGTACTACCCTCATTCTCTACCTGTGAAAGCAAAATGCTTTCCACTCACTACACCATGAATGAATGAAATAAAAAGAGTTTAGAGCCTAGTTTGCAACTTCAAAGTGCTTCCCTCTAGTTAATAAATCAGGCTAGCACTCTAGGTGAGAATAATTGAGTCTACAGTAATAAGTAGAAATCACTTCTAGCAGAGGTCACAGGAAGGTAAGCTTGACAGGTGTGTGTAGAAAAGATCTCAAGAAGAAAAAAAAAATAGAACAGACTCCGGACTACAAGGCCTAGGAGATTCTGTGGCAAGCTGATCAGTGAATGGGAATGAAGATATGGAGGTGGACATGACAAAGCATCAACAGATCCAGAGAGAATAAACTAACAAGAAGATGAGGTTGTAGAAGTCAAGATGGGGGTTCAGGGAGTTCTGACCATCAATGGACAGAGCATTTCTCAATGCCACAGATTTCTAAGCTAAGAAAACTCACAAAGCGAAATATCTTTGAAATGATGCAGTCTGTCCACAGAACACAAAAGAATTTGGGAAGTAGAGTATTTGCAATTGACTTAATACACACTGACTAGATAGTTCATAAATGCATAACTGAGTGAATGAATGAAGAGACAAAAAGTAAAGGAAGGAAAAAGATCATAGAAATTAGGGGATTCTTCTAGCCAAGTACAATGTAAGAAGCCAGCGTTGAGTGATGAATAAACTTTTGGCTAGACTTAGAATGGGGTGCTATGATTTGATCAAGTGTGTCTCCCAAAGACTCATATTCTAAAAGTTTGGTCCTCAGTGTGATGTTTTTGGAAGATGAAGGAAATTTTGAAGCAAGGCCTGGTAGGAAGGAACTAAATTATTGGGAACATTCTGAACAGAAGGGACAAATGCAGTTTGCAAGGGACTTTAGTAAGTTGCCAAGACAGTTATTAGAAAAGAATCAGCTCAAGCTCTGAACTGCTCTAGCCTCCTGACTAGACATGTCACTGCCATTCTCCTCTCATATGTACCTCCTCTCCTGTGCCATCCAACGAAGGCCTGGCTGATGTCAACTCTTTAAATCCTCCAGCCATCAGAATGCTGAGTTAAATAAAACTTCATTTTATGAAGTATCAAGTTGCAGGAATTTTATTGTAGCAACACAAAATGGACTGATACAATGGGTAACGCAAAATAATAATAATAATACAATGTCAAATCTGACTTTATTTCCCTCTGACCTTCAACCTTTTTTTGGTTTTACCCTGGATACATTTCTGGCTTCTCTGACAATGTAAGCCAGGACAAGAAGAATAAAGAATGCTTCTCACAAAGCAAGAGACTGAGCCCGAAATAAGCTGTTACACCAATGATACATGTTGGTGGTGTTTTCTTTGAGGATAGAAATCACACAGGATTTCTAGATGTGTCTCCCAAAGGGTTTTTATGGAGCAATAAGCCCATCAATAGAGACGAAAATAAGTTATGAGAGATGCAAGGATCTTCACGATGTTAGCAGCAGCCCTTGATGAACTCTTTGTAGACTCATTTGCATGAAGAATTGCACTTCATGTGACCTTCCATTGCACAGTTCCAGTTTCCTTGCCTCCTGTATTTGGCTTTTTCACAATACAAAATATCTGATAATTCAGCAATTCCCTAGTATACACTTTGATATTGGCTTTCTTAGTGAATACAGATCTGGTTTTACGCTGTGGGCCTCTCTAACTAACAACTTAAACAAAATAGCAGACAAACATAGCAAGCTCATACAAAAAAAAGAAAAAAAAACACTCCAAATTGTAGGTCTCCTCAGACTAAACTAGCTCCTGCCCAAACATTCAGACCTGTTTATACTTCTGAACATCTACCATCTGCTAATCTCCCTAAGGACACCTACTTACACCTATATCCATCTGATATCCTTCCTTTCTTCCTTCTTTGCCTCTATTCATCCTACCATCCTGCTCACATATCTTCAAGGTACCACACACCTGCTAAGACTAGCAATGCCACAATTGCCAAAACATGCCCAGTGGCTGTTCTGTTATACTGTCTTCATTCCCCTTACTACTGGCTGTGTTCATGCTCTAATGGGCCTCAGTGAGACTGACTCTGATCAACTTGGTTAAGATAAGAATGGCAAATTAGGAGCAGTATATATCATTTAATCATTATATTATTAAGAATGATTTTTCTCCCTCTATGTCTCATCCTTAGTCTTGTTAAACAATAATAATTAACAATAAAATAAGTGAGAGTTATTGTGAAGGAAGAAACGAGTAACTGATGGAGGGTAGGTGTCCAATAAGTAGCTACTATCCATATTGACATCATCATCTATAAATAAGAGCACCAGAATCTTTCCCTTATTAAAACTCTGAATTTTAACGGCTGCCCTTTGCTCTTAGTACAGGTTGAGTATCCCGTAGCTAAAAGTTTGGGACTAGAAGTAGTTTGGATTTCAAATTGTTTTTAGACTATGGAAAATTTGCATATATATAATGAGCTATCTTGGGGATGGAACCTAAGTCCAGCCATGAAATTAATTTATGTGTTCTATACATCTCACCCACACTGCCTAGATAGAGGTAAAATTATGCAGTGTTTTTCATGCATCTGAGTTTTAACTGCATCTCAGGACCGGAAATCAGAGTGGGATTTTCTATTTGTAGTACCAAGTCAGGGTATAGAATGTTTCAGATTTTTTAGAATTAGGGGCTTCGGGGTTTTTTAAATTATGCATGCTCGATGTTGTATAAACCATTTCAACCCTTGCAATCCAGAGAGACCTTGGAGAATCTGCTGTCCTAATATGTTTCCTGACTTTCCTTCCATCCCACAGCCAAGAAAGCAGCAAAACCATGCATCACATCACCTCTATCTATCTTTCAGAACACCCCACCAGGTCCCTGATGAAGGAAGCTTCAACCAATTTGCATTCTTGCGTGGGAATGAATGGAAACAGATACTTGCTAAGTAATGAAGGGCCATGGAATGCAAGAAAGAAACATGCCATCATTACTGTTCTGGACTGAAGGTTTTTGTGTCTCCCTGGAGAATCCATGTATCAAAACCTCAAACTTCAGCGTGATGGCATGATGGTTGATGATATGAGGTAATGAGTCTGGAGCCCTTATAAATCTGATTAAAAGAAGAGGCATCAGGGAGTTGATTTCCTCTAGGTCATATGGAGACAGGAGAAGGTAACCCCCTCTGCACACCAGAAAGAATACCCTCACCAAACAGCAAAACTACAGGCAACCTTCCTGCCAGAAAACTGATCCTTGTCTAAGCTATTCTGTTATTATCATTGAAGCTTAAACTAAGTGTACATAGCTGCTAAGGTTCAAAGACTCTTTGCTACTACAGGACAGCTGGGGTAGCCTAACAATCCAGTGGCCACCCTTTCTCTGATGACGGGATCAGCCTGTTTCCTCAAGCTGGTCTCTCCTCCACAAGTCTCTTCCCTCTCCATTTAATAATTCCAGGTCTCAAAACTCAAGCATTTCTTCTTCAGGGAAGTGTTCCTTAACGATGTTATTCTCCCTTATCACAGGCTCTCATTTTATCAAGTATCTCTTCTTCACAGCTCTTCTCAGAGTGGCAATTTTAATTTTATTTATTTGATGATTTTTGTTAATTTCCATCTCTCCTAACAGAGACCAGGATCCACACCTGAGGTGGTTCATCATCTTATCCTTGGTGTGCAGGCACATGATAGTCCCTAACTAGATATTTGCTGAGTGAAAGAACGATATGATAAAAGAAAAAAAAGGAGAGAGGCAAAGATGAACAGAAAGAGGAGAAGGATGGAGAGAAGGAAGGAAGGGCAGACAGAAGAAAGAGGGGCAGGAAGAAGAAATTACTGAATGGGTAGATGAACGGCAAACACCTGGGATAAATGTTCTTTAGCTTTAATTTCTAAGTCTGCCCCATCTTTTATCTTAACTTTTGATGGATTCAGGATACACTACCATCTTTATGTCAATTGATCTGTCATCATCAGATCCTCTGACATAACCTCAGCTGCCCAATTCTCACACATATCTCAACAAAACCCCAACAATCACACTTCTTCTACCTAAGCCTATCAAGGCTGTGGATGCCTCCATTTCCCCCAGACTGGAGTCTTAAGATTGTAAAGCCCCATCCTTCTATACCATTGATGGCACTGTCCTTCTTTGTTAACACATTGCCTTTTCCTCTCCAAAAACATCACATTTACAGAACACAGGGCATGTCGAAAGGCTGGGGACACCTCTGGGGCCTCACAGTTCAATGGAGCTCATTATGGAAATCAGTTAAATGCTGAAGAGCAAGATAAGTGTGAACTGTTTACCAACCCCTTCCACCAGAGACATCCAGGCTGTGCTAATGGGAGCTCATTTGCAGCCTTTCTTGGCCACTCAACCCTCTTTATCTGCTGCTATGACTAATCTTCAGGGAGAAAGGAACAGTACACACATCTGTGTGAAGTAGTTTTCTCCAAGGAGCTTGGGGTGACTAGTGAAGGGGGAAGTAGCAAGAAGAGGAGGGCCAAAGTCTGGGACTCTGAGTCACCCAAGCTTACTATAGGATGCTACTTTGTCCTGTCCTCCAGGATAGTAGAGATTATGACCAAATGTTTTAAAGAATAGCAGAGTTAACATTGACATTCACAAGGTCATCAACTAAGAGGAAAGTTCTTTATATTTTACATGGTGTTTTCATCAGCTTTGCCATGTTGGGGCTTCCCAAGCAGGTAAAGCCTCCATCACCCAAATTTGACAGCTGAAGAAGTAGACTTGGAGTACAGAGTATCCTGCTGGAGTCATTGCTGCTTAATATTTTTCTCTCTCTGAATACAATGCCTATCTCATCTCACAGAACCACCTTGAGTGTGTGTTATTGGGATATCATGAATAGGGTTTAAGATATTCATGAACTTCTTGAACTTGCATGTGAAGTTTGCATGGGTTCAAGCAGAAGCATTTCTTTTTTTTTCTGGGAAATAAATTAAGCCTGTGTACAAGTCTTAAGTGTGTTGGGAATCTCTACCAAGTTCAAAATAATTAAGGGTACTAGACTTTCTGAGTGCACGGAATGATTACCTAGCCAACCAGGGAACTTGTTAGGGTAGCAACCTTTGTTCATTTATCCATTTTTTTCCTGAGGAAAAAAAGGCATAAGCTGAGCATCATTTGATTTCTAAGATCCATGTCTGTCTGTTCCTAGCCATCACCCTCCAAACATGCCCTGCATAAACATGCCCACTTTCTTTGCCTAGATCCCTGTAGACAGTGTCCACTCTGCTTGGCTCACAGCCACTGGCACGTACTTCTCCCAGTCACATTACATTACACCAGGTCAGAGTCAAGTCTCGGAATCCCGGCCTCCCACTGCTGTGTCAAGGGCAAGGATTACAGGGTGGAGAGAAAGAGAAATGTTGGTTGTGCAAAGGCAGAGAGGATTCTCCCTTCAATGATCCAGATGATTTTTGCAGGATTGTTAGCTTTTCAAATGTATTGAAATAGATACTACTTATTTAATGAGGGTGTTTATTCTTGTGGTGGGGGGGATATCATTAGATTTTACTCCCCAGGTGAATGAATGACTCAGCTGAGTTACCTCTCTCTAGCTCAAGCCTAGAGAACACTGCATCTTTGGAAGAGTCGTACTTCACACGGGCTCTTAAGTCTACTCGGGTCAACATTGATGGGACATCCCCTGGAGAAGGCTAAACTTAGACCTTTCATTTTAGAGCACAGTGTATGGATTCCCAAGCATCGATCTTGGGGTAAAATAGACACAGCCTTCAGTGTTGGCTCTTCCATGAAACCTGAAAGGGAGTCATCTTTGTGAGGCTCTGTTTGTATTTGTAAACTAGTGAATGATACTGATATTCCACTGCTATACTCATCTGATCATAAGAATAATCCAGGCACCTGTCCAGATAGTCCCACTACCTTACTTGAATTTAGCTAAGGAAACAAGTAATGAGGAGGAATTTATAGGAGGACTCAACCCTCCTCCCTATTCCCTACTGATATGTGGGTTCTGATTTTGGGGACCTATAATTTGGGGGTTGAAATCTTAAGAGCATCCACTTTCTTGCTATGAGACTTTAGGCAATCTCTGGGGACTCCTCCGGTGGTATTTAAAAAATGAGAGTAAATAACATTTGCAGAATATAAAAAACAATGCAATATAAAATGAAAATACAAAATAATATAAAAGTGTCGGGAGCCCATGCACTCGGCATATATTTACTGTGAAAGGACTCATAAATGTCAAGATTAACATAACAAATATTGCTGAAGGAGAAGCATCTGTGGGAAAGAGAATGACTTTCCCAAGAGCACACAAGCCAGTCGGTGGCAGAGCACCAACTGATGTGTGAGCAGAGATTTCCCAGGATGACGCCAGAGAACTTGAGCCCCATGGATCCACTTCCTCTCCATCTCATGAGCTAGACTCAGGAATTCCAGGTGTTGAGCACAACAAAACTAGAGCCCCACTCATGAATTCAGTGGTACTTAGCGATATAAACAAATCTCTCAGCTCACTTTCCCCTTCTTCTTAGCAGGCAAGCCACTACGCCTTGCCAACATTACCTCCTCAGCTTGGCCAAAGTCTTCCAGCTTTGGCCAGTGCAGAAATTCTGAACACATGGAGGCAATGCCTATATGTGTGAGCAGACTGTGTGTCTGGCCTGCGGCTGGTTATAAACTGCCTCTTACCAAGAGCTTTTGCAGAAGAATCCTACATTTCCCAGAATAATCTCTCTCATTATGATGCCAGCCGACTTTTCAAGCCAGCTCATTTTTCTTCCCTTTGTCTCAAATTCCAATACCCTGCCCTTTTCACAAGATTTCCGAGAGAGAGTAGTTCACAGCGCCCATTTTATGGGAGAGTGGGGGTGGAAGAGTCCCTAGAGGGTGAGCAGTATCTAAGCCTTAGTTTAAAAAAAGACAAAAAAAAGATGAAGGAAGGAGCTTTGTCTGCTAAATCTCCCCATTTTGGAATCAAATGTTGTTTAAAATTCAGGACAAATTCTCAGCTCTCTTGCTGACAAGTTCCACACAACACAGAGGGGAGGGGAGGACCAGTGTGTGGAAGGTGCTTGAGTGTTTGTCATTAAAGGACAGCCAAGTGCATACCTACTGTGTGTTGGATCCTTCACTACATTTCTGGGAGAGTAGGGTGGTAAAAGAGAAAGACAAAGCACTACCCCAGATTCCTAATTACAAGCTGAACATCTGATTCAGAGGGAAATACAAGGGACTGGAAAAGCAGGGATCTAAGACTTGATCCAGTTAGGGTGTAGAAGAGACTACTAAAGGAGTTCTGGAACTGAGCATGCACAATAAATGAGGACATGAAGACAGGAGGAAAGCTTTCCAGCCAGAACAGTCTAAGAAGAATCCCTGGAGCCAGAGGTATTACCAATGTTTGAAGAGCTCCAAAGGATGCCAGTATTCTTAGATCCTGAGGGAGCGAGGGAGTAGGTGGAATGGGGTACAGAGGTTGAGAATGATGAATCTGATAAGTAAGGCAGGGGGGGAGATGTTGTGGCATCTTGTAGCCATGAGAAGCCTGTTAGTCTTCATCCTTAAAACAAGAGTGAAGCACTAAGGAGTTATAGTAGGTTTGCAGATAGGTACAAATTCTTCTCTTCCTTATGGTCATATGTGCTGCTAGCCACAGTGAGGCTGAGTTTGGCCACAATAGCAGGACAACAACAAACATGTGACATATAGAAACCTGAATATTTGCATATAGAGTTTTGTTCATTCCCTTTTCTTTTGAGACAGTGTGATCACTAGGTGAAGAAGATTTGCTAGGATGCTGGAGGAGAAGAGACACGTGGCCCAATAGCTTTGACTCCTCTAACCAATGTCCCCACAAACTGTCAGATGAAAAAGATCACATCCTGCCATGTTTCGCTGACAGAGAAGGCAGAGTGGTTAATACATAGATCTGTGTGCTCAATGTATGAGCATCATTTTAAGTTCTTACAGTCTAGGGTGGACAGATCTATGTATACCCACCTGTGTCTGCATTTTCAAGATAAGGCTAAGTAAGGGATAGGGCTGTATCCTTCCTGCTTACTACTATTGTATCTGTAGGGTGCAGGACACTACCAAGCAAGTCATGAACCTTCGATAAATATGTGATGTGTAGAATATATAAATAAATAATTGAATGAACGGATGACTATTATCTATTAGGTTTCTCCCAAGAAAGACTTTCTGACTGGGCACACCAGTGACTCATACTTGTAATCCTAGCTACTCAGGAGACTGAGATCTGAGCATCATCATTCAAAGCCAGGCCAGGCGGGAAAGTCCATGAGACTTTGTCTCCAAAAAACTTCTCAGAATAGGACAAAAGTGATGCTACAGATCAAGCAGTAGAGCTCTGGCCTTGATTCAAAGAAGCTCAGGCCCTGAGTTCAAACCCAAGGACCAGAAAAGAAAACCTTTCTGTACCAGCCCCAGGACATTTCTCCCTCTCTACTACACTATAAGAGATAAACACTTTGAAATAGGAAATAGACTTAAATTCCACTCTTATAGAGTGTACTAGAGTGGCAGGACATGGAAGCCCTGAAAACAAAAGGGAAATGATATATTCCTTACTTGAAAGTTCAACATCTGGCAGGAGAGATGGATACAAGTAAGAACAGTCTGCCTTGGTTATTATAGACTTAAGGCTTTTAAGGCTGTGGCCATAGAATGATTACTTTACCATATATAACTGACAGAAGCAAAATATAATTGATGCCACTTTTATGTGGATGAGAAACTGAGGCAAAAAGAAGCTAAGTGACTTATCCAAGGAAAGAGAAGCAAACTCAATCCCACTCCAGCCTTTGAGCTATAACTTGGATATTGGTGCAACAGAGTTGTACTAAAGAGATATTCATTTTGCCTTGGACAGAAGAACATCAACAGTAAAGTATCATAAAACATTTTGTAGATAAGGATTGTGAGGATATTTGCCAGGTGCCAGTGACTCATGCCTATAATTTTAGCTACTCAGAAGGTTGAGATCTGAAGATTGTGGTTCAAAGCCAGCCAGAGAAGGATCTTATCCCTAATTAACCTCTAATTATCCCTAATTAACCACTAATTATCCCTAATTAACCACTAAAATGCTAAACGGAGAACTATAGTTCAAGTATTAGAGAGCATTACCTTTGATCAAAAAAGCTCCAGGACAGCACTCAGGCCCTGAGTTCAAGCCCCAGGACACACACACACACACACACACACACATACACACACACACACACACACACACACACACACACACACACACACACACACAAGGCTGTAAAATGGTTAACTCCTTTACTACATATCAGCTCCTTTACTACATATTAGATACCCTGTTTTGCAGAAAATGAAGTCAAGGATTCTGTTGGTGATGACATGTGCTCCAGGTAAAATGTTTAATAAGGTTGATTTAACCTGACAAAGAACTAATCTCTATCTGGAGCTCCTAATTGGTGTTCCAGATGTGTGAGAAGTACTTTCTGTCACTATGGCTAAGAGATTCATTGCTTCTAACCAAAGTTGTTTTAAAACTCTAAAACAAAGAAAGTTTTGTTTACTTTTTTCCAGAAAAAAAAGGAAAAAAACAGAATTTTAAATCACCAGAGAGGTCAGAATTAATGTGTTCCTGATGTACAAGCATAGCACATTTCCAAGTTAGTTTTACGAGGGGAAGCTCTAAACTTCTATGATTTGAAGGCAGTAAATGGTAACGACAAGGTATTAAACTTTGTGGGGGAGTGACTGCCTGCAATCCTTTCTGGAATGAGGCAAGGTATACATAAAGGAATACCCCAAAGTAAGGCATGTCGAGACTGGAGCTTTGGCCCTAGTGGAAAAGCCTTGATTCCCACTCCCAACTGAAATGGGCCTCTCAGTTCTCTCTGTGCACACATTTCCAGTTAGTCTAGAGAACAGTAATTTATGATTCAAACTTGGACACTATTGAGAAGGGAAAGGGGACACTATAGACAATTATATGGGGATAATCTTCCTCCTGAGAACCTTGAGATATGTCTACTGCACCTGCCAGCAAATCACACCATCTTTTGCTAAGGATCCTTCTTGGCTATCATGAGATCTATTACTAAGATCCAATCCTGGTCAGGTACTCAAACTACCTGGCCAGGAAAGAGAAGTAGGTAGGACCCTAAGAAAGAATACATGCAAGTATAGATGCAGCAGATGAGGGAAGAAGCCAAACTGCATCTGTTGAAAGAACACAGACATGAACAATGAACCCAAATCAAAAGAGACATTGTACAAAAACCCCTCATCTCACCATGGTCCCCCACAAACTGACCGTGGGATCCACCCTATCTCATCCACCATACAGCAGAACACAGTAGATGCTGAGATTCTGTACCACAACAAGATCTCCTTGCCTTGCTCTCACTGTTCTCCATTTGAAATGTCCTCATTCCACTGACCTGACCATCTTTGATGTCCTGTATTTATCTTTTGAGGCCCTCATTAGCCCACTGGTCAGACACAATTCGACAATCCACACCTGCCACATTGATGAAATAATGACTCAGATGCCAGGGCCTTCTGGTTGATGCCTATAATGATAGCTACTCAGGAGGCTGAAATCTGAGGATTGTGACTCCAAGCCAACCCCAGCAGGAGAGATTATGAGACTCTTATCTCCAATAAACTGCCCAAAAAAGAAGAAAAAGAAAAAGAAAAAGCTGGTAGCTGAGCTGTGGCTGACGAGGTAGAGTGGAAGCCTTGAGCAAAATGAAACTGATGGATACTGCCCAGGTCCTAAGTTCAAGCTCCAGAACTGGTAATAATAACAAGAACAACAATAATATAATGACTGAAAGTTCTGCTTGGTTCTAGGATAGGTTGCAAGGAATGTTCCACTTACCATCTCTTTTGACTTGAAGGTGAGCTGCTTGCTGAACATTCAGTGGTTCTACCTGAATCTAAATCTTGGGCACCTTGATGATCTCTTCTACAGGCTATTGGTATCCCTTGACTGGGCACAAGAAAAGCCCCTTGAATTGGCACTAACCCCGTGGAACAAGGAGTCCTCAACCAGAAATAATCCATCTCTAGCCATGTTCCATGCCTGTGCTTGGCAATTTGATGGAATCATTCTTTAATCCATCCAGATTTCTGCCCCACATCAGAAATGATGGAAGACAGGAGAAAATATTCCTGTGAGAAATGGGGCTTTTCAGTCAAGCAAACAGAAATCTGAAGGGTGATTTGATTAGAGTGGTGGTTTACTCTAGCGAAAGGAGCAACGAATTTCAAGTCGAGGCCCTCAGACTCTAAGAGATGTAAGGCCTGCAGTATCAAACCCCGACGCATCCCTCCCTGATACTCCATCTCACTAGACTTCTGGGTGGCTCAATAGGATAATGGGCATGAAGTGCTCAGAAACTCTGAAGTGCTGGTTCATATGTAAATGATGAGTATCTCTGAGGATGTGAAGTGTTTTTAAAGAGAAGGTTGCCACTGATCAATTATTCTCTTTGCTCATACAGAACTGACAAGGCTCCTAAATTCCACATGCTGCACACATTGACAGTTTAGATCACATTCCTTTATACCATGCACTAATCCTCCAGCAAGTCTCCCTCCCTAGGAAACAAGGGCTGCTTCCGGGCAAGTTGTGAATGGATAAAAGCTCAGATGTCTGCTGGGGCACTAATGTAAAGGTGGTGAAATGCAGAAGGAAGAGGCGAAGTTAGACTGATGTTGAGAATTCAGAGCTGTCATGCAGATGCCTTTGTGACATGAGCCAATGGATATTTCAAGAGAAGAAGCTATTTGTTTTTCTTGTCCTTACTTTTTGTGACTGAAGAGGAAATGATGATCAACTCTTTCCCAAGATACAGGCTGTACCAGTTTATCTCTTTATATATTTAGTAAATATTTGGTCCATTTTATGCTTAAAATCAATCTCATCATACAACAAATTTCTGCATATAGCCAAGTTCCTGAAAGCTACCTTCAGTTTCAAATGGAGGTGGATCTTGTCCTGATTCCCCAGTTAGAAGAGCCATTCTCATCTCTTCTCTAAATCTGTGTGTATGTTGAGGCTCTTTTTTCATTCTCCTCCCCAAGTGCCCAGATCGGGGCTGCAGCTGTTTGACCGCCCCCCCCCAGCAGTATAAGAATAAAAGCAATAAACTCTCTCCATTTGGTTACTGCCTCTCGGAGGAGATGGTCTATGAAGTTTTCTTGAGTGCTTTCAGCTCACAAGGAGAAGTCACGTTCTCCCTGCAGAAGTTAGGAGAGTTATCCTGTACTTGTTCCCTGCCTTTGATCAACTGCCTCACTCTTTCTCACTCATTCTCAGGATGTGTATCTTCAAACTAGTCCTTTTGCCTCTCTGAACTTATCTCTCTCTTCAGAAAAGTAGGGATCCTACTTCCTGTCCTGGAAAACTCCTACAAGCAATCAATGAGATGACACAAGAAAGCTGCTTGCTTCATGCCCGGCACATGTTAAGGGCACAGTGTGAGAGGCTGCTATTAGCTCCTTCGTTCTCAGTCAATGAGAGACTCAAAAAGGGATCTGCAAAGATAATGCATGATGAACACATCACTTCCTGTGTTGTTAGAGTTCAAATTAAAGCTCCTAGGATAAAGATGTACAAAGTGGAGAGGCTTAAATTATGGCATTTTTTTTCTTTCCAAGAGTGACTCCAATTCTGGGACCCTGAAATAGATGTAGAACAGCTCTGCTCTTGGTCCATCTCTGAGGGCCCGAACATGAGATTTCCATTGCTGTTCAACTGTCCCAGAAGTTGCTATTTCAGGTATAGACGTAAATAGGAACATAGAGTGCAGATAGGGCAAGTTTTTTTTTTTAAGAAATGGTCTAAAGACAACAATGGTAGTTCCTGCCTATAATCCTAGCTACTCATGAGGCTGAAATCTGAGGATCATGGCTCAAAGCCAGCTGGGAAAGTCCAAGAGATTCTTATCTCCAATTAACTAAAAGTGGCACTGTTGTTCCCTGTGGTAGAGCACTAGCCTTGAGCAAAAGAGCTCAGGGACAGTGCCTAGGTCCCAGGCCCAAAGTTCCAAACCCCCATCTGAAGAAAGGAAGGAATTAAGGAAGGAAGGAAGGGAGGGGTGTCTAGACTCTTCTAGAAATGGGAATGACACTCACTTTGTTTAGTTCTTCCATCCCTCCATTAGCCTGAATCTAGTCACATGATCTCACCTTGTAGTAAGCAGCTCAGCAGCTCAGTCAAACTGGGTAGGAAGGAAGAGTATATTAAGAGATAATTAAAAATGTATCTGAGGATCTCTGTTACAGGACCATATAGAGTTAGATTGTAGCTGAAACCAATTGCTAGTGTTTCTTCTATGCCAGACACTCCCAAAGTAGTTTATCTGTAAGAATTCCATTAATACTCCTAATCAATTTGAATGACAGACTAAGGGGCCTGCCAAAAGAATAAGACCTTTAATTGGCATTCCATGAATATTGAGGACTTTTGAGTAATAAGTTCGGTAGATGGTCCTTCATTACAGTCTATTCAACTCGTCAAAGGATGCCTAGCAGCAGAAGCAATAAAGAATACACAGACCTAAGCCTGAGTGGTAAACATAGCACGGTATCTCCCTGTCTCTGAGGCCATCAGTCATGGATGTCTTTATCTTTTTGTAAAATGATGGTGCTGGAATAGTAGTTATTTGAAGTATCTTTGACTGTGTCATTGCCAGTTATCCTTTTGTGAACTTCCTCCATACGTATAGAATCCATATACTTCTCTCTCTGTCTCTAACACCACCCATCTCTTTCCTAGACTGATTCCATTCCTTCCCAGCTATTCTCCATGCTCCTTACTTCTGTTCCAGCCTATTATGAGCATTGCACAAGATTTGGGCATGAAGCAGACATAAGCTTGCTAGTGCTTTAAAACCCTTCGAATGTGGGGACCGGAGTTTGACCTAGTGGCAGAGTGCTCGCCTAGCATGGGTTGGACCTGGGTTGGATTCCTTGGTAATGCATACATAGAAAAAAAGCTGGAAGTGGTGGTGTGTCTCAAGTGGTAGAGCTCTAGCCTTGAGAAAGCCCAAAGACAATGCTCAGGCCCTAAGTTCAAGCCCCAGGACTAGCAAAAACAAAATAAAACAAAACAAACCCTTCAAATGTATCCAACTGCTCTTAAGAAAAGATCCAAAGGTCTTGTAAAATCTTCCCTGGTTGTGCCCCATCTACCTCTCAGGTTTTCCTCCTCTGTTGTTATTCCCTAGAGCTCCTGACTTCCAGCACAGGCTTCAATCACTCTGATTCTTTCCATAAGAAAATGAGTCACATTCCCTCCATTTTCATAATCCCTAATTTAATGTATCTATGTCTATAATTAAATATTTAATGTCTCTCCTGGTTTCAATATTGTGTCTCTCCAAAAGGCTCATGTGTCAAAGGCTTGGTCTACTGCTGAGCATGCTACTAAGAAGTTATTAGATGAGAGTGCCACCTTCCTCAGTGAGTTATTCCACGGATGGATCCATACTGGATGGGAAATGAGGTGGAACTCAGTTGGAGAAAGGAAGTCACTGTGGTATAGGTTTCGAAGGTAAATCTTTCCCGAGCCCCTTTCTGTCTGTTTCTTCTTCTCCACAGCTGCCACAAACTGAGGAAAGTAGCTTCTGTCATACTCCTCATTGGATAGTTCTGCCTTGCCTGAAGTCTACAGCAAAGAATCCAGCAGATCATGGACTGAAACCTCTGAAATGGTGAGTCAAAATAAATTTTGACTTACACTGAGATGTTTGTGCCTTGTTCTTATCACTGTGATGAAAAACACAGTGTTTATTGAATAGTAACCATATTAAGGCTTGAAGAGTATAGGGATCTTGCTTATCTTATTATCTTTCCAGTGACTAGGAGCTGAGTGAAATAATTGATGAGTGAGTTAACATCTGTCCTCGTCACCTACTGAATCCTATTCTACCAAAGTTGCTGTTCTGTCCTTCAAAACCTTCTGCTCTGACGCCATTCTAGCTTCCGAAATACGGTGGCTGACATATTCCTCTGGACCCAGTTTCAGTCACACAATCATCACAAAGACTGATGGATGGAAGTCTTGTCACATTTTGCAAATGTTTAGGCTTACCGTGGAAGAGGCTATGATATAAGCTGTGGAACCACTGTCAAGAAAATGGAAAACATGAGAATTAAGTGTGATGATGGATAATCTACTCCTGGGGCTGGGAAATTCTATGTTCTTCAATTTATATGTACTGCTCTGGATTAAGGAAATTTAAATCTAAGAGTCTGAATCATATGGGATTGCCAATATTGCATTTCTTTTACAAATGTTATGTGTGTATATACATACAATCTGAAATTTTACACACACACACATACACATACAATCTGAAATGGTCCCACAGCAGTATGGTCTATACATTCCTGCCAAAAACACCTTGGATATTGGGACAGCACAGGGACTGAGATTACACTAAATTTCCCACCAAGGTACACTTAAATATGAGCTAATGTTATCCAAGCAAGAAATCCAGGCTCCTAGATCTCTGGATTCCATAGTAACTTAAACACGGGCTTGTTGTGACAAAACATAGCATGATATATCAAAGTTGGTGGGAGGATTTTCTAAATGGAGAAGAAGAGTAGCTGGTAATTCAGAAAAGGCAAAGAGAAGGGAAATTTCAGCTCTCTGATGGGAGGTTGAAAGAAAATTTCAGGAAGTAGGGCTGAATGGGGAACTGCAACACACGTCCAGGTTTCTGAAAATGCTCCCATGCACCTTGTCACTACAGTGAGTCATTCCACTCTTGCAATCCCCAGACTATCACCAGAGGTAGGTAAATAGGAACCCAGGCTCACTTCATCTCCTTTCACTCAAAGGAGTCAAGGAAGCTTACAGATAGGCCTGTATAGAATTCCCTGGGCAGAAAAAGCCAACATGATTCTTCAACATGCTATTCTTTTCATTTCCCTGTCAAGGAATGAGATCAAGGAAGCAGAGATGGCTTTTGAAAAGCCCATCCAGAAGAGAAACTCAAACTTAACCAAACTGCAATAGAAACAGCAAATATAGTGCAACTGACACAATTTGAAGAGATGGAGGGTTATGTTGATGATGGAGAAGCCTCACACTGCTATGACAGACCCGATTCCAAACACATAACATTCACCAATTTATATAGAACACAACACCATTATAAAGTCTGTGTAGTGGGATTAAGTCTTTTATGATTCCAGGAATTATACTGGATATAGCAAACTGGAGTCATTTGTTCAACAATTAGCTAAAGCAACAGAGGCAGGATTTGAGACTCCAAAGTTTTGCTTCTTAACCAACCCATGCTGAGCTTACAAAATAAACAAAAGGCAAACCTGCCCTGAGTGTTCTTGGATGGGCTATGCTCATTATGTTTTTACCATGGAGGGAACTAAGGCTTATAGATGGGGCTTAGTAATGCTGGAAATGCCAAGTACCAGTGGCTTATGCCTATAACCCTAACTACTCATGAATGTAAGATGTGCAAGGTTATAGTTTAAGGTCAACAGCTGAGGACAGAAAAGTTCACTAAACTCCAACTCCAAATCAACCAGCTAAAAGTAGTTATGAAGGTGTGGCACAAGTGGTTGAACACCAGTTTAGTAAATAAGAGACCTTTAATACTTCCCTGAAATGAAGATATGCTATAATCCTACATAATTAAATACTGGGCATTAGGTAAAAAGTGTTACTATAGATCAAGTCCAGACCAGTCCCATTCCCAGCTCTAAAGTAATGATGGAAAAGGTCTCAGGGTCATCCTGGACTATAATTGAAAGTTGGCTTCACTTGATAACTATAGAACCTCCAGGTTAGCTCCAGAATAGGATTGAGTCCTGGCACTGAAATTCTCCAACAGGGCTTGATGATAATTCTCTCCCCATCAATTTCCTCATATGTAAAGTGCTAATAATAACAGAGCCCACATCACAGAACTGCTGTTCACACCCACTTTATAGATGAATAAACTAAGGTTTGGAAATGGAAAATAGCTCACTCCAGGTCACAAAGTTGGTGAGTATCAGGTAAGACCATAAACCAGGTCTTCTCCCCAACAGGCCAACGCCAACTACACAGCCCAACGTCAACTGCACAGCCCAACGTCAACTGCACAGCCCATTAAGGGTTCTGACTTTTTGTTGTTGTCCTGTAGCCATAGATGAGCAGAGGAACAAGCCCTACCCTCTCAGTCTTTATCGTGAATAAAACTAGGTTCACAGAGACAAAAGGAAGAAGAAAAACTGGGTTTTGTGACACATTGATTTTCTATACATGATTATTTCTTTAATCTGACGGCTGCAAAGTACTGTTTGTGTGTTATGTTGATTTGTTTGGGGAATTGTTGATATTGGAGCAGGAGTCTGAGAATTCATTCGAAAAGCTGATTGTTAGCAAGAGATGCATAGCTAATCTCTGTTACAAGCCTGTGTCATTTCTGCTTCTTATATTTGTCTATCTCTACAAAGTGTGTATATGTGGGTGTCATGCCATATATGAATATTTTCTCTAGTGGAGTGGCACAGGTCTGTCTCTGTATTTGCATATTGTACCTGTGTTTGTATCTGTATAGGCTGGGAACACATGTTATAAATATCTTGTATGATATGTGAATGTCTGTTGTTTGTGGCTATGATACAGGTGTTGTGCACTGTTGAATTGATGGGCATATGGTGTGCATTCCATATAATATTTTTATGTGAGTATGTCACATGTGGACATGTGTGTGTGTCTTGAAAGGATATCTTTTGTACAAACATACAGTATGTGTGTACCTATGTAAGTAAGTCTATGTCGTGTAAGTTAAAATATGATGTGTCTAGGGCTGGGATGTAGCTCAGTGGCAAAGCGCTCGCCTAGCAAGTGCAACATCCTGGGTTCGATCCCCAGTGCCAAAAAAGAAAAGACAAAAAAAATACAGTTAAAAAAATATGTGTCTAGATGTGTCTGAAATGGTGGGCTGTGGGCTGAGTGTCTGTATGGGGTGAGTATTCATGCTGCATGTCTAAGTGTCTTTGTTGCATGCCGTGCTGTGTTGTGTTATGTGTGTGTGTGTGTGTGTGTGTGTGTATACATATACACACACAAGCGCGCATGCGTGGATGAAGTGTGCTCATGCATATTCCTGACACTGTTCATCAGGCCACTGTCTGTCTCAGAGTGAATCTCACCCTCCCTTCTCCTCATTCCCTCTCTCTTTTCCCATCTTGATGTTGGCGTCAGGTAGTTATTAGCTGGTCAGACATTTTTATCTCTTCAAAATATCCTATCGCTCATATCCAGCTCAGTAATCACAAGAATGGGCCTCTGAGACACCGTTTATGCCGCAGCCTCCACCGACTGGGAGAACTCACATCCCTTTTGCCTATTAGTCACTGAAAATAAAGATTTACAAGCAAAATAGCTGCTGTCTGTTCTGGGTTAACTCTTTCTGGGCTAGTCTGAGGATATCATTATTGCAGCTGTAAATGGTTTGCAGGTTGTGACTGAAACACTAGGAGTTGGAGATTTGGAATACCTGGACAGCCCAACTTGCAGCTAAGATAAAATAAGATAATGAGGCTCAACTATTGCTTCTCAAAAAGGAATGGCATTTGCTTGCAGAAGAGAACAGAAGCTGGTGCAATATGGCATTGACTATGACTCTTCAGCACATTGCAGGGTATTTGGTTTTCACAGCCCCGCCAGCTTAGTACCTGATGCCCTTTGCATCCACTTATCTATCATTATTATTGCAAAGGAAGCTCATGTCTCCAAATCTTCAAGAGAGGGGTAGACAAGAGAAGGACACTCACCCTCTTGTGGACCATTGAGCTGAGCAAACTATGGAAATGTGAAAGCAATTGGGCTGCTGGCTGTGTAGGAAACAGTATTATTATTCTCATCTTGCAAAAGAGAAAACTGACACATAGGTGGAGAGTAGTGAGTGTTTTGTCCAAGTTCACATAGCCAGCAGCCCAGTTTCTAGCCTAAGCTGTCTGACTCTAACATCTGGACATTCCATTAAATATATAAATACTGTTGCTAGAGGGTCTGAGTGTCTGAAATTTTGAGTGACAGTCTGGGTATGCCTTCTATGAGTCCCAGAATTTTGGTTCTTGTATCCTCTAGTAGGGGGTAGAAGCAATGTCCAATAGCCCCCTCATTGAGACCATGCTTGTCTGGATATAAAATACTCTTCCTGGGTGAGGCTGAAGGAGGCCCTGCTACCTGACCTGATAGAGTCACAAAAGTGGCAAAGATAGAGCCAGAGGGCACTGGATTTACAGGTATCTATGGGGTGGTTGAAAGTGCTCCATCCATGATCCTCTTTCTCACACTTTCTCTCTTTCTCCTTTATCCTCTCTCAACCACACAAACACACACATGTACACACTCTTAGATGTGCAGTTATCCATTTCATCAGCAAATCAGCAAGTGTGGGATTTTGACTATAAACATTTACAACTTTTAAAGCGTAAACAATCCCAGCTCAGTATGAGGATACTGGTCTACAGCATTCTCTCCTAGGAGCTATGGGTTACAAGTCCTCTGCCACTATCTCTTTGGAGCCAGACTATGAAAGTGATCAATGCTTTGACCAGTCTGAAGGACATTTAGAGACCTACCCTCCCCAAAGACTGGGTCTCCAGTCCACTGGCTCACAAGGATCTTGGGTAAGGCTGGTCAGAGAACACTTATTGAGGCTCTTGTTCAATACAAACCAAACAGAGTTCTAGAAGAAGACACAAAGAAACAATCCCAAATATTCCCAACAAAACGGACTGTTGTAGTGTATCACATTAAGTGTAAAATTCCCCTTGGAGAAAAAGAATAATCTCATAGACATGATACCGACAGTGGGCCAGGTGCTCTGCTTTTAGCTTCTCACTTTTCATGCGATCTGAAGGGTAAATATCATTTCTGCGTCTGTTTTGTAAATGAGGAGGCTGAGGCCAGGAAAAGTTGAATTGCTTTGCCTCAAGATGACACAGCTGGCAAGTCGCAGAATTGGGATGCTGCCCAGATGTGTTCTACCTCTAGTGATGACACACTATGCTGTCCTATGTCAAGGAAGTCCATTTGGCTCAGAAGACTGCACAGTCACCTGGAGTCTGGTCTCCTTCCTTGTATTCTCAAAGTCTACTCCCTTGCGTGCCTATTCTGGGTGAACATTTAGACCTACTTTACTGCTATCCTTACCTCAGCAAGTTCCTCAAGTTGTACCAACAGCTTCTTGTCTGAAAGAAGACTTTTTAATTCAGAGACCTACTTATTTATCACTGGCACCAGGGAGGTGAGAAGGTGGGTGATACACATAAATATAAACTAAATATCGCCTTTGTTGTGAAAATCATATAAAAGGGATATCATACCAGAGCTGTGTATGTGAGTTCTGGTTGCTCTGTATCTTGGCAACACTTGTTATTATCAAACCATTTAATTTTAGCCTTTTCTCTTACATTCTTTTTGGAGGTTAATTTGCACTTCTCTAATGGTTGATAATGTTGGATAGATCTCCTATGCTTGTTGGTCTGTTTGATGTCCTTGTTGGAAATTGTGTTGCCTACTTTACTTATTGGTAGTTTCTTCATATTTCCTTAATGTAAGCCTATGTCATTCCATCTGCTATATAAATATCATACATGATTCCATTTATAAAAAACATAAGTTATTACTCAGATTTCTGGACTCTGAGGAGTCCAATATCGATGAACTTAGCTATGTTCTTTTTTCTTTTTTTGCCAGTCATGGGCTTGAGCTCAGGGCCTGAGCACTGTCCTTGGATTTTTCTCAAGGCTAGAGCTCTACCACTTGAGCCTCAGCACCACTTCCGGCTTTTTCTAAGTATGTGGTACCAAGGGATCGAACCCGGGTCTTCGTGCATGCTAGGCAAGCACTTTAACCACTAGGCCAAACTCCCGGCCCAGCTATGTTCTTTTTCAAAGGTATTCCTGTCCATTTCAAATTCAGCATCTTCTAGCTAGGTCTTCACGTGGAAATCACACCTTCCAAAGGAGGCAATTAACACCCTAATGGCCAGTCTACAGATCTGAGAAGAATACCAACATTTAGACCATAAATGGAGGTCTTTATTGGGTATGTGTATTGCAAATGTCTTCTCCCAGGCCATCACTGTCTTTCACTCTATCACTGCTACCTTTCAATAAACAAATGTTTGCAGCTTCAACGTCATGGGTCAATTTATAAGTCTTTTACTTTATAGTTAGCCATTTTTATGTCCTATGAATTGTTTACTATCCCAAACTCTTTCCTTCTAGAATCTCCTATATGTCTACAATCTATCATGACTTAACCTTAGTGAGGGAAGAGTTGATTTCAGTTCTGTCCAGATGGACCTCCCCTTAATGGAGCAAATATTATCCTTTGGTCACTGAGTGGCAATGATGTGTTTGTGGTGAATGAGATGATGAAAGGGTGTGGGTCAGTTGCCACCTTGATGGTCTTTTCACCCTATTTAAAAACTGAGAAGCTTAACATTAGTCTAGAAGATGGGAAAAAAACAGAATTTTAATATTGACCCTAATTCTAATTATTAATTTGCTATAAAAGTGAGTTATTATCCTCCTTTTCTTAACATACATTCTTGACTAGATAGGTGATGAATGGATGAAGAGCCAGATGATAGACAGATAAACAGATCCATAGATAGATATACAAGGAGATAACCACTCTATTCTTTGTGCTTCTCCTATAATGGATTTTGGAATCCAAACGTTTTCTATAAGTTCTCTGAATCTTGCAAGTGTAGCTGGAGTCTTACTTGGGTAATGCCAAACCATCAGGAAAGCTGCATTCCTTGCCAGGCACTGTATATGAGAAATGGTTTCCTGAGACACTGTGCATCTTTCTTGGTTCATGGGACCTTCACTCATCTTCAAAGGTTTCTTACCTGAGACACTGTGCAACTTTCTTCATTTATGGAACCGTCACTCATCTTCAAAGGTTTCATGCCTCTGACCTTTCCCTCCTAGATCTTAAACGTTTATTTAATTTAATGACTCCTTATGATTAAGTAGAACACATTCAGATTATTCAAATAACCTCTCTGACCAAGAACCTTAATTTACTCATAGCTGAAAAGCTATATTCAGGCTTAGGACATTAGATGTGAACATTTAAGGGGATCCATTATTCTCCCTAGTACAGTTTAAAAAGTCCCAATCAAGTGGGTTATTAAATGGATGATAAACCCAATAAATAGTTGTTCAATTAAATTAGTCTTTGTTTTTCAAATCCCTCTAACCTCCAACTGCATAATAAGTTGAAGACCCCCAAAGTAAGAGAAAACTCAAAGAGCAGAGATGATCTGAAGTTGAGGACCGAATTCTGGGTTCTATTTACAATGATGGCACTCACAAGGTCTGTGACTTCAGTCGTGTCCCTTGACCTCTGTCTACATGGTTTTCCAACTTTTCCCTGATGATTCTGGACACACAGAAGAAAAAATCTGCAAGACCACCAGGTACAAACTAAAAGGGGGATAGAGATATCTTTGGCAAATTGAAGAACACCCTGTGGAAAAATATGTAAAAGACCCTTGAGCTTGCCAAATAAAGCATTGACCACACAGGAAGAGTTCATGCATGGCTAATAGGCTGACCTCTAAGGATACATCTAGCTGACCTTTGTCAGGTTTCATCTATCTCCTATGTGGGAATGTTTGCATTTTCCCACCTGGGGAAAGTATAAAACCAACCCCAATATGCTGGTGTTAAAAAGATGAACAAAAGGAAGTGAATTGATCTGAACCTTTCTTCTTTGGGCTGTGCCAAAGAGGAAGCCTCTCAGCTGGGCTGAGGTCAGCTTGGCCAAGGCTGGACAGAGACCTGGAGTCGATCAGGCCCAGCTCCTTTCCGAGGAGTGTTATTTCACCCCTGCTCCCCAGATAATGTAACTGAGTCACTCAATTGAGCATAAAATAGAAATTTGGCTTCTTATCTGCCTCAGACCTGACTTTACTATTTTCTTTCTGCAAAATACATTTTTCACTATCTTATCTTCTAATAAACAATCCTGGCTCGGCAGCCTTGTGGCAATGGCGCTGAATGCATTTAAGAGACATATTTTTCCTCTCCCACTCCCTGCTTAAAGCCTTCTGTTTAAAAGCCTGCATCTTTTTTCCTCCCTCTTGGGAAAATATATATGTGCATGTGCACACATATACACACACACATACACACACCATTTGTATGCTGTCTTCCTTTAAAGAACGTGCACATCTTTCCTCAGCCATCCTGATGGATTCCCCTTATTTTCTCCTTTGCTCACTTGATTGGAATTAAAAGAAGGACTTCACTTCCACAGTGGAAGGGTGAGAATTAGATTGATTTTTAAGACTGCTTGGAAGAAGCTCCAAGCAACTGCTCCTTAAAAAGGGGGCAGTTTTTTTTGCATTTTTTATTGTAATTAGTAAAAGGGTTACATGATATTTGCCAGATAGAAGGTGCATTAATTCATGTACATTGATACCCTTTCACATGTCTTGGTACCCATTTCCCTCCCCCCCGCACACCCCCCATCCATCTTGGTTTTCCCCCCTTCCCTATCAAATTTCAAATATAAAAGGGGGCAGTTTTGACAGTGGTCAGGCCCAACTGAGTCCTCAAAGAAAGTATGATGGGTAAGCCCTGTATCTGGATGAGAATGTTTAGTGTCATTGTTCTAATGCAGAGTCTACAGAGCCACCAAACAGTGAAGTTTAAACCTCAGAAGAAGGAAGAGTCTGAGCAAAGTAATGCTTATTAGAGATTTATTCAGAACAACCTCTAAGGAAACCACCTAATGAGTAAACAGGAGAAGGAAGCTTTCCATATTACAGAGAGGGAAACTAAGGCTCATCATCCTGAAGATGGGGATATCCTAGGTGTTCTCTTGGCCTCCAAACACCAATTTGAGAATGGAAGTTATTCGACTATTTGAATTCAATGGGGGCACACATTTGGGAGAGGTATAATATCAGTAGTATGTGGGCAATTTTTTTTATTCTGAATGTAAACTGCAAAAGCAAAAGAGGTAAAAGTTACTCCTCCATTCTGTGGCCTCTACCTTCTTTCCTTTTATGCGGGGAGAGCAAAGGAAGTCAGGGGCTTGTGGGTTGCAAAAGCAATCACCTTCAACTGCATTATGTTTTATACTCAAAATAAAACTCAAGTCAGCTCCACTGATTATGCTGGCCAGCTCCCCGCAAGCTCATCTTCAAACATACCACACCCATTTCCCTGCAGTTCTCTCCACAAGCTCTTGTCTTCACCTAGAACAAACTGCTCCTCCTCATCCTTAACATGTGAACTGAAAAGATGCTTTTTCTGTAGCCACTGGATCTAACACACTCTACCTCCTTACGCTCTGCCTGTGTCCTTAGTTCCTTTCCTTCACAAGGTTATTGCAGATTAGTGCATTTATGCCTGTGTTTTATATACTTATCTCCCACTTGTGTGTTTACTCAGGGAAGAAGTCACTCTTTCTCATTGTATTTCAACAGAGCATCTTGTGCCTCGGACCCCACCTGTCATAAAGTGCCTTTTCCATCTGTAGTGCCAAACAGATGAATAAGTACATTTTATTTTCACAACCCTGGGTGAATGATTTTATCATTATTTTCTAATCAATCATGAAACTAACCAGAGTTACTATTTCTTCAGTATTCACAGTGTGCTTGGTAGAATGCTTAGAATTTTAATACGCTAAGGTGGATACTACTATTCTTATTGCCATTTTACAGATGTGGAAACTGAGGTCCAGATAGCTCCCCATAGTGGTAAAGGCACAGGACTTCGCATTAATGCTCCTACTCTTCTTACTGAACCACTGAGCTTCCCAATTGAGCCATGTATACAAGAAGGAAATAACCAAGAAAAGTGTCACATGGAAATCACACTTAAGACCACATAGCTATTTGTTTTGGAAAAACATCTGGTAAGAGTTTGCCCTCTGCTCCAATATTTGTCACTCATAGGGAAAAGATATTTATCCAAAAGAATAGAGACCATTTCATAAGCTAGAGGCCCTGGGGACAGCCCTGGGGAGAAGCTTCCAGAACAAGACCCTGCTGCCTTTGCTTTCTTTCCCAATGGGGCTTGAGTCTCCAGCTCAGCTGCCCCCTATCTATACCCAGGCCTTCACTGAGTTGAGAACTCCATTTCTCACGTGTGGGCCTAGAGAGCAGGATGAGGTCACTAGGTCCTTTGGCTCCTGCAGAAAGCCAGAGAAGATTAATCTGAGGACAAAGCGATGACGCTGGGCAGGAGAGATTTATGAGGGAAAGAAATCCAGGCCAAGGTCCCTGGGTTTCGCTTCTCTCTATCTGTCTTTTGACTACCACAGAGCCCTCTGCTTAGAATAAACTTCCAGAGGTCATCTGGTCCAGCACCCTGCCTCCAAAACACCTTCAGGCAAGACTGTGGCCATCTGACACAATGCTGAGATTTCCAGTGAGTCCCACTCTGCTCCACAGAATGGAATCCACATCAAGTTGGGACATTTCATCCTGGTGTCAAAAATCTCCCGTGGTCTGGACCGATGCTGCCTAATCTCCTCTCAGTCCCCAGAATACATTTCACCTCTACTCACTTTCTCATTCTGTGCCTCTAATTTGGGGTGGTATCCACCTGCTCTTCAGCCACACAAATGTTACGAGAGTCAGTATGAAATACCCAGTGCCTAGCAACCTTGGTGACCATGACAGGACTTCACCAAAGGAGTTCACATTCACAAGGAACTGTCATCTTTTTCTCTTGTAAGTTGTTAAATATGCATCATCTTATCCACTCCTGGTGGTTTTAATGACATTGTGATATCTTTTTATTCCTCATGCATCCAGTACCTAAGACCTTTTACAATCTAGTTCCTGCTCCCTAATCTACCTCCACAACACAAAAAGCCACCCTGAGCTGCAGAGCCCGGTCACCAAGTTTACCACTGAAACCCACCTGTCAGGATGCCTCTTTTCTATGACAAGTTTCAGTGATTCCCCGTCTTTTCTCTTTGTACCACAATCAAGGTAGCTCCCAATTCTGGATATAGTTATAATCCAGTGACCCCTCTTCCATTCAGTAAGGGTGTGATTAGAAAAATATCACTTTGAAAAAGGGTGTTTGCCCACCCTTTTTCTCTCCATTCATCTGTCCTCCTCCCCTTGACCATTTTCTTTAGTAGGAATTTACCTCCCTGCTCCCCAAGGAAGCCTAACTGCTGTGGGAAAGTCAGACTAGGGAGACTAGTGAACCCACCTTCCATGCACCAGAACCACTTGGCAGAGGCTATCTAGTCTGTCTGGGTCCTAAGAACTCACCAAGATAATGGAGATGGCCCCATAAGGCTGTAACCTGTCAGATGTTTACCGTCTATCCTGACCATATTTCCTGATGTTCACATAAACAGCTTGCAGTCCTAGACTCTGAGGCTCCAGGCATTCTGGCAAGGCCCCAGCAGGTCTGCTGCATAAACCCCACTCCCCACACCTGAGCATCTTGACCAGACAAAAGCATCTCCCTCCGCCCCAAAGGAAAGGCTGTAGAATTGGAATGGATTCTGTGGACCTCAGCACCAGAGAGACATGGGGCCAGTGCTTCCTTACCGGGAAGCTCTCCAGTGCTGTGCCAGAGCTGAAGAGGTAGGCTTTAGAGGATGTCATTCTCCAGGGAGCTCTCAGTGCAGGGAGGAAGGTGGAACAGGACTATACAGGCCATTATGTACAAGGGCAGGGCAGAGGTTACTCATGTCACAAGAGGCTCTCAGGAAAGTAGAAGGCACTCATTCCAGTCTTGAATGGGAAGGCACTTTGCACATATAGATCCTTTCACTTACTGTGCTCTCTATGAAACCAGCGTGGGTCACAGCACCAGAAACATGTTGAAGATTGACATTATCTAATTTCTCCTTTTTTAATAAGTGGGGGCTCTATTTTGTGTGATCTTCCCTACCAAAAATATCTATCCCTTTCTGTATTAGTTGGCCAGGCAAATAAAACAAAATTCTAGAAACTGCATGGTTGTACAGCAAAAACGATTCTTGTTTGGTTTGGCTTCTATTTTTGGGCTACTTAGGTTTGGACATTCTACTACACAAGAGATCTACCACAGGCACCACACTTCTAGCCCTTTAGGTTGTTAGTTATTTCTCAGATAGGGTCTTGCATTTTTGTCTGGGCTGGCCTACACCACAATTCTCATACTCATGTCTCCTGTATAGCTAGGATGACAGGCACATACCTCCGTGCCCAGCTTATTCATTGAGAAGAGATTTTGATTTTTGCTCAAGCTGGCCTCAAGTTGCAATCTTCTCAACCTCCACCTACCAAGTAACTGAGATTACTGTTATGAGCTATTAGGCTTTTCCCAGAAGTGTTTTTTTTCTTCTTTTCAAAATTTTGAGGCTGGATATCCAAGATCAAGGTCTAGACAGGTTGATGCCTCAAATCCTCTCTCATTAGTTTCTATATCCTGTGGTTGACTTCTAGTTAAGTCCTTACATGGCTTTTTTTTGTCTAGCTAAGCATCACCAGTAGCTCTTCCTCTTCTTATGAAAGTCCAAGAGAACACATTATAGTCTACAACATTTTGCATGTACAGGGTATGCTGCGCTTTAAACATCACAAAATGTTTTATCTACTTTCAAGAACATGGGTTTCAATGACCTAACTAGATGTGACTCAATGCTTGAATTTCTAGACTAGTACCTTGGGGAGCTGCAGTTTTATTCCGTGCATTGAAATAATAATATGTGCATCTCAAGTGTCCTTAATAGGATTAGAGGTCAAGTTATAGAAAGCTGATAATGAATACTTCCAATGCTGTCAGTACTATTTATTAATGGCAAGAATGGGAGTTTGGGGTAAGATTCATCTATATTTAGACATACATAATAACAGTAAGTAGTTTTGGGGTTTTCAGACACTATTGGAAGTAGGATTTTCTCATTTAGCTCTCAGAACAACCCAAGGAGTCGAATGTATAAATTTCCACTTTACAAATAGGAAAATTGAAGTACAAGGTTAAGCAAATGCCTTCAGGGTCACCCATAGCTAATAAATGGAAGATGTGGAATTGAAACCCAGGATCCATAGCTCCTAAGACCATACAGGCAGCCTTATTATAACTAATTCACTACATTCTCCACAAGGGACGGAGTCTTTCTAAACCAATACACTCATGACCTACAGTGACTCAATAAATGAACTCCTATATGATGAGGTGTTAAAGAAAGGTTGTTCCCATTTTTGCTTGAACTTCACAGCCATTATGGATTTTTATTAGAAGAACAGCAGTGACAACCTTTTCCAGACAGGGTAGCCAATATCCAAAGTGTGACTCCTCTACAAATGAGCTGAAGAGAGCCTTCTGCACACACCCCTCAAGAAGAGAATATAGCTTATATTCATGCTTTAAAGCCAAGCATGTTGATTAAAATACTTTTATAAAGTAGGAAAAAATAAACCTAATATTAAAAAATTCTGTTTTATTAATCCCCAAAGGGAAGATTTTTATTAATTCCTTTAGAATCCAATAAAAGTGTGTTTTTTAATCAACTTTGTTTTCCAACTCTTGTTCAAGTGTCAGATCATAGCAAAGTAGCTCATATTTCTTGAAAAGCTTTCACATAGATACTAGAGACCAGACCTGAGGTGAGAAGGACACAATCTAGGACCATCTTGGACCACTAAATTATATAGTCTGTTCATATAATCTAGGACTTTCAGAGAATCCAGTCAAAGAAGACCAAAAAAAAATCAAGAAGAAAAAATAGCACTCCTGGGGATAAACTTTGTCTATTTTATCCTCATTCAAATGGAAACCCTTTGTTTCAGAACAGTGCCTGATACTTTGTTGGATAAGCACACCAGAGAACACGCAGGGAATTTTCTGTTGATAGGATGAGAAATTTGGCTTTAATTCTAGAAACAAATGTATGTATGGTTGTTAAGCAAGCAAACGTCACAGTCAGACTGATTTTGTTCTAGTGTGTTTTGTTTTGATAATCTTGATACCATTTGCAGAACTGACACAAGTATGGAAGAGAAGAAGCAAAGCAAGATGATGAATCAGAAGAATGCCATTTAGTAGTGATGGTGGTGGCCTGGACCAGAGGTGTTACAATAGAGACAAGAAAAATACTATGCACCCAATATATCCCATTCACAAGAAGACATGTTCATAAGTTTATAGGTTGGACAAGAGATTTCTTTGTGGTTGTTGTTCTTAATGTACTACATGAAGTTATTTCTTTTCTCTTTTTCCCCCTTATGGTTTATCTAATGTTGTTATTGTATCTGACTTTGGTACCTGCTATATTGTATATTCGTTAATTTGTTTATTTGCAATAGGGAAGAGAAGGGGAAAATCAAGATGACTGTGAGGGGGTAAGGGAGGGAAAGTGGGAAGAAAACATGGGAAGGGGTATCAGTATTCAAGAAGTAATGTACCCACTACCTGATGAATGTAACTGTAACCACTCCATACATCACCCTGACAAAAAATACAATAAAAAGGGGAGGAATAGAGAAAAAATGACTCATGAGCAATCACAATTTGATGTCCTGCATGCAGAAAAACCCATCAGGTTTTCTGGGTTACAAGACAAGTAAACGACTTCACCATTAAGTAGAGATCATGTTAAATGAAATAGACCAGTAGTACACAGATCAAGGGCTTTTGTGTGAAACAAGAACTAAGTCAGATTAGATTTATTTAGGAATTTGATAAGTACATTATCTTCCCAGATAAAAGATCAAAATGATAAACAAAAGTTTATGTCTATCTCAGAACAAATTTAGTTAACAAAGTAAAACAGGTAGCAATATCCATGAGACAACATTTTTAACAAATCCCTGAAAAAAGTATATAAGCAGGTGAGTTGGCTAGAGAAGCTTTCTATTATATATGAATCTTAAACTAGTTTTCCCCAGAAAGATAAACCTTTCTTAACAAAAACTGAGTCTTTGTCTACCAACCAGGACTACAGAAAACGGAAGGACTACTACGGAAATACAGAGACAGAGAAGCATACAAAAAGCAGGATAGTGGAAAACAATGGAAACAAACTTGTGAGTTTTTATAATACTGAAGGAATGGGTATAACTGCTTTGGTTAAAAATGCAATCTTTCAATTTAGAGATGATTTTTCATGTTATCATCTAAAACACATACTTGTATGGGTGATAATGTTTATGGTTTAAGTTGCCTACTGTATTCTTTCACATCAAGAATCTTTGGAAGCCCCAAAGTACTATTTTTTAAAGTTCTTTGGTTAATTAAGGACAGACTATCTTTCCCAGTTAATTTTAACCATTAAACTAAAAATGATTCCAAATGGCATTAAGCATTTTAAAGTGGAAAAGATTTTAAATGCAATTGGAAAAGGAAAAAAGAAAGAAAGAAAGGAGGGAGTAACTATAATCTCTTGCATTCTCTTTAGCACCAGGTAGATGACTATGGTATATATTGAGATAGGAGTAGTGTAAAGATGAATGGTCCCAGGGTTTCTGTAGGTTAGATATCAAGAATTCTGTTTTGGATTTATAAAGGCTAAGATGTCTATCAACATCTAAGTAAGCATAACAAATGGTTTTTAACCGGTAGGTTTGTAGCTCAAGAAGATGGAGAGATAATGCTAGGTGGTCTACCAGTAGTCTTTGCTCTTCCAAGTAGTCTTCATCTTCCAAGCCAGCATCAGATCCATACTCAGCCCAAGTAGAGGTCATGGGTTGCTCAGAAACAGACAATGTGAACCTACACTTGTACTTCATGCAGAAAAATTCAATGCACATTAACATGTTCTCACCTCCTTGGAAGGACCTCTCCAAGCCTCTTAGAGGCTTGAATTTTACATAGGAGTCTCTGGTACCCACATATAGAGTCCATCCTGAAAACTGTGGGTTTAATCAGATGCATGGCTTCATCGCTTGGGCTTAATGAGGTAAACCAGACCTCCGGTAATATTGCCCATATAATTGACATGGTTCTCTGGGAAACATTACGCTTTATAATGAAAATACTGTATATAATTAGAATCTAATAGGAAGAAAATAGTAATTAGCCAGAATTAACTGAACAGACGCAATCAGGCAAATAAAGGTTATCCTCAGGAGAGGACCCTTCAGAGTTCAAATGCACATCCTATAATTGTAGCAAAGCCCCAGTAATTAAGGGTAATTTTTTCTCTGCATCGTGCTAGAGTTTTTTCTTTCTTTTTTTTTTCTTTCACTGGTGGAGTGAGTGTGGCCAAGACCTAAAAATAAAAGCTGTAAAGCCATATGCCATTTGTATGATGAATTACGAGAAAGACTCCCCCTCCCCCCAAGAACATCCCAGAGCCTAAAATTCCACGTGAAAGCAATTGGATTCTGTCAACCAGGTGGGTGATTATAGGCGAATGATTCCCCATCTCAGATGACAATGGTAAATTTGACAATTTATTAATTCTCCACTTACTACAAGTTCTTAGGCTTAGTGTGTTCCATATGTTATCTAATATAATTTTTGTGTTTTACCAAGATAAACATCTCTTTTTCGTTTGCTGTCATGCAAAATTATTGTCCTACATGAGATTAAACTAGACAATACAGAGCACAAACTACTAATAATGACAAGAGTAATGGCCCTCGCCAAGGTTGTGTTGAGTATCCGTTTAGATTATGCTCCTTCTCAAGCTGTGAATGTGAAGAAAGTGGAGCTTTACTATAGATTGCTTGTTTACATAAAGACCTTTAAAAGAAGCTGTGCCCTGGTCGTTCACCTCTGTAATCCTAATAACTCAGAAGACTGAGTCATTTCCATCTCTCTCCATTTTTACTAGGTGGAATTCAAGATGTCTTCCCCTTAGTTTCTGTGAATGTGGATGCTTCTTTTGTCACAGCACTTACCACCTCTAATTTGTGTGTGTGTGCCCTCCTGAAAGAACTGAACATATCCCATTCTTAACCTTTCCCAACCCTACAAAGGGAAAATAGATTTGATTAGGTTATTGAATAGCTTATCCTATCTTGCAAAGGACATAAATGGAAAAGAGCAGGAAAGGAGTCTCTTCATCTTCATCTACCTGTTTGCTCTGTGCTGTTTTCTCTATGAATCTCAGGATTGGTGAGTTGCATAGACCAGATTCAGGAAGGAAGGCCCAAGAGCTGTCATTTTCTTCCATACAGCATTACCATGAGTAGATATGACATTGATTTTATTTTATACTTGAATGTTTGTATTGTGTTGAAGGTGGCTCCACAGTGGAAATTAAGCTAGATACCAACAGTCCTCATCCTTCTACTGTGTACTGCATGGTTACTACGTGGTTGGATATATGTAGATCCCAAAAGAGGATGTGGATGAGATGTGGGAGTGAGAAGGAATGCTTGTGTTTCTAAGAAATGGAAGTATGTAATTTCAGTGATCATCTCTCCATACTATGTATTAAATCCATCTCAAGTCTGGAGTTTGCCTTCTCATTAAAGAAATGGGAATGGATTCATTCTTAAGGTGTCTGCTTATCATTTGTGTGTTGACTTATATCCACATCCTGGGCTCTAGCATACCACATGCCATGTCTTCAAATTTCATATGAATGGCATATGGTGGCTAGAAATAGGGTGCAAAAGACTGGAGAAAGGGGGATGGGTATTTATAGCAGGTAAAGGGAGAGAAAATGGATGGGCACTGATTTCTAGTTTTGTAATCTATCACAAACGTGATACCATGCATAATATTACAGCAACGTGTCACTTAATTGTAGGGTTATAATCTAAAAACTTCCCACTTGGGTAAATTGTCCATTGTGTGAACATCATGGGACATATTTATACACACCTAAATGGGACCAGCCAATCACCCATGGTGGCCTGAAATCAAGAAATAGGGTAAATCTAAGTAACATGAAGTTTCTGGTGGTATAAGACAGAAGTAGTAAACAGTGATAAAATGTTTGAGAAGTAAGAAGGTTACACAGTACAGTAAGGATAAAAAGTACATAAACAAGTTACATAGTTGATTATTACATTGTCAAGTATTATGGGCTGCATGCACACAGGGGAATACACTCTGTCTCTGGATCACTGTCAGTTTCTGCAGTAGGTTTTGTACACCCACCTCACCAAAAATATGAGGGCAATGACTTACAGTATGTTGTGACCACAGTTACCATCACTAGTTGACCATTTTTCACATCATTTGTAAGCTTACGTGGCATCACTGCTGTATATGTGATTCTCCCCACTGACTGAAAGGAAATTTGTGAGATGCAGGGCTGTATTTACTAAGTACCTTCTACAAGATAGGTTCTGTAAGAGAAGCCAGGGAAGCTATAGTGACTTGTTACACAGAGTGGTTCTGTTTGAAGAATTTACCCTATCCTAAGAAATAAGATTTATATAAAACAATCCTAATGCAAGGTAAGAAAGATAAAGTAAGATGGTGAGTTTAAGTACTATGAAGTGCTGCAGTTATACCAAGGGAAAATTTTTTGTTTTGTTTTGTTTTGCTTTTTAGTAGCAGAATTGATACGGAGTTTCCTAGAAGAGGTCTTCTTAAAGCTGATCTTTGAAGTAGGATTTGAAAATACCGAAGTAGAAAGATGCATTCTAAGCCAGGTCACAACAAATTATGAAACAACCATGTGGTGGGTCAGGACTTCATGAGGGTTATTTGCAAAGAAGCACTCTGAAAGATACATGGAAGCCAGGTCTTGCTCCACTTAAATGTTAAAGGCAAGGTAGGCTTTGAATGCATATTTGAGTAGAAGGGGACATGATTCAAACAGAACAATATCTCCCAGGCAATGGATCCCAGCAGTGCCCCTAGAGGAAAAGAGGAAAGAATGTTTCTTGGCTGTATCTCTTCTGTAGAACAGTCCCCTACCCAACCTGGACGTAATAGTGAGCATTGGAGGGGAAAAAAAAGACATTCAGTGAATGCCTTTGAAGATTAAGGAGAGTCTCTACGCCCATCTACCAGAAAGGAGATCCATGCAGCTGGATGACCACAGGTGGAACTATCTTGTCTGGATCTCCTATTTCTATTATTAAAACCACTTAATGCCTAATGACTCTACCAGCCACAAGGCCTTGCCAGAGCTCCTTGCCAGAGAGCAGTTGGGTTTGTCAGACCTTTCCAAAAAGCATGCAACTCTTTTGAAGGTCTCGGAATAGCTATATCAGTGGCCCTAATGGAATATAATTTCCTGTCAAGGAAATCTAATTTAATATTTTCAGGTATTATGTAACCAAGTGCCTGAAGAGAGAAGGAAGACAGCTGCTAACGAGAAGCAATCAGAGTGCAGCATCCCCGTGGAATAAGAAAGCCTGTGGGTCTACTTGTTTCTGCCACGGGGGTCCACTGGAGAAGCTCATTGCAGAGAGGAGGAGGGTGGTGTGTTGGTGAAGGATATGTTGGCTTTGAGCAAGCTCAGCCTGAGCTTGCTATCTGCCAGATGTGAGGTCTTGGACATGCTAGCCGATATCTCTGAACCACACTAGCAAAAGGAAAATGTAAAATAATCACAGACCATTGGGTCATTGTGAGGATTAAATAGAAGAATGTATGGGAAATTATGTAGCCTTTAGTGTCTGGCACTTAAAAAAAATCACTTAATGCATGGTTGTTGTTATGACAGCCACAGCTATTATTGATCAGAGTTGAACTAAATAAGACAGTTTCTTCTTACTTTTCAATTTCAAGGAAAGGTAGTGGGGTTAGGATACCAAATAGCAAAAGCTAGTGGAGTGCACCATGCTCACTCACAGGACAGCCTGGCAGTAACTGCACCCCTCTCCCTGCCCTTATATTCTTTTCACTTGGAAGACTGTTGAAAGAAGAGAACTTTCCTTGCTTGATTAGATTGTGGGTAGCAATGGTGCCTTTATCTCCCCACCAATGCCTTTAAGTCATCTTCCTTAAAGCCATTAAAAATAGTCCCCAGGCGGGGCCTGGTGATTCACATCTGTAATCCTAGCTACTCAGGAGGCTGAGATCTGAGGATCACAGTTCAAAGCCAGCCTGGGTACAAAAGGGGGATGAGACCCTTATTTCCAATTAACCTCTAGAAAATGGGAAGTGGGGCTTGGTTCAAGGGTAAGATGGTAGCCGTGAGTTGAAGAGTTCAGGGGCAGCGACCAGGCCCAGAGGTCAAGCCTCATGACCCACAAAAATAAAAAATAATCCCAAGACTTCAAACTGATTGCATTTGCCTTCTGTTCAGAACGTGTAAAAAGAAAATCTGTCAAAATCTAAACAAAACAAAACTAAACTCAAAACCTAACTCTCCATTCTGACATTCAAAGCCCTTTTTAAGTGATCCAGTGCCCTACCATTATCCTCCCATGATTCTGTCACAACTCCATAGCCCCCCACATATCTCATTGTCCTTTGGCTGATCAACCTCTTCTCCCTCTCTTATACAGACTGCCAACTTAATGGGTGTTTTGTTTTGTTTTGTTTTTTGGCCATGGGTCTTGAACTCGGGGCCTGGACATTGTCCCTGAGCTCTTCAGTTCAAGACTACTGCCCTATTCCTGGAGCCACAGCACCACTTCCAGTTTTCTAGTGATTAATTGGAGATAAGAGTCTCATGGACTTTAGTGTCCAGGCTGGCTTTGAACCTCAATCCTCAGATCTCAGCCTCCTCAGTGGCTAGGATTACAGGTATGAGCTACCACATCTGGCTCCAACCTAACAGATTTTGCCACTTTCCCTGAGCAAGCCAATTGTGGTCTCAAAATCCTTCTCAACATGGCCCATTAGGAACTGATTATTAATTGGTTTATTTTTGACCTAAAACTTTTTGTTCATTTCCCATCACTAAAATAGGAATCTTGGTCAAAGTGGCTCAGTTATGGCCTGAATCTCAGCAATCCCCTCAAAAACTGACCTAAGTTATACAAATTGATCATGTGCCTCTGTGCCTCCCCTAATAAATGAGCCTGCTTCTAACCAGGCTCCCTTTCTCCCTTTCTCTCACTTCTACACACCTCGCACTTCAGGCTCCAATTCTCATGTCTCTGACAAAATAAAACCTCACTCTAAAGAGAGTGACAGTCCTCTGGATTCAGGATCAGAGTTTCTGCTACTTCTTCACAAACCAGTCAGTGGGATGCAGATATTTTAATAGCCTTGGGGAATCTCTTGCACAGACTCCTCTCCAGGAGTCCATAAATCACTTTTCTCCTCAAGCCTTGAGAAATAAAAGCAACAGGTTTGCATCCTAAAGACAGAACTCTTCAACTCATGATCTCTTCAAAAACCTCCCTCTGCCCTGGTGTCAAGTCCTTAAGTCTTCAAGCTTTTTCTAAGTTTTTCTTTTTGGTGGTTAATTAGAAATAAGAATCTCACACTTTTCCTGTCTAGGCATGAAACCAAGATCCTTACATCTCAACCTTCTGAATAGCTAAAAATATACCTGTGACCACTGGCACCTGGGGTAAACTCCAAAGCTTTGAAAATAAGTGTACCAGAAAATAAAAGAGTACTCTTTCTTGAGCTCCCTCCCCTCATGTCCAACATTGAATATGAGGCTACTTCAGCCTTGCCAAGGTCCCGCTGGCTCATGTAAGAAGTTGGGACTTTGTCTTAGCTGAACTTCTACTGTAGACATGCCCCAGGAAGCCCCACAAAGACTTCATTTTCCACTCTCACAAGGCTACATTAGAGCAACTAAGGAAGGAGCTCTCATTCCCTAGAGAGTTTTTAAAAGATGTCAATGCCTTGGTTCCATATTTCAGAAATTCTGATTCAATCACTCTAATGTGGAGTTTATGCATCATCTTTCCCTAAAAGCTCCCTAGTGGATTCTAGTATGTGGGCTGGGATTAAGAACTCACAGCAATAGGAGACCAGGAAATGTCCTATGGGAATCCCCTCTGGATGATGACCCAGGATTCATCCCAGACTGAACAGGGTATAAAAGATCAAGTTTCTATCCTGAAATGTCTCAGGAAGAGTTAGAAGTGATCTCTATTCTGACATATCTTGGGGAGTCCTGGAAGTGATCCCAAGGATTTGCAAGCTGCACTCCAGTTAAAGAAGTACCTTGGTGACAGTCACTCACTCACTCATTCATTCATTCATAAACATTTATCCAGTATATCACTCTTGGGCATTTATCTAAAACACTGTAAATCAGGACACAGAAAATAACCCTTGAGCATTTATGTTCATTGCTGCATTATTCACTGTAGCCAAGTTGTAGAAATATCACAGATGCCTTTCAGGGAATGAATGAAACAAGAGAATGTGATATGTATGTGTATATATATATATATATATGTGTGTGTGTATGTCTGTATGTGTATATATATATACAGACAAATACATGTAGGTGTATATACTTAATATATACTTGCATAGATATACATATATATCTCTATATAAATAGCTAGATATCAATATATGAATCTTACTCATCCATCTGGGAGAAGCATGTTATTCCATTTGCAGAGAAATGGATGGCCTTGGAAAAAGTAAGCTAAGTGAAGCAAATTAGGCTGAGAAAGACTAAGGATAAGTGTTTTCTCTAAAATGTAAAAGTTATAATTAAGTTATAAATATATATGTAAACATATCCAGGGTCATTATGTATATATACACAAACATATTGACTAAAGTATGGTCTATGCAGGGGAGGATTCCAATGGAGTAACTCCATTGAACAACAACCTTTGAGTTTAACAAGTGAATTCCAAGAAGCTGAAATGGGTGTTGTCAAAGGCAGGGGTGAGTTCAAAGACAGAGGTCCCAGATGAATAGACAGACAGAGAACAAGGGTGGATGAATACAGTAATCGTATTCAATGTACAGATGTGAAGAGAGAACCAGGTAAATGGATGGGATGGGTGGGGTTAGGAAAGATGGGGCTGGGAGACAAGATGCACCATAGACACAAACTGACAACTACATCTACTTGAAGATAATATAAACAAACAAACAAACAATAAATTGAAAAATAGAAACATTAGGTTCTAATAACACGCAGACATGGCACAGGTACACAAGTGAAGGATCTACATGGAGAAATTTTTATCATATTTGGTCATTCTTGTTTTTTATTTTATTTATTTTTTAACTGGCCATGGAGCTTAAACTCAGGGTTGGGTGCTGTCCCTGAGCTTTGTAGCTAGCACTCTACCACTTTGAGCCACAGCTTCACTTCAGGTTATCTAGTACTTACTTGGAGATAAGAGTCTCATAAACTATTTTGTGGAGCTGGCTTTGAACCGAGATCCTCAGATCTCAGCCCTCTGAGTAGCTAGGATTATAGGCAAGAGACACTGTCACCCAGCTTCATATTTATTTTATAGCTGAGGAAGTACAATTGAAAGAGGGGAAGTCATATCCCCAGGGTTCAAAGATCTTAAGAGAATTGATATGAACTCTGACTGTCTTTATCTGTTTCAGTATATTATGTCTACTGTGCATGTATTATTTGCCTAACCAATGGATGAATACTTAAAATGAACCTATGAAGCTGTTATTGCCTTCATCATTCCATAGCAGAAGTCATACTTCTGTAAGGAGTCACAGTGCACTGATTTGAGGACCTTAATGTCTCTTGCACATTCTACCATTGCAACACACACACACACACACACACACACACACACACACACACACACACAGAGTATCAATATCTGTCTCAATAAATTATTATTTTTTTTGTGGGTCATCGGGCTTGAACTCAGCCTGGGCATTGTCCCTGAACTCTTCAGCTCCAGGTTACCCCCTACCCTTGAGCCAAGCCCTACTTTCCATTTTCTAGAGGTTAATTGGATAGAGTCTCAGGTCCTTTTGTGCCCAGGCTGGCTTTGAACCTTGATCCTCAGATCTCAGCCTCCTGAGTAGCTAGGATTACAGGTGTGAGCTGCCACACCTGGCTAATGATTTATTTTTTTAAATAAATGATAGAGGGATGTAATAATACCATGGACACTAGTTACCAATCTATCTATAAAAAAATGAAAGGAAACTAGGACTAAGAGATAAAAGGAGACTTACCCAAGGTCACCTGGCCTTCAATCAACATCTGATTCACTCAACCATAATTCTCTCTACTTATCCCTATGCCTCCCCAAGAAACCCAAGAGACTAATTCTTTCCTTATTTAAGCTCCTAAATCTTCTAAGCTTTATCTGTTCTGATTAAGGCTAGCTCATTTTGCTTGAGATGGGTTATTGCTTCTCAAAATTCTCTCTCAAGAACATAAGAACAAATCAATCATTCTGTCTTAACAAGTTGATAATCACTGTGAAATATTTAATATGGTTAGTGCCATTTTTGATCTTGAAGCTTCAGTCGGAAAACCATTCTGTCTCTATCCTTCCCTCACTCAGACATTTTGGCATATGTATGTGCTTCTTCATGCTTGCCATGCTTTCCTTTCCATTTCATGGCACATATATTACTTTTTGCCATCCACTCTCTTGCTCTTTAGGACTGAATTTTTCTCTTTGATATTAGGTGAGCTGTTTTTGTTCATATGACTTTTATGCCAGTGTTTGTATTTGCTTAAAATGTTGAATCACTCAGAAAGTAGCTATCTAATCCACCCCCCAGCCCAAGACAACCCTTCATTTGTTCATCCACCCAGTACATATGAATTGACCATATCCAGACTAAGGTGATAGAATGCTGGTTAAAACCAACATGGTCCCCTTCTTCTGGAAGTACCATGTGGTAGGAGAGGTCAACATTATTCAAATAATTATAGAGAGCATTGCCCTAGTCTCTAATGCTGAGATGCATTAATAGCAGAGTAGACTTGATTAATCTTAATTGGTTAATTTCATTTAGCTGGGGTCAGAGAATGGCCCCATTAAAATGTGTGCACTAAATGGAAATAGGAAGTTAGAAAGGACCTACCCATAGAATGTACAGGGATGTTCCTCTAGCTTTTCACCCCAAACCATCTACTGCCTACTGTGGAAAAAGGTATGAAGGAAAACCTTCTATACCCAATTTCAGGGGGTCATTTAACAACCTCTGTGCTAGAAATGTCTCCTCTTGTTTTACTTTGCAATAATTTCTCAGGAAAGAAGAATCACTAGCAAAATAAAAGGTATCCTTTGGATAGCTCTTACCTTACAAAGGAAAAATCTGGTTCCCACACAAAGTAAGAGACTTTCTAAAACATACACCATCTGCAGTGGCAGGACTGAGTTACAAATACCCCATGATCAAATAATTCCATACCTTGGCATTTATACAAATGATTACAAACTAGGATACAGTGAAGCCACTAGCACAACCATGTGTACTGTACTGTATGTAGTACTATTCACCATAGCCAATATACAGTATCAGCCCAGATGCCTATCAATGGACAAATGGATAAAAAAAATGTGGCATATGTACAACAATGGAATTTTACTCATCCACTATAAAGAATGAAAGGCTTGCAATAAATATGTTAAATGAAGTAGTAAGATTAGCCCAAAGAGACAAAGGATCTATGTTTCCCCTTTTTGGTAGAAGTTAGATTTAGATTATAAACAAAAGTAAATATACTGTGTGATATGCAAGCAGAAACAAAGGTACTAACTGATTCAAAGAGGAACTCAAACAATGTAATTCCTTAGAAAGGCAAAGTCAAAGTCCAACAAAATAAACAGCAGGATATAAGTACTTAATATGGGGTAGAAAGGGGTAAATGGAAAAAGGGTAGATAAATGAAGAAATGAGAACGAGAATACAGCCAAGAATCCAATGTATATACTAGAAAATTAAGAAGAATGAGGGAAGGAATGGGGAGGAGAGGGATGGGTGAGAATGGTTGAAAAGGATGACATTGCTCGGGATACATTATATACATCAACTGCTATGTTAAATGGCAATGGTTTTGCACAACTAGTCAACATTACCAAAAAATTAAATTAATAAAAAAAAGGACTGGAGTTCAGGCCAAAGTTTCTGGATTCTCACTCCAGTGTCATTTACTTAACACTGTATATCACTCAGGGTAACTATCTAATCCATCCCTCTTCCCAAAACAATACTTCATTTATCCACCAAATTTGGGATTAATTTCCATCATCAAGGACCATCGTAGAGAAATGATACACATATCCCCATTGTAGACTAATGATTCTAAAAGTAATAATCATAATCTCTCATTAAAGTTGTCCATATTCCAGGTATAGTTAAGTATTTTACATTCACTAGACTGGTCCCTTGTTACTCCCCTGTCTAATATTAGCTGAGTGACTCCTCTTTTTATGTAGGGATCTCAGGTCAGCAAACAGAAGAGAATCAGTACAGACAGCCCAACTTCTCTGTCTGTACTACAGCAGGCAGACACAATTGGCCATTTAAACAGCGTCAGCCAGTGAGTCCCACTGCATACTAATCAGTCACTAGAAATAGATGCATTAGGGGCAAAAAAAAATACCACACTTACTGGCAACACTATCTGGCTTCAATCTTTCACCTTCACTGTGTATTGAGATGAGCTAGAACATTAAAACCAACAAACAGCCTTTGGTGTTTACAGCAAATGTTTGCAAGAGCGTGGAAGCCAGAGGTGCTCTGGGGAACATCTGGATTTGTGGAAACTGTGTGATTACACAGATGTGTTAGATTCATCAAGCTATAAAAATATCCTGTGATGTGTGTCGAGGAAGAAAAATAACCTCCCCAAATGGATTTGGTACAAATTATCCATCATAGCAAAGACACCAAAGGAAGTTCGACATGTCTGCAGGCTCATGGGGTACCTTCTGAGCCAGGTAGAAGTGGGAGGCTTAGAGGGTGGTCCCTGCTGAAAAGGGAGGGATAATGTAGAATCTGAGGATGCAGGGATACCATTTATCTAGTATTTCACTTCTCATTATCCTCTGTGAGTATGAATAACCTTTGTACTGCCTGAGTAGAATTCCTCATTTTCTCAGTCTTCTAGTCTCTCCCTTACCCACAGATCTCTTCCAGCAGTTCCTTAAGCTTTTACATAAAGTATCTCAAAGCATCATCTCAGGTTCACTGCAGCTATCTCTATTACTATTACATGTTGAACATAAACACCCCATTTTATCTTTGTATGAACCCATAGTACCTTGTCTGACTTAGTCGTCTCATCTTATTTTGTTTTGTATTTGTTTTGTTGTTGTTGTATGTCAGTACTTGGGCTTAAACTCGGGGCTCTTGCATGCTCAGTTGGGTTTTTCATTCACATTTAGCACTCTACTATTTAAGCAATACCTCTGCTTCTGTCTTTGAACTAGTTAATTGGAAATAAAAATCTCACCTACTTTTCTGTTGCAATCCTCCTCACCTCTGCCTCCTGAATGTCTAGGGTGATGAACAGAAGCCACCAGCACCAGCCTTCCCTCATATGTTGTATTTTTTATCCAGAAAATGAATAACTGAATTGGTTGGCTTGAGGCCTTTGAATATGCCAATGGCCAGGCCTAGATATCCCTCAGGGCTCAAGCTCATACAGGTGCTTTTTTCTTTCCCCAAGTCTGAGTCTGTGGAGCATTTCCTCTGTATTTTACCTCCACTATCTTTCCCAGGCTCTTATCACTTCTGTTAATTATCATGCTCAATGGATTGTTAGTGTGGGGTCTATAAGACTTCCTTTCTCCTTTTACTTGGGATACATTTCTCACAGTATTCTGTCACTTCCTCAAAGCTCTACCTACTGCCTTAATCAGTTGTTGCACTCCTCATGTCTGGCTCAATATTCAGCATAGAGAAGCAAGGAGGCATAATGTGAACTGCTCTCCACTTCTGTGTCAATGTGGATGCCTCCATGGGGATTTATGTGTTTAGATATGGCCCTAGGTATGGTCATAGCATTGAGGTGTTGTTCTTTAAGCAGTCAGAGTCTCTTAAGACATAGCATTGAGTGTCTTTAAGACTTTCCTTAGTGGAGGTTCCTAAATGATGGGAGAATGTATGGGGGCAGTTCTCCTGAGACTCTAGTCTGGTCATATAGCAGACACCCTGACCCCGCTGGTTTCCTGTCATAGGATGTTACCTCATGTATCACCACAGTGGGATGCCATCTCTCACGAAGTCCTCATCAGAGCCAGTGCAATGAAATACTGCACCTTAAAGCTTAAGAACTGTAAGCTAAATAAACCTCTTTTCTTTATAGTTCCCTCACCTCCTGTGTGCTAATATAGTAAAACAAAACAAAACAAAAACCTAAGAAATCCCCCCAAAATGAAGAACTCTTCACAAGAACTGCAAAGACTTGGAAATTTAAAATGAGCTTCATCATATCCTTGAATACGTTAGAGAAGTTCTAGTCTCAAGGAGAGATTTGGGGGTCCAGGAGGTGTAATTTTTCTCTACGTGGGAACCCAAGCTAGATAAAGATTTTGCAACCACTACAGGTTGGGTTCATGTGAAACCCTATTTCTTTTCAGAATTTACTTGTGTAATACTGAATAGGATGAATAGAAAACAGCATAAATTGGAAAATAAACAGCAAAATAAATAACCCAAAAGCTGAATAAAAAGAACAGGGGCTGGGAGTTTTGCCTGGTGGTAGAGTGCTTGCCTAGCATGCACAAAGACTGGGGTTCAATTCCTCGGTACCATATACAGAGAAAAAGCCAGAAGTGGTGTGGTGACTCATGTGGTAGAGCTCTAGCCTTGAGAAAGCCCAAGGACAGTGCTCAGGTCCCGAGTTCAAGCCCCAGGATTGACAAAAAAAAAGGCTACTGGAATATTTCTAAGTCAGGTACAGTGGCTCATGCCTGTAATCCTAGCTACTCAGGAGGCTGAGATCTGAGGCTCATGGTTCAAAGCCAACCCTTCATCTTTGCAACACACTTCATCCTTGATGATCACAAAGGAACTGGTTCCTATTGCTGTAATGATACTTAGTCAAAGTATCATTCCTACATCCAAAGACCTCAAGACATAGGACTGAGACCCATTTAATGTACCTCACTGTATGGGGATTTATGCTGAAAGGAATGAGTACTTAGAGTCACGGGAGTTTGATAGATAACTGAGAAATCCTAGCATTTAGCATAAACAGCAAACTCTCCCCTTGAAGTTCGGTGTTAGTCTTTCTCTTTCACCCAGGAAGAAATCGAAGTTCTAAGAACCTAACCTTAATCCAGTAAAAATCTGCACAATCCATGTGGATTTAAAGCATCTACATTACAGCAATAGTGACCAGTGATGTGTATATCAGTAACACTATTCATACTTTCACTGGCCAAGCCCAAAGTATATTCTTGTTAACACAATCCTAGGCCAGAAGTGTGACCCTGTGAGGAAAAACAGATCTAGAAGGTCAGAGACTATTGCCTGTCACCTTGAGAGTCCAATTAGAATTAAGTTTAACTTTCCAGGGACTGACAAGAGCTTTTGATTTCCAAAAGCAGGAAGCAGGATATACGTATAATTAAGTACTCTTCATCTAAGTGTAGTCTGGTTGATTGTTTCCTTGAGCCCAATTCTACAGTATTGTAGACATTCTAGGGAAGTTATCATCACTTGAGGGGCAACTTACCTCCCATGACAAGATTGCTGCTCCTGGTCCAGGGACAACGTTGGTTTCTATCATGGGGTAGTTACTCCTATTTAAAGAAAGGGGGCAGTCGCACAATTATATGATCTACCTAGGTTCCTGGAATTTCTATTTTTTGCTAGTCCTGGAACTTGAACTCAGGCCGGGGCACTGTCCTTGGGCTTTCTCAAGGCTAGCTCTCTACCACTTGAGTCACAGCATCACATCTGGCTTTTTCTGTGTATGTAGTACTGAGGAATCGAACCCAGGGTTTGATGCATGCTAGGTAAGCACAGTACTACTAGGCCACACATCCAGTTGAGTTCCTGGAATCTTGAAAATAATTTAATCTTGGTGTCTTCCATCTTGAAGGAACATGATCAAAGTAAATACAGGACCTATCAACTGAATATTATCAGTTTTCAGGCAGACATTTCTTCTTTTTTTTTTGCCAATCCTGGGCTTGAGCTCAGGGCCTGAGCACTGTCCTTGAACGTTCTCAAAGCTAGAACTCTACCACTTGAGCCTCGGCATCACTTCTGGCTTTTTTCTATATATGTGGTACTGAGGAATTGAACTCTGGTCTTTGTGCATGCTAGGCAAGTCCTCCACCACTACGCCAAACTCCTGGCCCCAGGCAGACATTTCTTAAGAAATTTGCTGAGATGATCAGGAATCTAACCCAAAGTTTAAGGCAGAGATGCTAAGCCTTTTTTCACTTTGAGTTGCCACCACACATCTGAAGGTCCAAGTCAGTTCTTTTTAAACAAAATAGTCTCTCTACCCCTGTTATATTCTGGTATTTCCAACATCAGAATCAGTCAGGGATTTTTTTTTCCCCAGGATAATACTGTTTCTAACTTCTGACCACAAATGACTAAATAAGAAATTCTGGAGCAAGGGCCCAGGACCATGCATTTTTTGGCTTGCTTTTCAGATTGATATTCACACTTTTCTCTATGCATGCCTTAGACCTAGAGTATCCTATATCCACCTTCTAAACAGTAGAGTTTACCAGCATAGAGTTACCATGCCCTGCCAAAGTTTTACTGCTTTGTTTGTTTGCGCCCTGCTTTCTTGTCTGTCTGTTTCTTTGTTTTTGAAGTACTGGGGATTGAATACAGGGCTCTAGTCTACCACCTGAGCCATATTCCCAGTCTGGAACCTGAATTTTAACATCACTTCCAAGTGATTCTTACATATATTAAAATATAAGTTCTATGAAGCTCATCAAGATCCCACTAGAGAGGAAATAGCAATTAAAACCATCCTTTTATTCATCTTCTGGCTGTACTTTACACAGGATTGTAAATGTAGCGATTTAGGTTTAAACTCATTGAATGTACTGCCCAGTTTATTCCACAACGGGAGCCCAATTATTCTCCATATGCCCTTTGGTAGCCCTTGCAAGCAAAGAGCAGAGTTAAAAGAAACCTTTTTACCCAACGACCAGAGCCATCTGCCTCTGAGTTGAAAATATTTTACCATACAAATTTGCAGCAGAAAGGAATGGGTCACCTTCCAGCCCCTTCCATTTCCTACCCTAGTCAGAGCCCCCCTCTTTCTATAAATGAGACCCTGGAGGGCCGGCAGAGATGAGAAATTGCTTCACCAAGAGTGACTAAGGGAAATTAGGGCCTCCTTACCTTGGAGGCAACGAGAGACAGTGGACGAGAGCTGAGAGAAAAGAGACAGAACGCCCATTCCAATAAGAAAATGGCTTTAATCTATCAAAGTAATTCTCCTTCTTTCAGAGAGAGAGAGAACATGAAATTGCACAAAATGACTTATAGAACAGCACCCAGTCTGATTAGCGTGGTGAGGCCCAGAGCTCTCTGTACTTAGTATGTAAGGAAGAAAACCTATTTGAATATTCTTTTTTATTTTAAAAAACCACATAAAAAGAGAGAAGAATAGGTTTGTCTCTTCAAAGGACAGATGTTTGTGCTAAAGCATCTATTTGGGGACATCATAAAGAAAGATGCTGAATAGGGTCAGGCAGAGCCTGTGATGCTCAGAGAAAGTCGTGTTTTCTTTCTGACCCTACCCTTTCTTCAGCAATGTGTATTCCTAATGCTGGCAGGTTAAAGTCTAATCCCTCATTTGGATGTACTCCACTTCCAGGTCTAGACCAGGGATCAGCAATTTTTTTTTTCCTGTAAAGAATGAGATAATAAATATTTGAAGGTTTACATGGCAGTGGTTTCTGTCTGAATTACTCAACTCTGACTTTGTTGTCCTCAAAGTAGACACAAACAATGCATCCACAAATAAGACTGAATGTATTCCCCTCTTCCCCAAAAAACCATATTTGTGAGCACTGAAATATGTATTTGATACAATCGATATATCATAAAATGCGTCATTTTCTGATTACTGAAGAACAAATTATGTTAACTGAAATAAGTCATGCTCATAAAGACAAAGGACATCTGTTCATGTTTTCTCTCATTAGCTTATATTAGGTCTAATTCATAAATATAGGTGCGAACATATAGTTATGTGATCTACATAAAAACATGTTAACTAAACATGTAACTATTGAAAAGCTAGGTTATGGTTTAACAAAATTAAAACTGGAAGCAGCCATTTAGGGTGTCAGTGAAGTAAGTTCAAGGGAAAGGATAGATGAGTGGAGAAAGGAAGGGTAGGAGAATAAAGTTATAATATTTGATGTATATATGTGAAAATGAAACTAGGAAAATTGACAGGATGGGTAGGATTGGGATAGATGGGGAGAATGATGAAAGGAGTGATATGGATCAAGAGGCATTGCATTCATATACTGATATGTTGAAATGAAAAACCCTTTGAACAAATGGAGCTGTGGTTCAAGTTGTAAAACACCAGCCTTGAGTGAAAAAGCTAAGGGATCATACCTAGATCCTGAGTTCAACCGTCAGTGCTGGTATATCTACAAAAATAGATATTAATTTAAAAGGATCAAATAAAAAAAAACTTTCTGGATGTAGTACCATGGATTTAGGCCATATTAACAATGAATGGTCCCATGTGGCTATGGTAAATGCTAGTCCCTAGTCTAAACTCAACCTGATTTGGCTACACTCTGCATTCTGTCTGGATTTACCCAAAGAAAGGACTTTATCTCCACATACAAATTCTCTTGTTTCTGGAACATGTGCCACTTGCCTTTTCTATTTTAATTTTCTTTCTCCTATGTTCTTCATTCTACTCCCAATTCATCAAGTCTCTAAGTCACCCTTTTTTTTCCCTAGTGGCCTTCACAAGATGTGTCTTTCCCATAGTCTTTATCTAAAAGTCTTATCTCCCAACCCAGACACTAAGCGGCTTAAAAATTAAGCAACATCCAACATCCACATTCATTCTTCAATTCATTCCCCCATAACAAATCTCTGAGGCAAGCACTATTATTATCCCTAATTACAGAGGTGGTGATTGGGCCTTGAAGAAGGCTGACCAATTCCCAAGGTCATCCCCAGGAAAAAAAATGCAAATCCTGGTCTCATGCAGTAGGAATACCACACAGGCTTAGAAGAAGACCTCAGGGCTTTGAGGTACATGCTTCACAATGTTCATGAGTAGAGGTGCACACTCTGGAGTTTGCCCACAAAGTTTCAGGGCTAATTTAATCTTGTTTATAAATCCCCAGAAGATTTATTTGTCAGAGGCAAATACCCCAATGCCTAAGAAATGATAAAGAAGAACAGATGACATTGGCTTCCAAAGAGGACAATAAAACAAAGCAAAGAATGGTGAACATCAGTCGAATAAACTCCCAAGGCACAATGGTCTGGTCCCCTTTTGCAGAGGCCTTGCTGTTCTCATAATCATGGCTATTCAGTGAGAATATGAAGGACTGGGGCAATTCTGAGTCCTCATAAAAAATTAAATATATGTTCTACATAAAAAGTCAGCAAGCTCATGCTTTGTTTGGATGAATACCTACTAACATTGCTTCTGTTGTATTATTTCTCTTTTTAAAATTTCTGTTTAAAGAATTTATTCATGTAAATATCCCTCCCGTGCAGAATCACTTCTTCCCTGAGCATAAGAGTAATTTTTCTATATTCATAGCAATCTTGCCGAAAGGCATGCCGTTGGTCTGCTATTCTGTGTCTTCCAACTTGGTTGAAAGTCACCTTTCCTGTTCCCTGTGGACTCATATGTACATAGGTAATATAAATAAACTAATAATGTTGAATTAAAACTCTCTTAATATCCCATGCTAGGCAGTGCTGTTACAAAATTTGTGACAGGTATGCTCAGTCCAGGAGACAGCTGACAGAACAACTTGTAACCTATATTGTTCTCACTATGATTGTGTCACCAGAGTTTGGTTGAATTAAAAAGACAAAAGGAGATACCATGGAATAAGCAAAATGGAAATCCTATCTTCTCAAATATTTTTGAGTTTTCATGCGCACGCACGCGCGCGCGCGCGCGTGTGTGTGTGTGTGTGTGTGTGTGTGTGTGTGTGTGTGTGTTGTTTCCTTATATTCCTTCCTCTATCTTATTCAGTCTTCCTCTATCTTACTCAGTCTTGAGATTTTGAGATTCTAGTAGTTGGTTTGGTTCATGTTAGACTCATCCAAGATTTTCCCTCTGCTCTAGACTGGCATATGCCATTCATTCTCCCTTCTCTGGAATCTGATTTGGGTGCAGTTCTCATATCTGGCTTGCTGCTCTGATCTGGGTGTAAACAAAGTCAAGAGTACCAAAGGAAATAAAAGTCTCTGTTGTGAACAGATATCACACATTACTAATTCCCTGTCAATTGTTTTGGTAAATATTTAGTGAGCAACTACTAGATATCAAGCTGTGTGCCAGTGACTTGGGATACAGAGGCCAGGATATTCTGTGCCCTGGGCATGTTTGCTGTTGAGAGGAATTCTGTCATTCATGACAAGTACTGTGATCCGCTGAACACGATGCCCCAAATCTTTGTAGTAATCCTAAGGCTGGGCACCAGAGCTCTGCAAATGAATAAAAATAACTCACGATATTGCACTAGATGGTCTCTGTCTTCTTCTTCCAGACACGTGATAATGCCACACTCCCTCACCTGCCTATTTCCAGCAGGGGGATTTTTTAGCTCATGTGAGTCAATGACCATGAGTACATGTGACATGGGTCACATCCAAGCAAAAGACTTTAAGGTCCAAGGCACACCACCATTACCTTCTCCTCCATGATATGATGGTGGAAGTACAACTCAAGATGGATCTTGTCCAGTCTGCTCCCTTGAGAGGCTCCAGTGCTCAAATAACCCTGTGGATTCTTATAATGGTGGGTCCACACAGCATGTGTTACAAGCAAATCCTTCTGATGTTTTCAGCTCTGAGATTTGGGACCCCTATGTGCTAATCCCATATAACTTGATCTCCTTCCTTTACCAATTCAAGGTGGAAGCCCACAGAAGACTGAGAGAAAGAGGAAGAAAGGTCTTTTGAGGCTTTCCCTTTCTAGTTTGCAATCACTCTCTACACGTTCTGAGGCTTTCTCAGGCTCTCTCTACAGGTTTTGAGGCTGTCTGTGGTCCTCCTGCCTCACTTCTTTGTAAGCAAGTCCTTTGTTACCTCTCTTCACTTATTCCAATTGCCTGCATTGTTTCATTTCCAGAATGGGACTCTGAACATGCCTCACACATCCACCTCTGAGTTCCCATCTCCCCATCTATCAACAGAGTATGATAACTTCAAGATACAGAAAGAAGGGAAAGGGAATCATACAGAGTTGGAAGAATTACATGGGGAAAATCCCTAAAAGAGTCCAAGCTCCCAGAGAAAATATTCAATACAGTATGATCAGCCATCATATTATCAGAAATCCAAAGAGATAGCAAGTAACTAAATTCTAATAGAAGGCAAGTGGCTTGCTAAAAGTGACTCTATACTTCATAGGACCAGAATTCAAATCTCGGGGCTATTGAATGCCAGATGAAATATAAACTGCAATGTACAGAGCACCAATTTGAAGTGTGGAGCCCTTCCCTGAGATGTTTGTCTGAAGCTACCTGCTCTGATACCTCTGCCTTGGAGAAAGTGCCTGAAATTGTGAGGATCCTCAATGCACCTGGATAATCACTCTCCAGATGCTGTGTGCTGGGCAAAGCAGGTCCTGCTTGACCCCTGCAGGCAATCAGCTTAGCTCATGAAGCATGAGATTTAATTACCCTTACCTAAGCTTAAATAACTATAAATGTTTTTGTTGGTCACACAGAATTATCTTGCCCTTTGAAGACATCCAGCCATTTCCCTGACTCTGTATTTTTCTAGGCAAGGAAACAATACTGTTAATGTCATAGGACCCCACCGTTATGTGAGCCCCAGTGTCTTGCAGATAATTTGTGGAGCAGTTTGGAGCACCCAATTTGCAGTTTCCTCTTTGTCAGCTACTGGCAAAGAAGGTAAGTTGACTTAGTGACTTCCATCTTGGTTATGTGGGGGGAGCAGGCAGGAAAGAAGGAGTGGGGGAAGAGAAGGAGAGAGAGTAAGAGAGCTGATGCTCAAAATTCTTCACAAGTATGTTGGAATTATTAAGTAGTTTCTATCTTGGTGGAGAATGGAAAGTTTATAGAACGTGCATGGCAAAATGGAAAAAGCTGGGACAAGGATGTGGATTTATCACTGAGGCAGTGCAGAAGTTACCCCACACATCTCCAGGAACAAAGGCTGGAAGAAAGAACACTGCACACTGATAAACCTAAGTGCAGGTTTACATAGACTTGAGTGTTAGTCTGCACATGACCTGTTGATGGCTATATAAATAGAGAAAGTTGCATTTCACTCCCTAAACATCCTGTTTTTCTTGATAATAAAATAAGGATGAACCTATCTCATAGATTTGGGGAGAATATGATAGTTTTATGAGATAGATAGATAGATAGATAGATAGATGATACATAGATAGATGGCAGACAGACAGATGACAGGCAAACAGGAGATAGAGAGCTAGAACTAGAGGACTTTTATAAATCGCTAACGAATAGTACTTAATCAGTAAAAAGATTTATAATTTGCTATTATTATTTTAACTATTTTAGCAAGAAATTTGGTTTCTAAGATGATGAAGATACTTGTTAAAAGTAGCTTTTAACCAATCAACAGTATCATCATCATCATCATCAGTGGAAATGGTAAATAGCACTTTTTAATTAACTACCACATGTCACCTTTGTGCTAAGTATATTAAATACATTGTTTAAAAATCTTTATAATCCTCCTTAGTATACATACTATGCAATAGGGCAATAGGGAAACTGAGAGCTCAGAGTTTATTGTTTCATTCAAGAATTCCTAGCTAGTGGTTTGTTGAGGCTAGTGGTTGGTTTCATTTGAATCTAGCATCCAAACTCTCTTTTTTTCAATCAGTTTGGTGATTCTCAGGTTTGAACTCAAGGCCTCATGATTGCTGTTTGGTTGCTCTACTGCTGGGTCACATCAACGGCCCTGTTTTTGCTCTGATTATTTTGTAGGGTCTTTCTTCCTACCTGAGCATGTACCTGAAACACAATGCTATTTTTTTCACATCCTGACATAACAGGGATAATAGAACACACCACCAGCCCCATCTATTGGTTGAGAATGGGGCTCATGTGTATGCTTGAGCTGGGCTTCAACTGTGATCCTCTTACTCTCAGTCTCCCAACTAGCTAGGATTACAGATGTGAGCCACTGACATGTTATACATGCTATTAATGAAATGAGTAGAGACAGTACAGTAATAGAGAGGCCAGGGGCAGCAAGATTTTGTATAGCAGCAAGGAACTTCGGGGAATCCACAGATAATGAAAGAGATGCACAGAGTCCAATTGAAGAAAGCAACCCAGTATTAGAACTTTCAACAATGTGGATGCAACCCAAGGTATTCTGCAAACTCAATTTCAAATCCAGGACTCCCAGACATTATGATAATTGTTTTAAATATCAGACCCTCTGTAATTTCTGGGTTTATGATTGTGTGAAACTAGTGCAGGACAGACTTTGGTTGAACATGAATCTACCACTCTATACATATGGATTGTAATTGTATTCTTTGCCCTTTCTGGACCTAGTTTCACACTGTGTTATATAAAAGGTATATTTATAAACAGGTGGATGGCAATAAATGGCATGCATGCCACCATTTCCCACTCGAGCACTGACCACAGACATCACTAATGGATCTATTTTCAATGGCATCCTAACTGCAGATTTCTGCATGGAGTACCCTGGTGACACTCCAAATCAAATAGAGTTAGCGTCACAGCAAATGAGGATCTTTCCAGTAAATGCATTGTGAGTCTCATACTTTGTTGATTGACTTGTGCTCTTCTCATCATTCCTTTTTTTTTTACTTTAGAGATGGTCAGAAATGCTCTATCTATAAATTCACTGAGAAAAGCAATGAATAACCACGAAAGTTAAAAAGGTCTTAGAATTGTTCTTGTCCAATTGTATTTAACTTTCAGTTTTGCAAGTTCTAGAGCTCCCCGTGCATGTCTCGAGAACTGTTTGAAAGACCAAAACCCCAAATAATTACCCCTGAATTAGGTAATATCTGAGGGGTTTTCCTATTGTTCATATATAAATATATATCAAATGAAACAATTTTATTCATCCAAAAATATGAATTCAGGAAATAGTGCTACCCTTTTACATTGGAAGGTAAAAAGGGAAATGAATGGAAGGGAAGGGCAGAGAAGGAGAGGAGAATTGAAAAGGGGAGAGAGGAGGGGATGAAAAGGAAAAGAAAAGAAGAGGAAGGGAAGGGAAGGGAGAAAAGGATAGAGGAAGGAAGGAAGGAAGGAAGGAAGGAAGGAAGGAAGGAAAAAAGAAAAGACAGTATATTTGAAATTCACTCATTTAACCCACTCTACAGATTGAAAGTTCCAAACATTGACCAAGACTGGGTCAAGGTCAGTTCCCTAGACAACAAGCCCACTCAAAGTGCAGTTTCTAACATCCTTAGCTTTTTTTTCTGTCCACATGAAGCTTAAGGGTTAAGTAAGGAGGAGAATTTAGACTCTTTTTGCAAACAGCTGTAAGGAACTAAAATCAGAAGTAGAATAGGAATGTGGGAAGGAAGACAGGAGAAAAACATGGGAAGGGGTAACAATGTTCAAGAAGTAAGGTAATCACTACCTGATAAATGTAACCGTAATCCCTCTGTACAGCACCCCAACAATAAAATTAAATTTAAAAAAAGAAGTGGAATAGTGACATCGAAGCCTCAATAAACAAACCTTCTAGGGAAATACAAGTCAGAATCCAAGCTATATGATTCTGCTATGATACTAAGCAGGATGATAAGTATTAAGTACACTCAGAAATCCTGAGTGTACCATTCCCTGTGGTTTAGATTGAGCCAGGACCCACTGGAAGACCCTCTTCTGAGCCATTTTATGGTTGCTACAAACTAGCGTGGAGCCATCTGCTCCTTGGACATTTGTGGGTACCCACAGATTGTTCTATTGGCTCCAGTGTCATCTTCTGCTCAGACCAGACATCCTTTGGGGAGGTTTATGGCACACCTGGCACTTACTTCTAGGTAGTCCTGTCCTCCATGGGTAGATTACTCTTCTCAACACTTTCAAGCTCAACACTCTCAACTTCATTCATACAATCATTCTTTCCCCTAATTACAAAGCTTCTGGGAAGGTGTGTGTGTGTATACCATGATAATTTTCATCCTGGAAGCTATTCTCTCATTCAGCAATGAAGGTAGGTAAAGAAGGGATGGGTTATCTTATCACAAAATAGTTCTGACACACCTGCTCAAAAGCACAGAGAAGAGATGGCCAAAAACAATTCCTCTATCACATATCATTTCTTAGGATTAAAAGAGAAAGTCCAATCAATCGTTCAAGCCTTGCAATAAGGAACTGTGAGATTATCATACTGCTAAAAGGCACAAATGTCTAGAACTTTCTTCCAGAAAGCATTCTTCTTTCAGATCTTGTACACAGCAAACTCATTTTCACTTCAAAGGCTGGAGCGCTCATACTCATCCACCCACTCACCCAGAACCCTCCACTCCCTTTCTTTTCTTGTCTAATTCTTCATCTCCCCCATCTCAAAAGAAATGCCACTTCCTCCAAAAGCCTCTCCAAGAGACTCAGATCTCAACTTTTTCCCATTATTTTCTTTCTTAACACTATGTACTGTCTTTTCACAGAACCGATCAAACTTTGAATTTTTATGTATTTATAGATATATTTGTTCAATGTGTGACTCCTCCACAGACCAAAAAATTATTTGTTTTCTGAGTGACTTGAGTAAGTAATGTTACAAGAACTAGAACCATTTAAAGATACCCTGGGTTCTGACTAATGTAGGAAAGGAGGAAATTACTTTGCCTAGTCTTAAGACTCTTGCTGATATCAGAGAACATGTCAGATGTTCATCTCAAAAATACATTTTGGTCAACATTACCATGACATCAAATACAAAAAAAAAGTCTTCATTTTCAAGGTTGTATAACTCTTGCTTATTCTGCAGTTGAAAACTTATCTCCACACAACTCCTTGACCTGGTACCAACACAGAAGATACTAGTATAAGAAAGAGGAATTAAGCATCCTGGGCTGTGTGGGAGGGCTGGAATCATGAGCACCACCCTGGAGGCACTTGACATTTTGCACCTGTGAGACTGGGAATCAATCTGGGTAAATTTATGTCATCCCCCTATCTTTTGCTCCAATGATATTTCTGTTCCTCCCATGACCAGTGTTGAGGAATTAGATGGATCTCTATGTATTTCATATATCATTGAAGGAAATGTAAGAAGGGTAAAGACAAAGGGAATCCCCAACATGTTAGCAAGAGGATTAAGAGATGTCTGCTGTGTTGCCTAGCCTTTGGGAAAACATAAGGAAGCCCAATGTTGATGAAAGTGGATGTGATTTCTGATGGTCTTCCCTAACTAGTGAGAATGACCCATATTGTGAGATGACCTCTCATTAGAGATGAGGTGACATCACACACATATTAGTCCTGGTACATGACTAAATACTTGGAACTCTGCTAAGTCCTTTCCATAACCCATTGTACTTGTCACTTTTCTTTGGCTATGAAAAAAATTAGTATCAGAGAAAACCAACAGAGAGGAAAGATTTTTTTACCTCACAATTTCAAAAGTTTCAGCCACTTTGTGGCGGGCTTGTATTAAGGCAGAAGAATGGATCTTGAGGTGAAACAAAGTTGTTCTGCTCATAGCAGCTGAGAAATAAAGAAGAACAGTCCCATGGAAAAATATACCCACTGAATTCATATCCTCATTACCTACTTAGGCTCTACTTTCTGTGACTTCCTACTGTTTCTTCCAATTTATGAATCCATCAGCAGATGAATCCATTAGGTAGATCATAGCTTTCATAATCAGTTAACTTCCCAAAAGTCCATCAATTATAAACCCAAACTGTAACACATTGCATGTAGAGGATATTCAGATTCAAATTATAAAACTCATCTTATTTAATCTTATGAACACTTTTACAATCTTGATGATTCTACTTACTGAGGAAAGAAACTAGATGATGGCATTTGCTCAAGCCACAAGGGGGGTGAGACTTGGAGCTGAACTCAGAATTCTCTACCCAGGGGCCGGGAGTTTGGCCTAGTGGTAAAGTGCTTGCCTAGCATTCATGAAGATCTGGGTTCAATTCCTTGGTACCACATGTGTAGAGAAAGCCAGAAATGGTGCTATGGCTCAGGTGGCAGAGTGCTAGCCTTGAGGAAAAAGCCCAAGGGCAGTGCTCAGGCCCTGAGTTCAAGCCACAGGACTGGCAAAAAAAAAAAAAAAGAATTCTCTATGCAATTCAAAGACATAGTCACTCAGTTGTATTTACACACACACACACACACACACACACTCAACCATAATACTATTGTATGCTTTGGAGTAACATACAAAACAAGATAGAGATATATGTATCTCTGTAGAGTTTATATCTGATGACTAGCCAAGCAGCCCATGAGTCTACAACATGTCTAGTCTACGTGGCTACTGTGCTACTAAAAAGTAAGTCCATAGAATAATCACTCTGGATGGTAGTTTGGAGATTCCTCAAAAAATCTAAACAGGGATGTACCCTAGGATTCAGCCATAACTACTCTTGGGCATCTACCCAGAGCATTACAAGTCAGGATACAGTAAAGACATTTGCACAACTATGTTTGTTGTTGATTATTCCCAATAGTCAAGTTATGCAAACAACCCAGATGCCCTACAATGGATAAATGGATCAAGAAAATGTGGTACCTACAGCAATGAAATTTCATTCATCTATCAGAAAGAATAAGTTGCCACTCGCTGGAAAATAAGTGGACCTAGAAAAACTTAAATGAAGAAAGTTGGCTCAGAGAGACAAATGGCATGTTTTCTCTCATATGTAGAAGCTAGATCTAAAATACAAACATAGATGATAAAATATTCAGGGTTTATGCATACATACACAAACTGACTAAAGGATGATATACGTGGGGGAATTCATTGGTTTAACTCTTCTGACAACTAACAAGAACTGTTTAACAAAATGAATATGAGGAAATGGAGGCATATTCAGAAGAGGGGGAAGGGCAAAGGGAGGGAGGAAGGGGAAGCAAATGTACTCATTATGTTCAATGTGCATCGCATAAAAACTGAACCTCACAACTTGAGAGTAGGAATGGAAGGAGTGATGAGGGAGAATGATGGAAGGAGTGACACAGTGGTCAAGATGTGTTATACTCATAACCTGACTCATGGAACTGAAACCTCTTTGCACAAACTACTTAATAATATTTTTAAGGGAAGTAAGAGAGCATTTTCTTGGGTTTCTTGAGTTCCTAGGCTCCATTTTTCTTCCTATCTCCCCGCTTACTTGCTCTTCTCTACAAGTGGGAGTACGTATGACAGAGGCTGAAGTGGGAGAGGTTAGCTACTGCAGTTCAGAGACAGGACTCTTACCAGCATCTTGACTTGTCATTTAGGCTCTTTGCAGCCACAACCAGTTGGGCCAGGCACGCTTCAGTGCCTGCCATATTTGTGTTTCACAATTTTCTAGGTTTTTGGAGTATTTTAGGGGAGAAATTTTGTGAGTCCCTGACATGGTATATGTTCCAAACAAGCATTGAGGGAAAGTTTACTTATTCTTTGTATGTGAAGTCTTGGACCTGGGGTGAGTTCTTTTTTTTTAATTGTTTGGAAATAATAAGTATTTTACTTAGCATGCCTCTTTAAAATATAATTGTAATATTAGTAGAAAACTTAGGAATCTTATCCAGTAATCTCTCTTCCTTAGTGCTCTGGTATATAAAGTGTGTGGTTTGGGATGACAGTGACATTTTCTTTTTTTCCATATATTTTTATTATAATTAATAGAAGGGTTACATTATATTCACCAGATAGAAGGTGCATTACTTCACATACATTGATATCCTTTCTCATGTCTTGCTCCCCATTTCCCTGCCCCCAACCCCACCCCTCATCTTGTTTTCTCCCCTTTTCTATCCAATTTCAATTAACCAAATATGCATATAGCCAATATATCAGATAGCAAGGTGAAATAATGTAACAATATGAGATAACCAAGGGACAGCAAAAGAGATGAGAGATAACATAGTACATTAAGGACAACAATCACTTATTATATGGCTTTTGTTTCTATATCCTGGTGGTCCTTTCATTTAGCATCATTCTATACGGCCTTATGTATCTAGGTTTAGTTCTATTGTAAACCTCTGCTAGGAGAGTCCAAATTTTACACTAATTATGACAAATGAGGGAAACCATTGAGCCTATGTTCCTTTGAGTCTGGCTTACTTCACTTAATATGATTTTTTTCAAGTCTTTCCATTTCCTTACAAATGGGGAGATGTCATTCTTTCTGACAGCAGCATAGAATTCCATTGTGTATAAATACCACATCTTGTTGAGTTCTTGATGTTCAGTACACCTCCGGCCACCTGCCTGCTGGCTCATTGCCTTCATGATTCCTTTTAGACATTCAGAAATGGATGAACTGCTGCTATTTGACCTCATTCTGTGACCTCCACAAGTCAAATCTCTGGCTGAGTCTCTGCATCTACACCTGTGAACTGGGTCTTCCAGATCACATGCATATAGGATCCACCAAGCCCTAATAGTCTAAAACTGCAGAGGTTCACTGAACTGAACCAAGGCAGGCAGGACAGCACCTGAGTGGCCTCCCCTCCACTTCTGCTCTGTACATGCCACTTCTTCCTCCATTTCCATCAACTGGTCTTCAACAGATGCTGCTTTGTTTTCACTGAGAATGGTGCCTGGGGTGGAACTTCTCACACTCTCCCCTCCTGAAGTCTATTTTTACCCACCACATGGCAGACCACACAGCAGAGCACCCAGAACTCCCTGCCTGGGAGGCAGAAACCAGCAGCTCCAGCTGTGAGAAGCTCAGTTCTGCAGTTCCCCCTCCAAGATCCAGGCCCAAGCTTCTCCCGGAGGAGAATGTAGCCAGATTCCAAGGTAGAGTCTGCCAAAGGCCTCCAGGCTCTCCTGAAATTGTCAGGGAGAATTTTATGTCCACTGAAAAGGCATGATGGGTAAAGGAAGAAAAGAAAGAAGCAAAGAGAACGAAATAGGCAGGACTGATGAGAGAAAGGCCTCAACAGGCTAAGCTATGGACCTACTTCAAACACATCTTTTCATGAATTACCATTCTCTCATTTATGAAATGACTATCAAAACTCCTCAGGTGCTATGCATTGTAATAGGCCCTAGGAATACAATAGTGAGTAAAGAGAAATACTTCCTTGTCCAAAGTGAGGAAGATCAACTACAATTTCAACATTTTTAATTAATTGGTATCTTTTCTATTAGCTGATATCTGATTGATGGAGATATAGATTCTCAATTATATTAGTTACTTCTCCTTGATAACCCATATCAAATTTTAAATCCCATTTTATAGTGAGGGTTAGAGAAGGAAAGCTCTCTGCTTAAGTCACAGCAAGGATATTGTCAAGACTGGAGATATCAACTCAGTATTGCTTGGCCCTCAAGAAGGCATCCAAAACCAACTATTCTGCCTCTTGTCCTCAGCAGAGGTTTCTTCTGAACCCATGTGTAGGTGACTGACTATTTAGATGATTGGAATATAAAAGAACTTCCCAGATCATCTCACCCAAGGGTCTCACTTAGCCAGAGGACAAACGGGAGGTTAGATATCTAGTAAAAGCTATAGAGATGAGTTTTTCTGAGACACATACACACACTCACTCTCTATACTACCCTGTCTCATTCCTTTACTTTTCCTTATTTCTGTGTGACGTATATAATGTTTGTGATAATGCAAAGCGAAATGTTTCCCTGCTTCTCAATTCTGGACAGACAGAATTTATTTCCTGGGTGTTGCAGGCAGAGATTCATAGAAGGAAAACACTGCCTGATCCCATGCAGCTACTTAAACTATTAAATTAAACTTTTGTGTACATGTGAAACAACAGTCTTTAGACTTTGTTCCGATAACAAAGTGTGAGAACTACCACCCCAGGCACCAATCTCAGTGAAAACAAAGCACCATTAGACAACAAGAATCCAACCAGGATAATTTTGTGTCAAGTTTTATTTTATGCTAAAGTATAAAATATTAAGTATAACACAACCCAAGTTTCTACTACTGAAGCATACGATGAAGAGATGTGAAGCCAAGGGACAGAGATTCAGAAATTGTAGGATGGAGATGGAGTTGAAGCCTGTGTCACTTCCCTTTCCCCAAAGACTCTACTGCAATGATATATCAGAAAGACAACATTTAGGGCCTCATGTGTGGTGGCAGAGAGAGGCTATCATGCTACTGATTGCCTTCCTGACTGAATATACCAAAACACAAGGAGGCGAGAACCCAATAAAGCACAAATGAGAGCAAATGACTCTGTGTTGCCTAAGTTGTTCCTTGCATGCAGCCTAGATTAAAACCCTAAACTCCAAGGAGAAGATCCGGTGGGTCAGCAAAGATCAGAGTTGGTGTTGACAGGGCCTCTGAGATGAAGAGTTCCATTGAGACTCCAATGTTAGTAGCCAATGTCTTCCCAGACTCTGATGCCCCTCCCTAATTCCCCACCTACAACCCATAGAGGCCTGAGCAAGGCCAGAACTCAAGTAGACAGGGCTCCTGTTCCAGACTTCATCTTCCCGAATCCTGCCACAATTTGGGGAAGGAGAGGACAGAGATGAGCAACATGGACAGAACTTAGTATCAATCTGAGAGATGGCAAGTTACTCCCAGAAGGATTATTTAAAGCTGGGAGTCACTGAGCCCTCTTTTTACTTTTTGGCTCAATTTAAATGCTTCCCTTCCATACTCCCCCCATCAGAGATTGGAAGCTACAATAATAAGCGTTGAAGAATAATTAAAGAAACAATGTATGGATTTTTTTAAACATTTGTGTCTCAGTCTATGAATTATTCACAAACAAATGTTCGTTTGGATTCTCTGAAAACCTCTGAGGAGAGAAAGGTAGAGTGGAAAGATTCACATCTAGATTTTTAGGCTGTCTGCTTTTTAAAATCTGGAATCTCCCAATCACTCATGGCCTTGTTGTGTTGCCTATCTCTCTCTCTTAATCTCAAAAAAAAAAATTCTAGAGTGGAAAGCGTCTGAAAGCCTTGATCAATACCCTCCACATTACAGGGCACTCGCCCACAGGGAACTTGAGGTCCATAAGGGGAAGTGGCAGACCAGTGTGGCAAAGCTCACAGGGTATACCCCAGATCCCCAGAGCCTAACACCCCCCTCCACCCACCTCTCTCTCGCTCTCTCACTCTCTCTCTCTCTCTGTACCCATCTGTTTCTTCACCTCCACAGCCCCTTGTTTTTAGTTATCTCTCTTATTTTGGTCAAGACTTGTGTTTGTGACTAGGTGTCTGTGAAGGACCCTCCAACAGGACCCTTCCATGACTCATAATTTGCCCTCTTGTGTATCCTTCAGTCACCTCCATTAAAGTGAGCAAACACTTGGCTTGCTTTGCCTAAGCACCTGACTTCCCAGGGACAGAAGTAAACCTGAAGAGTGGAAAAAGTGTCAGCTTGATTAAATCATGGTTGTGAAGCCCTATCTGGGGCTCTCTCTGATAGAGAGAGAGAGAGAGAGAGAGAGAGAGAGAGAGAGAGAGAGAGAGAGAGAGAGAGAGAGAGAGAGAGAGAGAGAGAGAGACAGAGAGAGACAGAGAGAGAGACAGAGAGAGAGACAGAGAGAGAGAGAGACAGAGAGAGAGAGAGAGAGAGAGAGAGAGAGACAGAGACAGAGAGAGACAGAGAGAGACAGAGACAGAGAGAGGAAGCTGACCATTCAGAGGACTGAGGCTGTGTCATCTCTGCAGATGCCCTGCCATTCCTGCTAGCTTGCTCCAATCCTCACTTCTCAGACAGAAAAAATTGCAAAAAAAAAAGAAAAAATGAAAGAATGAAATTTCATGATGTACACTTTACTCATTTAGACTGTACAGTAATTCAGCTATGCTTTTAAACTTTTTGGTAAGCCAGCCAGGCAAAAAGACTAGTTGACTCTCTGGCATGAATCAAAGGCTCTGCTGCTCCATACCCCAGCTTGTATCATGGCATGAAGGCCAAAGCTGAGGCAGCATCCAGCTTCCTAGTCACACACAATCACTGGACTCATCACAAAATCATTCTCGTCTATTTTGTTTTTAAGGGATCTCAGAAGAGCTGTGCCACACACGATCCTGTTAGCCTCATTTAAGTTGTGCTGTGTACTGGTGAATTAATGCCAACTATTTTTCCATTAAGTTATAATTGAGACTTTAGTAATTTGCAACAACCTCTTTCTGACTTTTTTTTTTCTCCCTAAATGAGCAAAGCTTAAACTGAGTTTGCTGTGTAGAAGCACTGTGGAGTGGTTTTGATAACTGCAGACAGGAAGTGAGAATATAGGCGTTCTCATGACAGGACCACTCCACTTTCCTGGTGAATCTAGACACGTAATGAACCTTCTTCCATCGAGAAAATACAGATTCTATTGGAGATTATATTTACCTCTGAAGGCTTTGTGGTGAGAGCAGTAAATCGTTCAAACAATCCCAATTTGAATACAGCAGAGACTGCCTAGCAACAATGCATTCGAAGGACACAGAAAAAGTAACCTTAACTCACTAATTCAATAAGTAATAGTAGTCCACTTCCTGTGCCCTACATACCAAGACATAGCTCTTGGCACACACTGAAGGGAACAAGAGAGAGGAAGATGGACCCTGCACCTGCTGAGTTTGTATTTCAATGAAATGCACAAAAACATATGCAGACAGAAAGTAATTATCCAGGTTAGGATGTCATGAGGAAACCACAGCACGGAGGCAGACAAAACAAGGCTGAAGGACATGGACAAGATTTAGTGTGAATTGTCTTGCAAGACATCCAGGAGGGAGTGAGGTCTAAGGTAAAACTTGAAAGAATCAAAGGAGTCTGCCATAAGCAGAATGAGAAATGCTTGAGGTGAAATGTAGTTCTACCTGAAAAAAAAAACAAAAACAAACAAATAAAAAAGTAGTAAAGGTCAAAATCCTAAAGCAAGTGATAGGGTACTTTCCAGAATTTGCCACCCAAGGCTGGAGGCAAGGTGTGGTCAGAACCTGTCAGCAGGTCAGTGAGGTTGGGTCTTAGAAGATAAGCTGGATAAGCCATTCACAGGGCAAGAATCATTGCATATCAACAGAGATAATTATAGGTGAAATCCTCACAAAGGAAGAAATCCTATTTAAAAGGAAAAAAACCCAAACTCAAGGCAGCACAAGTAGATAAGTAACAGGGTTGAAGGGAAGGAGAGAAAGGGCTGAGTTAGGCCTATCACAGTTGCCCTGTAGGTCAAGTCTTAGTGGTGGCTTAGATATGTCACTGGAAGCCTGCTTCCTGTCTCAGAGAAGGAAGTGGGGATGGAGCCTTTTAGAAGTGTGGCCTACTGAGAAATAATTAAGCAATGGGTGCCTTTATCCTTGAAAAGGATTAATGCTGGTCTCACAGAGTTGAGTTGCCTCTCTTCTTGAAAGGGATGAATACCAGTCTCAAAATTGAGCCAGTTCTCAAGAGAGTAAACTGATGGATGCTTTTGTTGCTTTATTTTATTTGTTTATTTTTAAAGTGAGTCTGATATCTGGAGCCCTACCTGGTTTCCTGTCATGCCATGTGACCACTCTCAAACATGATCTCTGTATTATGGTTCCATCTATCACAAAGCTATCACTACAGCTAAGCAGAAGCTGGCAATATGTTCTTTGACTTCCCAACTGTGAATTAAGACTTCTTTCCTTCATTAAACACCTATCCTAAAGTACTTTATCATAGCAATGGAAAACTTACTAATGGAAAACTTACTCTTTTCTGTTTGTTTTTTTAAACACAGGGCCTCGTACTTGCTCAGCTTGATTTTCTCAGCTGGCATCTGGGCTCCACTTCCAGGCCCTCTAATATACTTTTATATTTAGCAAACAAACAGTGTTTTAAAGCAACAACTATTTCTTTACCCCACAATTCTGAGAGCTATCAGTTTAATTCTGGCCTCAAATAGACTGTTCCTTTGATCCTGGCTTGCTTGCCACCTGACCCTCATCTCTCTGGCAAGTAGACATGAAAAGAATCACTATAAACTGTGAAAATCTGAGGATACAAGACATAGATGGATGTATGAACATTTTCCTGTAGCCCAAGCTCAGAATCAACATATTCTATCTCTCTGACAAAGTTGGAGTCAGAGAGACAGAATGTGTCAAATTTGAAAATGGCAATAAAGAGAGAAAGTACTGGGAATCGAATTCAGAAGGAATAAGTATATGAAGCTGTAGAAATGGTTTAGGTAAGAGGCTTGCACATCTGGAGAGAATGCAGAACAATGTTCACAGGTACTCCACGCTAAATCCAAAGTATGTGTTGTACCCTGGTCCGAATACCTTTCCAAATCGTAGGAAGAATATGGTCTGGGGACATGCTCAAGAAGTTGCCTTTTAGGCCTGGTACCGGTGGCTTACAACTATAATCCTAGCTACTCAGGAAGCTGAGATCTAAGGATAACAGTTTAAAGCCAGCCTAGGCAAGAAAGTCCACAACACACTTATCTACAATTAACCACCAGAAAACTAGAAGTGGCACTGTGGCTCAAATGGTAGAGTGCTAGCCTTGAGCTGAAGAGCTCAGAGATAGCATCCAAGCCCAGAGTTCAAGCCCCACAACAAAGAAAAATTAAAATTAAAATAAAACAAAGAAATAAGTTGTCTTTCGGTAAGACCTTAAAATATACATAAATTTTGTGTACAGAATTCCACTTCGGGCATTTAATAGCTTCATAGTTAACACTACACTTGTTCTTAGACACTGAATTAACTGAAATAATTTAAACGGAGGAAATAGAAATAGAACTTGTGGAATGTCCAATTCCTTTAGTTCAGTGATTTTCAATTTACTTTAATAGCAAAATCCTTTTTCTAAAATCTGAACATTCACATGGAGTCTAGTATGGAAAACAAATAGAAGCCTATCTTTGCAATATACACATTTCTTAAATTCCATTTTACAAAGTTTCTACCTACCTTAACGATGTGCACTTATTTCCAAAGTTTCATTTGAGAATACTTATGTAAAACACCCATCATTCAAAGCAATGATTGTTTTTCCTTACAAACCAATTAACTCTGAAGTTTTGGATAAGACTCGAGGTTTTAAAATAGTTGGATCATTTAATATAACATGGTATTTTGAGTTGAACCATGACAAGAAAAAAAAATCTTTCACATAGAAAATTTGTAATACTCATTTACAGAGTTTTATATGAGTGAAAAATACTTCTCTGGGTTAAAATAAACTCCTACCCCAAGATTACAGGCTTTAATCAATGCCATACATTTCTAAGACAGGTGAATAGTAAGATATGGATTGAATGGATACAGTACAGGAAAAAATTTTTCCTATTTCAAGGTCCACAAACTTAATGCACAGGTATACACACACACACACACACACACACACACACACACACACACACCCCCCACATTTAACTTCTTTATATCCGTGTTGGACATAAATCGATTGCATGGTATAAGAAAGTGACAAATAGCTTTAATTTTAGTTTTTAAAGTAAATTCCCTTAAGTTAACTGACATACTTGTATAGTCACAATTTTTCTTTCGTAGGACTACACAACATTTTCAAGAACACAGCTCTGTTTAAACTATTGTGAAAAAAATGGAGAAGATAAGATTATGGATATGCCATGGTCTTAGGAAAGCATGTCAAGGAAGATCACGTATCTATCCAAGCTTTAAATGGATCACTTATTAGTACCTGTGACTTTGGTTGTGGCATTTAGTCTCCTTGAGCTTTAATGTCCCCCTCTTTACTAATTGGATTATGACCTTATTTCATCAGTTGTTAAGAGAATTAACACAAGGTGATGTCCATCCAGTAATGAGTACAATGGCCAGCACCTAGACAACGTATCCTTAATAGATGTTACTTTTATCTCAGTCCTCTTCAATCTCCCCCTATATCAGGAGTGAAAGTAAGATCAAATCTTTGATTTGTTCAACTGCTTCACTAGATGCCCCCAGTTCTAATAGCATCCGCCTGTCAGGATGCATCTACACTGTTTGTAATTCAGGTACCAAATTGATTTTTGAAAGCACTCTGGGCTTGCTCTGTCCATGTCGGATAAGCTCCAAGCATTAATTATGCACCAATATTGATGTTTTTGTCTGACAAGGTCTAATGTCACCATATTCAAATCAGGTTGCTTCCTTGTTAGAAAACCTTCGAAATGTGGCCTTGGAAGAGACAGTGTGTGTCACCTGTAGTAACTATACTGACCCAGGACTGAAGTTCTCAATTCGAATTAAAGGTAATGCATGACCTTGTCCTGAGCCCTCAAGAAAAATAAGCTGATGTTATTCACAAATGCAGTCTAAGGTGCAGCTGCATGAAGCATTGCTGGAAGGAAGGCAATCAGATTTGCCTCTGCTGAACTGCATGCGGTGATGATGGGAACCATTTGCATACATTTGGATCTGCTGTATACACAAGTCAGGTATTGCAGTTTGGGTTTGAAAGCTACCACACTTGCTAATTAGTATGAAATCCACCACAAATATCCAGCCAGGTCTGCCTGATTTCATAGAATCATTAAGAGAATTTGGATAAACTTTTTTCTTCTCTGAAGGACTCGATAATCATGCAAATGTCAGTGACTTTGACTTGAACTGAGCAAACAAACCACAGAAATCTCATTCCAAGGTTGTTATTGGATTCATTAAATTCATTCCACAAATAATCGTTGTGTTCCGATTACATGCCAGGCACTCTTCTAGGCACTGGGCACACATCCGGGTACAAATTGGCAGGTTTTCTCTTGAGGAGCATTTATCCCTAATGAAGCATTTTTCAAATGTTATAATTTCCAAGGCTTTGGCTCAGATGACTTTGCAAGGCCAAAGAGGCAGCTGAATTACTCACTACTATGAATTTGGGATTTTCATTAATTTCATTAATGCCACCTCAAGAAACTCCTAAGGAAAAAATTCAAGAGTCCTGACTATAATTAATATCTGTCCTATCAAGCTGGACTTTGGATGTCTTTATGATATCAGTGACATTGAAGGAGGGCTCATAGAGAGGGTGATTACAGCACCTTCAGGAGGAGAATGGCATAAGAGAGTTGCTGGTATCCCTTGCAATGAAAGCAAGGCTTATTCTAAGGAAATAAGCACAACACTACTGATGTTTCAAATGTCTGCTACAGCAAGGGAAGATTTCGCATGCTTTAAAAAATTTCCTTCTTGAGCCACACTATTATTGCTTATGGCTTTTTTTGCTGGTTCACCGCACATAAGAGTCCCACACACTTTTCTGCTTAGGCTGGCTTTAAACCAAGATCCTCAGATCTCAGTCTCTTGAGTAGCTAAAATGATAACCATGAGACATTGGCCCCATGTCTTTAATATTTTCTTTAAGAACATCTTGAGTGTACTACTTGTTCCCAATGTGATGTAAGATTAGAAAGAGATGAACAAAATGTGACATGGTCGGACTAGTCAGGAAATTTATGTTCTCTCTTTGTTTAAAATTAAAAAGTGAATAAGTTAAGCCAATGTCATATAGGGCTGACACTCGATTTATTTTGTAAGTCACAGTATAAAGGAAAGAATAATGACCTACACAATTGAGAATCTGTTCTTGAGTCTTTTCTGTGCCATTTAGAGATATTAGTATACCCTTTTCTTTTTCAGTTTTCTCATCTGAATAAAAGGATTTCACTGAATTGGTTGGGATAATTATTCTAAATTGTTGGTGTGAAACATAAAGAAAACAATAACGCTTCAAATAAAAAAGAAGGGCCATGATGTTTTTAATTGGTGCTAGTTCTTGTAGACTTTCCATTCAGAGAGGGCTAGAAACAATGGTGATAGCAAAATCAGCCAACCTTTAATGTATACTTATTATTCCAGGCACTAGTCGAGGGAATTTATAAATGCTAGTCAACTTAAATATTTCAGTTACACCCACAAAGTAGGTATTATTTTCACTTTCATGTTACAAATAAAAGTACTTAACTTATTCGGGGAAGAGATGTTGAATAATTTTCTCCAAGCCTCTAAGAAAGAGGTACAAACCAAAGCTAAATTGCAGAAGCTACTCCAACAATATAAACACTTTCTATACACCAGGCCCTGCACATAAAGATGGATAAACTATGGTACTCATCATGACAAGGTTATAGTGTATGGAGGTAAGGTGGCTTTCTAGGCCTAGCCATCTCTCTTGCTCCTCAGCATGTTGGAGCCTAACAGTAGGTGAGAAGAAAGTGAGGTATCGAAATGGGAGCTCTGTATGAGCCTGTAGCCTGGGCCATGTGCTCAAATCTCATTTGTATCAGAAAGCCTTTCCTTCTAAGAGTAGGGTTTAATAAAGTTATTAATAATGTGACACATCAAACTCTCAAACTCTAGTCTCTTGTGGTTGAGAACCTGAAGGCAGGAAAAATAAATGAAATAGTAATTTCTAAGCATTTTTTAATCTCTTGTTGGAGTTTCACTCTAATGAATCAGTATCTTGTCTTGAGCATCTATTATGTGCAAAGTATTAAAATAAAAAAGTACTATCTCAGATGGGTGCCAGTGGCCAAGGCCTAAAATACTGGGTAACTCAAGAAGCTGAGGCCTGATGATCAAAGTTCAAAACCAGCCTGTGCAGACTGAGAACCCCTTATCTCCAATAAATTAGCAAAATGCCAGAAGTTAAGGTAAGACTAAAGTAGCAAAGGGCCTCAAGTGAAAAATCTAAAGAAGAATGTGAACTTCTGAGTTTATACCCAATACTGGCACAAAAGAGAATCTCTATCAAACATCCTAACATCCAGTAAACTCCTAATAAATATAACTATTTTTTCCAACTCTGTTACAGTCTTGTCTTATGCCAGGAATGAAAGAGGGACTGAATCTTTATTTGCTTCAAGTGTAAATCAAGACATTGTTATTTGCATTTTATTTGTGAAGAGAATGAGACTATAAAAGGCTAAGCCATTTGCTTCATGACTCAAACACAGGTCTCTTTAACTGTCAATCTTCTAAACTTTTTATTACACACAAGGAAGGATCCAATGTTTCTTTCCTCCCTTTATCCCCCCATCCATCCTGTGTTTCCCATCTCCTGTATTTTCCTTATATGCCTTGTTCTGAGAAGCCCTTGAGATGATTGACAGTGCTTCTTTGTTTATGTTTCTAGAGACAGGACACATCTTGATGGTTGTGTAACATAACTGAAGCTAATATTTGCAGAATACTTGGTGCCATGTTCAATGGCCATAATTTTAAATATATTATTTCCCGATATTCTTGCAACACCTTCACAAAGAAAGATATAATGCAATCTCTAAAATGAACAAGTAATGCGAGTCAGAGGTGGGAAATAACCTATTAAGTATACCCAACACAAACAAACTGGAACTTAATGAGCTCCCTTTAAAAGTTATTTGTGGAACTTAGTACTATTGGCTCAAAAACATTGGATGAGCTAGGGTATAGCTCTTACCCCTCTCCCCAAGGCCACCCCATTACATTCTTCACAATGTTCTGTGTAATGCTCATATCTCCAAATAGTTTTCCAGGTTTAGCTAAACTTGGGAGATGTAGTAGGGGTATACAGAGAGAAAGAGAGACAGAGGGACAGAGGGACAGAGAGAGAGACAGAGAGACAGAGACAGAGTCCATGGATAAAAAGAACTGCAAGACAGCCATTAACCACCAAATCCTACCTTCCTGACTGCTTCCAATGGGAAAACCATTCTCCCCTTGACTCTGTCCCATGGTCCCTTTAATGGAACCAAAATCAACACTGTACCATTTAACTCAGTCTTAACTGTAGTCAGCAAAGAAAGGATGAAAAACAGAGCTCACAGGAATCTAACAACTTAGACTTGAGCTTCTACCCTTAAAGGATCCACTAGCAAATGCTTTAGCCACTCCAAAGCCCCAATGCTGGGAATAGGTTGAATAATAATAATAATAATAGCTCCTCCTCTGTGGGTTTGTTGTAAAGAAAATGAGCATTTCAAATGCAAATTATAGTGCAAGGCACACACAATAGGTAAACTATGGGTCACCATGAGTGGGGCTGTTCTCTTCCTTCTCCTCTTAGTAGAAAATTGTCATGGAGAACTGTGGAAGATCCAGGCCATCCAGTCTAATCCCACATGCACCATCAGCCCACCCACCAGAAGCACCTTACAGCATCAAGGGTGTGAAGGCATTTGGATCAATCAGCAGCACTGAGGCCTCTAGCAAGCTCATCCTCTTGTACAGAAATTTCCATTTGTGGGGAATGTAATGGATCCAAAGCTGAAAGTGCCTTTTGCTGCTTGAGAGCTACATGTTGAACTCAACTCAAGGGAAGCAAGTGGTGGTTACATCCCCTGGCATTCCATCTTATGGCTTTGAGGGATCCCAAATTAGGAAGTCAAGCCTTTGTATAAGCCAAGCAATTGAGAGACCTGCAGAGAGAGGTGATCCCAGTACTTTAGAAACCATGTAGACTTGACTGTTTTGTAGTGGATAACCTCCCCAGGTTTGCACACTAAGTCACGGACCCAGGAGGTTGACTGAGACACCCAGCTCCTGGAGGCTCCATTAACACAGATAATCAAACATGGAAGATTACTGAACTGAAGTAGGCCTGCTTCAGTTGCTCCCTCTGTTTTTCCTCCTCTGCCCATGTGCACATTGCTTCAACAAGGTAAATAACTTAGGTTTGTGGTCAGTTCACCCTTTCCCTCCATCTTGACAATGTCATCAACAAGAGCGAAGCGAGATCAAGACCTCTTCTCTTCAATACCCTCACCCTCCTTGTCACTGTCTGCCTTGGAGACCTTTCAAGAAGACTCCTGTCATGCATGGAACCCCTGTTTATACCAATCCTTGTAAAAGGTCAGTGAACTTAGAAGTCATTATTCATCACCAGACTACTCCCTCACGCTATTCTGGGTGTCCTCAATCCCCATTTCTCTTTCCAACTCCCCAGTCCTTCCACACAGTACTCTACAAATCAGGATCTTCCATCCGATTCCTTACACTCCAATAACTTTTCTCAGTACTTTCCACACTTGGTTGCCACTCAACGTATTGCGCATCCCATGGGAATGTTTTCTCAAGAGTCCTCCTTCACTGTACTGAAAGAGAATAAGGCTGGAACTTGCAGAACTGAACAGTAGTGGAGGACACACCAATGAGCTCATTTGCAGTAGTTTTTATCTTGTGGTAATGAACGACAAGGGAAGTGAAAGGCAATCACTTAGAGTTTCCACTCCTCTACTACTAAAAAGGGACAGTCCAGGGGTCTTTTTAATGAATTCAGAGCTGCTCGTATGCATAATACACAAAGTAGACCATATCTCATAGGTTGATATGTCTCTTCTCTCTGTCGCCTTTTGTAAACTATTCTTTCCTCCAACTAACACACGCATTATAGAATTGAGGTTTACCTCATTAGACTATGTCCACTTTTTATTCTTGTGGATTTTTTTCTGCACTCTCAGGACACTGTCTTCTTTTCATTACAGTTCTTAGTTCTTAGTTTTCATTCTCTTCAACATTATTTCTGGTATAGTTCCTTTCTCATAACTCTCTGATTGAGATGCTATCCATATGTCATAAAATGACTTTTCTAAAATGCACAACTTAAACATAGCTTTTCAGCCATCTCTCCAGTGTGGCTTTAGAATATTTTCCTACCTAACTATTCATCACTCAATGGGCTTTTAGGTTGTTTAAACTTTTTGTTTGTTTTCTTGATGATGTCCGTTCTGACTGAGGTGAATTGGAATCTCAGGATTGTCTTGATTTCCAAGACCTTTACAGCTGAAAATGTCGAGCACTTTTTTCATGCTTTTATTACCCATTTTGTACTTTTCCTTTGGAGAACGATTGGCTTGATCTGATCACCTGATTATTAATTTGATTATTTGTTCTACTATTTAATTTTTGGAGCTCTTTTTATATAGTAGATATTACAAGATTTTTTTCCCCAATGAAAAGTTAGCAAAGATTTTCTCTCATTTAGTACCTTTTTCTCTTGATTCTGATAATTGTTTCTTTGCCATGGCAAAGGCCTTTTTAATTTGATGTAATCCCATTTGTCTGTTCTTGCTGTTATTTCTTGAGCAATTGAAGCCCTGTTCAGAAAGACATTAAGTATGCCTTCAAGTGTTTATTTTTTATTGTATTTTATTGTTGGGATGATGTATTAAGGGGTTCCAGTTACATTCATCAGGGAGTGAGTACATTACTTCTTTACATTGACACCCCTTCCCAAGTTTTTCTTCTACTTTCCCTCCCCTAACCATCCCTACCATCTTGTTTTGATCCTTCCCCTCCCTATTTCAAATAAACCAATAATCATATATACAATAAGCAGGTACCAAATCAGATATAGTAACAATATGAGAAAAACCATAAGGGGAAAAAAGAGAAAAGAAATAGCTTCATAGTATATTAAGAGCAACAATCCCAAGATTAAACATCTTGCTTCCATATCCTAGAGGTCATTTCACTTAGCCTCATCCTATATGGCCATATGTACATAGCTTTTTGAGCTTCTGTGATCTTCTGCTAGGAGAATCCTAGATATGTACTAATGATTATAAATGAGGGAAACCGTGGAGCTTATGTTTCTTTGGGTCTGGCTTATTTCACTTAATATGATTTTTCCAAGTCTTTCCATTTCCTTACAATTGGGGTGATGTCATTCTTTCTGATGGCTGCATAGAATTCCATTGTATATAAATACTACATCTTCTTCATCCATTCATTCTCTGAAAGGCATCTGGGTTGGTTCCATATCTTAGCTATGGTATATAACACTGCAACAAACATGGCTGTGTTAGTGGTTTTAGTATGGTCTTATTTCTGGACATTTGGGTAAATGCCCAGGAATGGGATTTCTGGGCAATAGGGGAGCTCTATGTTTAGTCTTTTGAGTAACTGCCATACTGCTTTCCATAGTGGTTGAATGAGTTTACACTCCCATCAACAGTGAGTGTGGTAGTGATCCCTCTTGGCCATCCTAACTGGAGTAAGGTGGAATCTTAGAGTTGTTTTGATTTGCTTTTCTTTTATGGCCCAAGATGTCGAGCATTTCTTCATGTGTCTATTGGCCATTCTTATTTCCTCTTCAGAGAAGTCTGTCTTTAAGTCTCTAGCCCATCTTTCAATGGGATGGTTGTTTCTTTGAGGATTTGTTTTTGAAAGGTTCATTTTTTTGAGCAGTAGGGATATTTTACATATGAAGCCCTTGTCTGTTGTATGGCTAGTGAAAATCTCTCACTTTGTAGGCTTTCTATTTAACTTGCTAGTTATGTCCTTTGCTATACAGAAACTCTGAAGTTTAATGCAATCCTATTTGTCCAAGCTTTCTTTAATTTGTTGTGTTTCTGGGTCTTATGATTTCCTGAGTAGTTTTGAAGTTTCAGGTCTTACATGAAAATCTTTGATCCTTTTGAATTCATTTTTTCAGTTCCTATCATAGATGAATGATGGCTCCATTTCTTCATATCCTCTCTGATACTAAGAATCACTTTTCTTTCTGTTGTTTCACAGTTGTGGTTTTGACTTTAATTTCCATGGCATTAATGATGCTTTAACACCATGCTAACATGGCCACATGCTTATGTCCCATGTCAGTACTTTCATGTACATTCATACGTTCCTCAATACCTTGATCTCTAAAGTCTTTGGATATATTTTAATTTTACAGTATCAATGTCCTGTGTCTTATCTCAATCATTTGTAGGTATACATGCTTTATGATTTAAAGCAACTCCAAATATCCAGGAGCTCAGTTTCAAGACTAACCCACCTTTCTAGCTCCAATACTTAGCTCTTAAGTGATTCTAGTACTATTAAAGTTCTTTTCCCCTACTGTGACTTATGATTCTCTCCCACAGACTAACCCTTATTTCTTGCTCTTTCTTCCTTTTCCATCTTAGCCAGCTTCCCCTTATTTGATTCACAGATACAGCTCTCACTCTCTACCTTCATATCTTCTCATCATAGTAACTTGGAAAAAAATTATAACCCTAACTAACCCCATTTTCTGCCCCATCATCACAGGCACTCAATGAATTAAATCGAGTAATAAGAAAACATGTCTTCTTGGTGTTTAGTTCTCATTCTAAATTACAGCCACTATATTTATGCACTGCTTAGAACTCCCAGTGCACTTCTTTCTTTCAGTTCCTCTCTCACTGACCTAATTATTTCCCATAACTGCCCTTCTTTCCTCAAATCTCTCCCACATTCTGACCTACTCCTAGTTTCCGTTTTTCTCCTGGGTCTGTAAGAAAATACCTAGGGAATGCTTTACTTGTTTTGTCATCACATCTATTCATCTTTCTGGTCCTGACCAGATATTTCACCTTCTCTCTGTTACCATGAATAAACCCTTCCTCGTCCTATGTTCTCCAAATAGTTCTCACTCTCTCCTAAACTATCCAATTCTCACTTTCTACTACATCATTCCCACTAGCAAACATAATCTCTCTGCAATCATTTTTAAGAGAAGCTATAAGCTTTCCTTAGCAACTTTTCTTTTGTGGGTCATGGGGCTTGAACTCAGCCTGGGCACTGTCCCTGAGCTCTTCAGCTCAAGGCTACTTCCCTACCCATGAGCCAAGTCCCATTTCCCATTTTCTAGAGGTTAATTGGAGATAAGAGTCACAAGTCTTTTTGTGCCCAGGCAGACTTTGAAACTTGATCCTCAGATCTCAGCCTCCTGAGTAGCTAGGATTACAGGTGTGAACCACTGAGCCCAGCTAGCAACAAATTTTCTTAAGAGAATTGACCATTTATTACTTATTTACTAGTTGTACTGATGGTCTTTGTAGCATCTTCTCTGCCCCTGACTTTCATGAAACAAACAAGAATTAGATTACTTCACTGAAAATGCTTTTATTCATATACTATGGTCCTCATTTTGCTAAACACAATGATGAATAAATACAAAGATGAATCAAGGGTATTATCTTCCATTGTTTCTCCTCTACCTCTTAAAATCCTTTGACAAATCCTTTTCCTCTTCCTGATTCCTCATCTGTGGACTACCCTGGTGTTCTGTTCTGGGGCGTCTTCTTTTCTCCAGCTATGTTCATTTGCCGAGTGAGCTCTTCTAGCATCATGGCTGGAAATATCATCTATAGACCAAGGACTCCATGTTCACATTGCCCATATAGCCCCCATCTCAAAATCTATTGTGAAATAGCCAACCTTTTATTATCCATGGCCTCTTGGTTGTCCATTAAGTATCCCAGGCTCATAAGATCCCAACTCAGATCCCTAAAGCTCCACCTTCCCACAATCTTGAAGCCCAGGACCCATGGCCAAACCTTTACCTTTCTTTGTAATGCACAGGAAAACAAAAAGATGCTATTTTGGGTTCTTTTTCCTCAAACTCCGCATCTAGCAAATTTCTATTCTTGTGTTGCATCACAACATATCCAGAGAATAACATCCTTCTTTCTACTCTGTACCGCATCTTTGCTCCAAGTTACTAGATTCTTCTGGTACCCAAAGCACTATTGTAGCATGCCAACTAGTTTCTGTGATTAAACTGATTTGTAATCTCCTCATGAACAGTAGTCAAAACTTTATGATTTCCCACAAGGACCAATACAATCTAGGCTCCTTTGTCTTCACAATTTTCAGTCTTCTTCACAATCTTCTCTCTTCCTTTTTCTTCTCTCTCTGTCTCTGCCTGTGTCCCTTTTGCTCTCTATCCTGTCTCTGTCTCTTTGTCTCTCCCTCTCTCTCTCTCTCTCCCTCTCTCTCTCTCTCTCCCTCTCTCCCTCTCTCTCTCTCTCTCTCTCTCTCTCTCTCTCTCTCTCTCTCTCTCTCTCTCTCTCTCTCTCTCTCTCTCTCTCTCTCACACACACACAGTCTTTTTCTCCTTCTTCCAAAAAGGTCAAATATCATCTTGCTTCAGGGACCTTATACTTGCCTGGAATCTGTATCTCCATCTAAGATTCCTCCAGATGTTTATATAAGTCATCCTTTGACTTCTGGAAGATGGCGCCATATTCCTCTGCCCTTCATTTTCTACATGCATTCATTACTATCTGGAATAGCATATATTGTTTGTTTGCTATTTTCTGTTCATGCTATCACATGCACATCACATGACGAGATGATTTGTTTTATTTGATGTGCAATCTCTAGCAAAGAATCTTATCCAACCAAATGCCTTTCAGAAAACAGGTGCAATAAATGTGAAAGGAAGGAAGGAAGGAAATATTTATTACTTTCATGGCCAAGATTTATGCATCATGTTTTACAAAGAAAATATTCGAAGCTACTTCTTAGGACATTATCCCAGCTCTTGAGAAATGAGACAGTATGGTGAAGTGGGGAAAATTTTTCTGAAGAATTAGAAATTGAGGATGTCAGTTATAGCTCTCACTTATCTGGCTTCTCTGTGACATGGCATGAGATACTCTTTAGAGATCTCCTTTTATTAGCCACATTTTGAGACTTTGGGGGTAATCTAATATTTGGTAATAATATCTCCAAGAATATTAATCATCACTGTCACTAACTCAGAGACAATGGAACCAGCTATGGCCTTATTGCTGAATCAGAAAATATTACAGATGATTCAGTAGTAAAATTTCTGTTTCAAACTTTAAGTACTCATATCCTTACCACTTGACCACTACTGTAATTATATTTCTCAACCAGTTCAGGATATAGACAGGAAGACAGAACACTAGTTATTGGCTATTTTAAGTATCCCCATCCCTGCCCCCCCACCCACGCACAATGGATTTTTTTTCATACATAAACTCACTTAGCCCTCACCATAGCAATAAGGAAAGCTATCCCAATGTTACTGATAAGGAGATGAACATAACACCACTTGATCAGTCACCCAGCTAGAAAAGTAGTATGGGATTTGAATCTATATATGAATTTCCTAAAACTTCCTTAATCATTTTTATTCTTCAAAGCATTCATAGTCAATGATCTTAACAGGATTTCATCTCTGGTACTCATCAGAGCAACATGACACTGATTATCTCAGTGTATGGTTGTAAGCCTCAACTTTATCTTATGTTGAATGGGACCAGTAATTCTAGCCTCCATATCTTAAAAGGAATGCACGGGACAAGGGTTAAAACTCATTGGCCAAACACTTGCCTAGTAGATGGGTTTCAGTCCCAACCTTCCAAAGAAAAAAGAAAAAAAGTAGAAATGTTAGGTCAGATGCAATGTTAAGTGCCTGTCATTCCAGCTATCAGAAGGCAGAGGAAGAAGGATCACAAGTTCAAAGCTTGCCTGGGCTACAAAAAGAGACCTTGTCCCCCCAAATAATTTTAAAACTTAAAATAAAAGGAAAGTTTATTCTCCATTGTAAGAATCAGATGTGACAATACAAGCAAAAGTATCTAGAAAAAATGTAGGAAAGTTTAACAGTTACTTTAAAAATTTATCTTTCCTCCAAATATGGGCTAAAAGTCAGGAAATAGTCACAAATTGGAAAAAGGAGCCTGTTACAAATGTGTTTGTCTCAAAGGCAAGACAAGATTGAGCTTTATTTCTACTGATGTTTCCAGTCTAATGACTTAGAATTCACTGCAGTGCTTTCATTCTCAATCCCAATATGCTTCAGCCATGTGAAAACATCTGACAAACTGGGAGCTTCTTTTGATGCATGGGGAAAGAAGATGTTTTGTATTTCAAGCACCCATATCGTTTCTGAATATTTCCCTTAGCTTCTTCTAGGGGTTTTGATCTCACATTATTTCTCTTTTGATTTGAAGGATTGGTGGAGGGTTGGGGGAGGAGGGAAACGTACAGAACTTTTCAATTATTTATCACAGAAGGCATTTAAGGCTTGGTTTCAAAGTTGATATCTGGGTTTCTAGACCCACTTGGGCACATCAGGAAATTGGTCTGACCTCCTGGGAGGAGATCACAGTGAAAGTGGAAAGAGGTCTCTGACTGGCCTAGGGAACATCATATGTTCTAATCCAGACCTCCTTCTTTTGCTGGTTTGGCAGCAAACCAGTGTGATGGAAGGGGTGCTGGCACACTCTCCATGCCACCTGACTCTTCAGTTTGGCTTCCCATCTTGAGTACAGTTGGCAAGGAAAAAGAATCCATACCTTTACTTTCAAATATTATAACAGCATTCCACTGTAATTCAATAGATACTTAATGCCCACATCTATTTTGTGCAAAAAAAAATCCAAAACTACAAAAATGAAAATTATTCCAAAGAATGGTGGTCAAGGTATTCAAGTTTCAGTCAAATGACAGCGCCCTCTCTTACTGGTTGTTAAGTAAATCTCTTACCTTGTGTGTCTGAGTATGTCCAACTGTAAAAATAACAAAATTCCCAACCTCATAGTACTAATAATCTGTGCTAATTATGTACATACTACCTAGCCCAGGACTGACCATAAATATGAGAATGAGGATAATGTTTGGAATGTAAACAAAAGCAACATTGTTCCTGACTCCATATTCTCATGGGGAGGAGTGGTTTTAATTGAATAGTCATATAAACATACAATCATGGAAGTGAGGTAGCCCTGTGTATTTGGAGTGGGACAGGAAGTAAGCTCACCCTCAGTTCTTTCAATGCATCTTGAACAGATCAATCCTATCTGTGTAAGATCAGTTTATCATCAATGTGATTGATTCAAACAAGGTCATGTAATCAAAATAATCTTATCAAAGCAAAGCTCAAGAGTTTCATAGTAGGAAAAAGGCTCCCTTTCTTTGCCCCAGGGCATGGCAGAGAAAACATTTGACCCAGCACGGTCTATTCGTGTGTGTGTGTGTGTGTGTGTGTGTGTGTGTGTGTGTGTGTGTGTGTGGTGTATGTGTGTTCTGTTGGTCCTGATAACTAAACCTAGCAACATACATGGTTTTTCCACTCATAGTCAGCATTCTATCACTTGAACCACATCTCTAGTTCTAGCTTTGTGCTTATTAATTAGAGATAAGAGTCTGAAGATTTGTCTGCCTAGACTTTGAACCACTATCCTCAGATCTTAACCCCTTAAGTAGCTAGAATTACAGGCAGAGCTACTGGCATCTGATTTGACATTCATTTTTTAACCACTGAAGGAACCAAGATCAAGAGGAAATCAATACTTGTGGACAGTGGGAATAATGTGTGTGTGTGTATGTGTGTGTGTGTGTGTGTGTGTGTGTGTGTATAAATGAGTCTTCAGAAATATAGCCATTGAATCTTGCCTCATCTGAAACTTATAGCATTTTAAGAATATGTGGAGAAAATTCATCATCAGTAATTTAAAAATAAATACAAAGAACTCACTTATAAATAGGCCAAAAATCTGAACAGACATTTCTCCCAGCAAATATGCAAAAACCAATACATACATGAAAAGATGTTTAGAGTAAGTCACTCACTCTATATTGGTTGAGTCCATTACACCAGCTAAATAATAGCTCATTTTCCTCCAAACACTCACAACTATTCAATTCTGCCTTGTACTGTGATGATCTGCAAGAATGACTTTTTATTCCTCTGAGATAATAAGCTCTTGGGACAATCTAATTTATCTTTTAGGGTTCCTATTGATGACAGAGAACAATAAGCATACTAGAAACTCAGCGAACTTAGTCCTCAAATAGTAGGTAGCAAATTGAATAAATACACTGAGTGAGAAATATTTAGCAGAGGGAACAAAGTCATGGTATCTGGACTGAAATACTGGCTAACCCAAGGAATTGAAGTGATCCCATGATAGAGATAGATTAGTAGATATAGAACTTGTTTTATCACATTCTCCCAGTATACTGTAAGTTACCAGGGAACGTTACTGCTTCTATTATGTCCACCCTGGCATCCTCAGTACCTAAGAGTTCCATAAGTAGATTACTTACGTGTGCTATGTAAATGACTTGAGTGTATACCTGTTCCCTCTAACTCCAAGGTCCAATCCTCCTGCTTCTAATCCTAAAACAAGTAATGGGAAGCCTTTTGCTTTCTAAATGAATACAGATCTAATCATAGCCATAATCTGCCTTCTTCAGTCCTCCCCCCCCCTCCACTAGCCTTTATGCTTTTCCAACTTGTTTGAAATCATTTAATCTGCTTTAATTCAGAGGCATCTAAGACAGGCTCTGCTTTATTAGATGATCAAGAAAAATGGCTGGAGTTATTTTTGTGGGTAAAATCTTCCCAGATTTCAGTGAATAAATCATTTGTTGTGAAATCACTCATTGTCTTTAGGGAAAAATATAATATGAGGGAAAAGTCATATCTATTTATGAACCAAAAGTCAAGGGATTAGGAATAGTTTGAAGGAAAGAGGCCATGATATAAAAGATATGAAAATAAGATTAATTACTTAATATTCTCCTTACATATCTCTCCCCTCACCCCCCCTTTCTCTTATTTACCAGAATAGCATAGGAATGTAATTTCATGTTGATACCATAGAATCAAAGCAGATCTTAAGAGGCAGAATGGGCCCTTATTAAGAAAGTTTCAACCTGTGCCAAGGAGGCCTAGTGTATCTCCTATTCCTTCTTGTAAAGTTTTCAGCGTGTCAGCTTTTACCTCCAGGTCTTTAATCCATTTGGAGTTAATTCTAGTGCAGGGTGACAAAGAAGGATCCAACTTCAGTTTTCTGCAGGTGCTTAACCAGTTCTGCCAGCACAACTTGTTGAAGAGGCTGTCTTTCTTCCATTCTATTTTTTTGGCTCCCTTGTCAAAGATTAGGTGGCCATAGGTCTGTGGTTTAATATCTGGGTCCTCAGTTCTATTCCATTGGTCTTCAGGCCTGTTCTTGTGCCAGTACCAAGCTGTTTTGAGAATTATAGCTCTGTAATAGAGTCTAAAGTTTGGAATTGAAATTCCTCCGGCGCTGTTCTTTCTGCTAAGAAGTGTTTTTCCTATACGGGGTCTTTTATTATTCCATATGAAATTTTGGATTGCCTCTTCTATTTTTTTTAAAGAATGGCATTGGGATATTGATAGGTATTGTGTTGAATTGGTAGATAGCCCTTGGCAAGATTGGGATTTTCACAATGTTGATTCTTCCAATCGAGGAGCATGGGAGGTTTTTCCATTTCCTTAGTTCTGCTTTAATTTCCTTTTTTAGGGTTTTAAAGTTTTCATCAAAAAGGTCCTTTACAAGAATCACAACAAATCAGAGAAAGGCTGGATAAGTGGGACTGCATTAAACTGCAGAGCTTTTGTATGGCAAAGGACATAGTTAGTAAATTAATTAGGAAGCCTACAGAGTGGGAGAAGATCTTCACCAACCGAACAACATACAAAGGCCTCATATCTAAAATATATCAACAGCTCAAAAAATTGAATCACTCCAAAACTAATCTCCAAAGTAACAACCATCCCATTAAAAGATGGGCCAAAGACTTAAAGAGAGTCTTCTCTGAAGAAGAAACAAAAATGGCCTATAGACACATGAAGAAATGCTCAACATCTCTGGTCATAAAAGAAATGCAAATCAAAACAACTCTAAGATTCCACCTCACTCCAGTTAGAATGGCCAGGATCAGGAAAAGAAATAATAACAGATGCTGGAGGGGATGCGGCCAGAAGGGATCACTACTACACTGTTGGTGGGAGTGCAAACTCGTTCAACCACTATGGAAAGCAGTGTGGCAGTGCCTCAAAAGGCTAAACATAGAACTCCCCTATGACCCAGCAATTCCACTACTTGGCATTTACCCAACCATCCAGAAACCAGGGCATACTAAATCCACTAGCACAACAATGTTCATTGCAGCATTATTCACCATAGCAAAAATATAGAACCAACCTAGATGTCCCTCAGTTGATGAGTGGATCAACAAGTTGTGGTATTTGTACACAATGGAATTCTATGCTGCTGTCAGAAAAAACGACATCGCCCCATTTGTTAGGAAATGGAAAGACTTAGAAAAAATCATATTAAGTGAAGTAAGCCAGACTCAAAGGAACTTAGGCTCAATGGTTTCCCTCATTCGTCATAATCAGTAGAAACCTTGGGCTCTACTAGCAGAGATCTGCAATAGAGCAAAACCTTGATCCATAAGGCCATATAGTATGAAGCTAATTGAATGGACCTACAGGATATTGAAACAAAAGCCATATAATGAATGATTGTTGTCCTTAATATACTATGTTATCTCTCATCTCTTTTGCTGTCCCTTGGGTATCTCATATTGTTACAGAATCTCACTTTATTATCTGATATATTGGATTTATTTGTATTTGGTTATTTGAAATTGGATAGGGAAGGGGGGAAAACCAAGATGGGCGGGGTGGGGTTGGAGGGGAGGGTAATGGGGACCAAGACATGTGAAAGGGTTTCAATATATGTGAATTAATGCACCTTCTATCTGGCAAATATCATGTAACCCTTTTATTAATTACAATAAAAATATTTAAAAAAGAGGCAGAATGGGGACCAAACTGAGCTTCTCCCCAATTCAACCAAACCCTTCAGAGTTCAGGCTGAAAGCTGCTTCTTCAAAGAAGCTATTCATGATGGCATAAACTAAATTATGTATTTCCCATATTCACTAACATAGCACTTGTATTTCGTTTCTTCTTTTGGCGGTACTGGAGTTTGAATTCAGTGCCTTTCATTTGCTAGCCTCACACTTTACCATAGCCATATTTTTTATTGTTAATTGTCTCTTAAGAATCTCGTGTTTATACTTAGGTGATCCTTTTACCTTTGGCTTCTTATGGAGCTGGTGTAATAGGCATGTGCCATCACCTTGGGTCGTTAGTGCTCTTAATAGTTTTAGTTGTATATTTATATGTCCACCTACTGAATATCTATAATTCTTTTATATAGGTTTTGTGATTATATTTGTGTATCATTCTATCTTTAATACCTGACAAGTGCCTGGCATAAAGTAAGTGCTGAACAAACATCTGTTTTCAATAAATACGTGGTGAAAATTTCCTCAGCTCCTTTTCTAAGTTCATCTAGAAGTGTACCACAGAAAAGAAAATGTGATGTAATTTTCTCAAGGACTTTTATTTTTGTTGATGAGACATGAAATATTACCTTTTAATAAAAAGGTAATAATGATAAATGTTTATTCTCTGCAAATTACTATACAAATTATCTCTTACAACACTCTTAACAGTTCTAAAATGTGGTTTAAAAAAGATTATCCCTGTGCTAATGATGAGAAATCCATAGCTCAGGACATTTTAATGTCTTTTTCCAGGGTGTGTCAGCCACTAATAGTAGAAACAGGATGGAAATTCCCAAGTTGAATTTCCTGCCACCTGTCTATACCCTCTTCTGAAAACCCAATAATACAGGAGGAATTCATTTTTGGCTGGAATGGCTTTTTTTCTCCTTGACTTTCTATCACTAAAGGAACAGAAGGAGTATAAAACTGAAGACCAAAGAGAAGATTCTACTTTGCTTTTCCCTTTAAAACTTGCAGAAAATCAGCAGACACAATTCTGGACATGGTTAATACATTTTTAGCCTGTGCTAGCACCTGCCTAGAAAAAGGGTTTTCAGACAACCTTACAGGAATCCCAGTCCTTGGGGCCAAGTCCTGCTCTCTACCAGTGACATCTCTTGGTGCATTGATGCAATAAGCAAATGTTTACTTCCAACAAGCTCTAACAAAAGAATGTGGATATGAATACACACACACACACACACACACACACACACACACAGAAAGAGTTTGAACTCAAACACAGCCCTCTCACTTGTGCTCAAATGTACAGTGTATATCTTTACAAATAAGCACCAGTATTTCTTCATTACCCCAACAAGAACAGAATTAGACTTATACATGAATGCATGTATGCCTGTACACAAATAAATCCTCAAAACCACTGAATAATAACCTCTGTCTGTACACCATTTAGCAAAATGCAAATTTAGTTTATATCCACATTCCTACCTTATTTCCATAACAAGCCATGTTATTTGATTTTTTTTTAAATAAGCCAATCCAATCATCTGCAAGAGTCCTTTACCTGAGCATCATTAGACAGGTTTCAGACAGTTTCTGACCTTTTCCTGCAGATCCTCGCTTCCTTCTCACATCTGCAGCCTTGTAAAGCTAACCTTGTAATTACAGCTTCTTGATCATGCAAAACAGTGGAACCAGACACCTCTAAACTCATGTCCACTGTCACTCACTTAGCTGCTGATCTTGTGAGTTGGGAGAAAAACAAACTTCTGAGGCCATTGCCCTTGATAAGGAATTTCAGGTTTTCTGTTCTCTCTGAGCCAAGTGGGACAGAGCCAGATTTTCCATATGAAGCCAGCTTTAAAAAAAAAATAGTGCTGTCTTACTTTGAAAAAAAATACTTTCTTACTACATTTCAAGTCAATAGAATTTATTGCTTTTGGTTGCTAGCGGGGCCTGGGCACTGTCCCTTGGTTTTTCTGCTCCAGGCCAGTGGTCTATTATGTTCAGCCACAGTGCCACTTCTGTTTTTTCTGGTAGATAACTGGAGTAAGAATCTCATGAACTTTCCTGCCTGGGCTGGCTTTGAACTGCAATCCTCAGATCTCAGCCTCCTGAGTAGCTAAGATTTCAAGCCTAAGTCACCATCTAGCTTTCACAAGAGCGTTTTGAAGAAGCAAGAAATGAAGAGTCTATGCAAGATTATTCAGTCTATCTCAAACATCTCTATAAACAGATGTTCAGAGCACAAATCACGTTCTCCTCTCCTTGCTTGGAATTCACTTTACACAGACAAACAGTTTACACACTCCCTCAGTTCCTTCAAATCTGCTTTCAGATGTCACATTATAATTCATACCTTCCCTGACAACACAATAAAATATCACCCACTACCCTCCTTCAGCCAGCCCCATAGAGCTCAAGCTCCGGTCTGATATTCTCTTTAGTATATCTGGACACCCCAGCTCTGGTCTGACATCTGGACACCCCTCCTCTACCCACCAAGGAACAGCAAACTTACTTGGTTATGTATTTACTGTGTGTGGCCCATGGCTAGAAAACAATCTCCATAAGGTGGAGACTTCACTTACTGCTCCAAAACCTTCACAAGACATTTCATTATAAAACCACTGAAGTATCAGTATTCCCTTCAGTAAGGGTAAGTAATGTGATTAAAATCAACAAGCCATTAAAGAACTCCAAATTGGCCAGGCATCAGTGGCTCACATCTGTAATACTAGCTACTCAGAAGACTGAGACCTGTCTCAGTTCAAAGTCAGCCTGGGCAGAAAAGTCCATGAAACTCATCCCCAACACACTACTCAGAAAAAGCCCAAAGTGGTGCTGGAGCTAGCCTTGAGCAAAATGAAGTTGAGTGCCAGCACTCAGGCCCTGAGAGCAAGCCCCAGGACCAGCAAAAAAAAAAAAAGAGAACTCCAAGTTGAAGTTATCTTCTGATTACTGTTGCTTCACAAATGTGAGCTTTGGGAAACTGAATAAGAATACTCCCAGTCATAGGAAAGAATAAAATTTTCTTCTAAGCTCTTAATTTTTTTTGCCAGTCCTTGGCCTTGAACTCAGGGCCTGGGCACTGTACTTGGGCTTTCTCAAGGCTGGAGCTCTACCACTTGAGCCTCAGCACCACTTGCGGCTTTTTTCTATATACGCAGTATTGAGGAATCGAACCCAGATCTTCGTGCATGCTAGACAAGCACTCTACCACTAGGCCAAACTCCCGGCCCCTCTTCTAAGTTCTTTAAACAATAACGAATCACTGCTTTGTGGGACTGGGAGGGACAGTGGTAGGATGAACATCGGAGTTGGTTTGATCAGAGGCTGAGCAAGGCCATGGTGATTCTTCATGTTTTTCTTCTGTGTTCTATCATGTTAAATTTACACTAAAGCTATGTGTTTTTCTTGGTCCTCACAGGAAAATTGAACCTCTGTTTTTAACTGAAATGTTCAATTATAGACCCACATAGATTTATAATGCAAGTGTATACAAACATATTAACCGAAACATAGTAGATTCAAGGAAGATCAAATTCTGTAATTGCTTACAAAGGCAAAAACTCAAATTTCAGCAAATAAAACACCAGGAAGTGAGTATTCAAAAGGGATGGGGTAGGGTCAGGAGGAAAGGGATATACAAATTAAAAGGAGATGGGGAAAGAATTCAATGAATATCCTACAAAATTAAGAAGAACACGGGAAGGGCTGGGTAGGGGAGGGATGAGTGAGAATGTCAAAAGGGGTGGCATTGATCAAGATGCATTATATTCATAAATTGCTTTGTTAACAAGAAACTTTTATAAAAACCACTTAAAGGTAATCATAAGAAGACAAACAAGAGAGGGAATAATACAGAGATATTCTCTGTACTTCTGCTCACTTACCACCAATGGTAACATTTTATTTAAATCATTTATTTAAATATTTTTAATTGTAATATGGCAACCATTGGAATATGGACATTGATAAGATCCACAAAACTTGCTCTCATTTCGACTAGTTTTCTTTGTTCTGGGATGTTTGTTCGTGTCTATGTGCATGTATGTGGTCTCTGTCCATAGAATTTTTCCTAATCCCTTGTATCTACCCCCTACATATAGATACTGAACTCTTCAAAGATTTAGGGGATCCCTTAAGCTTCCCTTGTAAGCCCAGCCATTATTCTCTGCCCTACCATGACTAACCTTTAGCAAACACAAATACAGTCTCAGCTTAAAAAATTTTGTGGTTTTCAAATGGTTCATCTAAATGGAATCCAGTTGTTTGGTTGTTTTTGTTTTTGTTTTTCCAGAGGATTACTGGGTCTTGAATTCCTGGACTCACACTTGTTCAGTTGGTGCTCTCCCGCTTCAGCCATGCCTGTAGCCCTGATTTTTTCACTGATTATCTTTGAGATAGGATTTTTTTTTCCCCTCTGTCTGACCCATAATCATCCTTCTCTAGGCTTCCTGTTGTTTCTGGGATCACAAACCTATGCCTCTAAGTCCAGCTTGCTTTCATAGAGATGGAGTCTCTTGCATTTTTCTGTGAGAGCTGATCTAGAGCTGTAGTTCTCAGTCTTACTCTCCCACATACTTGGGACTCAATGGTACACCAACTATGGGTGGGAAAGGGAGTTTCACAAACATTTTTGCCTGGTTGGGGTCCTCTTGAACTCAGTCTCCCAAGTAGCTAGGATTAGAGGCCTGATTCACTGTTTTCCTTCAGAATCATGATTTTTGGTAAGCCTTTTTCCATTGGTAAAATACCCTGCATATTTATTCAAGTTGTTGCATGTATTCGTGGTTCATTTCTTCATGCTGTTGAGTAAAAGTTCATGGTATGGATGAACCAAAGCTTGTTTAGCTATCTACCTCTTGAAGGACATCTGGCTATTTCAAGTTTGAGTAATTACAAATAATATTGTTATGAACATTGTATTTAGATTTGTTTGTGAATGTCAGGTTTTTATTCACTTATGGAAAAAAGTCCATGAGTGATTTTCTGAACCTTGTGTGTGAGTGATTACATTTTCTCTGCATTCTTGCCAGTGTCTTCCACTGTCACTGCATTTTATTTTATATATTCTCATAGGTGAATAGTAGCATTTCATTTCAATTTTTATTTGCATGTGTCTGATCACTGGTGATAATAAGTATCTTTTCATCCATTTTTCCATTTATAAATTCTTTTCAATGAAATGTCCTGTATCTTGTATCCATTTTTTAATCAGGTCATTTGCTTTCTTATTATTGAGTTTTGAGCATTAAAAATAACATATTTCATATGTTATAACATAATAATATAGAAATATGTCCTAAATACTAGTTATCTGTTAGGCATATGATTTGTAAATGTTTAATGCTAGTCTATAGTTCACTCTTTCAACCTTTTCTTTGTCAGTCCTGAGGACTGAACTCAGGGCCTGAGCACTATCCTTGGGCAGTTCTTGGGCTTTCCTCAAGGCTAGAGCTCTACCACTTGAGCCACAGCACCACTTCTGGCCATCACATTTCCAGTCCAAAAGAAAAGGCCAGGGAGATAGCTGAAAAGATCAGACCGAAGCAGGACTGAAATCCAGAAGGGCAAATATTTAATCCTATATCTCTGTCCTTGGGATCTGGAGCATCTGGTATCCTGATGTGAGCTATCAAGGACTTGGAAAACTCTGTGTGTATGGCTCTGTGTGTATCTGCAGCTCACAGAAACTCTCCCTTGAGCTGGCTACATTTTTACTGATGGCTTTCTTGGCAGATATTTCATGTTTCTGGCATTTCTCACTTCCTGTAATCTCTATCACATTTTCAGATTTACTCACATAGCTTTGCACATGTTGGGGGTTGCTTGTAGAAACTCTAACCAGGTCCTACATTGCCCAACCTCCTCTGCCCTCCTTTAAAATCTAAGTGGGGGCCTCTATAATCCCACAACTAACTCATTCTACATATCTGAAAGACCCAAATTACATGGACTATGCCAAGGTCTACTCCTACCTCAAGGGTTGTAGCTCAGGACCCCTGTTAGGTCACAGCTGAAGTGGCCTCTGTGTTCCCTGAGAGCTGAGTGTGGTGAAATGAATCCTGGAGAAAATATTTCTTACATGTTTCTCCACAAGGATGTACTCTAGAAATGCTTTCTTCTCCAAGGAATCTTTCAAATGAGCTCATATTTCCATGTCCTTGAGCCCATGATGGGTATAGTATGGCCAATTTCTGAGACATTCTCAAGGCATTTTCTTCCCACTGTCTTGATAGAAAGTACTCGGCTTCCTTCATCTCTTCAAAAACTAGGATTTTCAATATGACTTTTTGACCAAACTGCTTTGAATTTTATTTCAAAGTCACACTGGAAGCCTAGCTAAACAAACCAAGTAAAACCTATGTTATACTGTTCTGTCTTGAAATTTCTCTGCCAAATTACTTATTCCATCACACTTAAACTTAACCTCTCACAAAGTCTTAGGGCATGGACAAATTGTTGACAATTTTGCTTTTTGTCATAATATAATACAAATGACCTTTACCATAATTCCCAGTAGAGTCCTTGTTTACATTCTGTATTTTATGATCACAGTCTATGGCCTTCATTCCTTCTTATCACCACGGACATTCTATATTGTTCCTCTAAGCTCACACCAGAATTTCTCATGATATTCCAATTATAGCATCCTTGGCTTTCTCTAACTCACTTCTCCAAATTTACCCTAATTCCTCTAGCAAAAGTAGTTTCAAAGGCTAATGCACCACATCATGCTATTTATTGGATACATTTTCTGTGACAGTCAGTTTCCCTTCACTGGAATAAACATCTGAGGAAACACTATTGAAACAGAGTCCATCAGATACACTGGGATTCGTGGTGGAACAGAAATGCTCACTTACAGTAGCCATGAAATAGAGTATGCCTGTTTCATCAGGTTTCCTTCATCTCTCCCTTTTCTCTGGTCTGAGTCCCAGCAATTTGGCAATACCATCATACAATCAAGGCATGGATTCTACCTCTTAGATTAACCTCACTAGATGCACTCTCACAGACACACATAGGAATGAGGTTTGCTAATTACTTTGGGTTTTTTCCCCTCTATCTAATGAAGTTAATGATCAAGATGAATCATGACAATATGTGAAGATTTATTGGGTTGTTTGGTTTTGTATGTGAATATGCATATGTGTGCATATGCTTACAACAGATTGATTATGCACTTTGGTAAAACTCCATTGGCCATGCTTTCGCTATTTCTGGACTCTATTTTTCTATTTTAATTTTCTATGCCTTGATATTAAGTAAAGTTATGTCTCTCATTTTCTTTTTTTCTTTGCCAAGTTTGTTTTTATCTATTCTAGAACTTGTTTTCTAACTACATCTTAAAATAGGATTATCTTTGTCCATAAAACATAGTTGGAAAACCTGCAGCCAGTATCATACTAAATAGAGAAAGACTAGAACCATTTTTCTTAAAATCAAGAACTATACAGGGATGACCACTCTCTCCACTTCTCTTCAATATAGTACAGGAACCCTTAGCCAGAGCAATAAGGCAAGAGTAGGACATCAAAGGGATCCACATAGGGAAAGAAGAAATTAAACTATCCCCTTTGGCAGATGACATGATCCTATACCTGAATGACCCAATAAACTCTACTCCCAAACACCAAGAACTAATAAGCCACTTTAGCATAGTGGTAGTACCCAAACAAATAAAATATTTAGGAATTAACTTAACCAAAAATATAAAGGGATTATTTAATGAAAACTATAAAAGCCTAACAAAAGAAATTAAAGATGATACCAGGGAATAGAAAGACAACCCATGCTCATGGGTAGGGAGAACCAATATAGTAAAAATGGCCAAACTACCAAAATTGATATACAAATTTAATGTAATCCCCATCAAAATCCCAAAGACATTCTTTACTGAAATAGAAGATATAATCCAAAGGTTCATATGGAACAAGAAAAGATCTAGAATATCCAAAACAATTCTAGGCCAAAAGAGCAATGCAGGTGGTATTACAATACCAGACTTCAAACTCTACTATAGAGCCATAATAACAAAAACAGCATGGTATTGGCACAAAAATAGAGCAGAAGATCAATAGAACAGAATAAAAAATCCAGAAATAAAACCACATATCTATAGTCAATTTGTATTTGACAAAGGAGCCAGAGATATACAGTGGAACAAACACAGCTTGTTCAATTATTGGTGCTGGCCAAGAACAAAGAACAAACACAGCCTATTCGATTATTGGTGCTAGCCAAGACCAGTGGAACAAAAGGCAAATGGTATTCTTAATGTGTAGAGTGATGACTCCATATTTGGGTACCCTAGGTTATTGACATGGTCTTGGAGATATAAGCATAACTTCATAGGCATAAAAATCTATGAGAGGCTATATACTCTATAGACATGTTTTATTACATATATTAATATGTATCTATGACATATAAACACTCAGCTTAACTTTACTTATGTTCTAAAATCTATGTCAGTGATTGTATAGTTTCCCTTCTTAATACTTGTTTGTTAAACATGACATTTGAAATATGATATAAAACACAATGTTAATAAATTCTTTAATAAAAAAATAGTTGGAAATTTGATAGGAATTGCGTTAACCTCGTGCTTGAAATACAATTGATATTTTATTATGTGTAGTCTTTTTGTCCTTTCTATTGCATTATTTGTTTATTGCTTTAATTTTGTTTTTGTTTCAACAGTATTTACTTTCAACACTGAGATCCTAATTTTGATTTTATGTGTTTATTATGATATGAAATGCACTTTGTTTTTGTAGTGTATCTATAATGTTGTTAACTCTACTTAGTAAGATGTTTTTAATGGTTTCTTGTTTATGGTCTGTTTATATATGTGTGTGAATTCCTGAGTTTTCATCTACAAATACAGACCAATTTCTTATTTATATTTAGAATTATCTTTTCTTGTCTTATTACACTGGTTAACATTTCTAGCATTGTCCTCAATAAGAATGTACACCTTGTTCTTATTTCCAGTCTTAAAAAGAAGAAGTAGTTCTTTACCATTAAGTGCTATGTTCATCGTAAATTTTTGTTCTTGATATCAACTTAAGTACATGCTCTTGTAAATCTAGTTGGCAGAGAACTTCTGTCATAAATAAGTTATTGATATTGATTCCCTAAATGCTTTTCACTGACAATTATTAAATCATAGACAATTTTTTCTTCTGTATTTTAATATAGTTAAAGATACTATGGTTTAATATAATAAATTATACTGGTTTATTTAGGGGAGTTAAATCAGTCTCTCTCACCTGTAATAAATTTCATCATGTGTTACACAGTAGAGATCCAACAATGAAGTCTTAGAGCAGGGCTCTTTCCCTGTGGCTGGAGGCTCAAATATAGCTTCCATCAGACTAACTTGAGGGAGGCAGAGTTAAAAAGTAGATTGCCCACACCTCTTTCCTGACCGATAGAAGATAAGTCTCTAATGGTGTCTTAATTTAAAATACTATTCCCAAGAAAATTTAAATGCTACTTCTAGATAATTCTAATGATGAACCAAGTTTAGAATTTTTGTCTAGAATCCAATTCCCATTCTGCCTCTGAAAGAATTGACTTCTGTGTTCATCACCCTCTTAAAAAAATGACCTTCGAAGCCAGGTGTAGTGGCTCATACCTATAATCCTAACTACTTGATCTGAGGATCAAGGTTCAAAGCCAGCCCAGGCTGGCTTATCTCTAATTAACCTCTAGAAAATGGGAAGTTGGTCTTGGCTCAAGGGTAGGACAGTAGCCTTGAGCTGAAGAGCTCAGGGACAGAGCTCAGGCCAAGTTCAAGCTCCATGACAAAAAAAAATGACCTTCATTGGATTTGAAGATGCCTTTTCTAAGCATTTACTTTCTGAATGTCTAAAATTTGCAAACAGGACTTTTGTTTCACTAAGAATGAATAGATCTATTATGGATTTGCATTTTTCCTTTCCCATCTCAAACAGAATGAAATCACCAATGACGTGTGGATTATAAACACAGCAATTAGAATATGTAACTCCTGTTGCCCTGTAACTATTCTTAAGGAATTGTTACCTTCTTGTCATCGACTATTCAAACATTTATCAATTATTTGACTTAGGAATGACTGGTAATAACTCAAATAACTCCAAGTAATAACTCCGAGATACTATCAACTTTCTTCTTCTTTTTAGTAATTTTGTTCTGTCCTATGCTGCAGGTCTGAGAATATACATCATTTTTCACTCCTATTTACTGTATTTTATGGTTTCTTTTTCTAACAAAGAGCACCAACTAGTACAATATAGTAAAAAGCTCAAAAATATGCAATTATATCTGGAGTTGAGTGTAACTCTTCCAAAGGCCTAGCTATATGACCTTACTACCTGCTTAACTTCCCTGAGGTTCAGACTTTTCCTCCTGGGGATGAAAAGAGTTTCCTAGATGCTCGCAAGAAACTATTAAGAGGATAATGAGATAATAGATAGAGATATGAGAACTGAATAAAAAGACCATGGAGATTTAAAAATAGTATTAGTGCTTAACAAGGAGATTTGCAGGACTATGTTTTCATGAATAAGCATGAGGATCTCCATTGTTTAACAATAAAAGCTCATCCCTTTGGTTCTGTTTTTAAGAATGTTCAAGAATTATCACTCACCCACTTGTCCAAGATTATTCTTATTGTTCATTCACTCTGCTAATAATAATTGAATGCCTACTGTTCCAAGGACCATACAGGATGCTAGAGAAACTGTGATGACCCAACAGATAGCTGGACTGTCCTGAGGAGGCTCAGAATATGTCAAGGAAAACAGAGATGGAATTGTTAGTGCGTGATTGACCCCCCCCCCCCCCCAGCCATGTCTCCCCATTTCTGGAACAGATAGTCTGCTTCTCACTCAGAAAACCTTATCAACCCTTGGGAGAAAGAGCCAAAAAACCTCCTCCTCCCTTCTTATTTCACAGTTATGAGCAACCACAGGTTCTGAGATTCTTCTTTGTACCCACCTGAATAGGGCTATGATATCCTCCCCACCTTTTCTTATTCCTCAGTTTACCATACACCTTTTCCTCTGATAGAGATCCTCTTTTATGTTTTTAATTATGCCACGTATCTTTCAGAGCTAAAATATCTATTGTACTAATTAAATATTAGGAAAGAGAAAAAAATATAGTCTAAGCAACAAGCGCTGTCTGAGAACATGACTTCAGACCAACAACTCAGGTGCCTGAAGGATCAAACACCAGGCTTCTATCGACTAGGCACGGGCCTGAGAGTTGGGCCTAGGCTGTTTCTTTGAAGGAGGATCTGAGGAACAGCAGTCAGTAGTCATTAGCAAGTGCCAAGCCTTCATGACCATGTTGTCTCTAACTTTGTGGATGCTCCTTCCACATCCAGCAGGGAAAAGCTGCCCTACTGCAGCAGCATCCCAGAGGATTTCATTTATTTTCACAGGCCTTTCCAGCCCAGGGCCTGAATGAGAGCCATGGCTGTCACAGGATTTCACCTCATTGTCATTTGCTGTCCAGCACTTCCCCACAGAGGCAGCTGTTAGCACCCTGTGGACAGCTATGACTGGAGACATCTGCCTTGTTCTGAATCTTGTCAGGGGACAAGCTCACCATGACCCTACCAGTCCAGCAGGTTAGGCTAGTGTCATGGACATTCTCTAGCTTCTGTCAACCACTGGAGATGGCTTCAATTGCTGTGAGAGAGACAAAAGCAGCCAGCTACCATAACTGGCTTCTCTCAGGCCCAGTTATATGCCACTGGCTGAGGACTATGCCTTCTTTCCCAATATAAGTATTTACATTTTAATATAGATTTTGAAGATCTGAATGTATATGCTTGAAAGTCTTTGGAGCTAAATGTGAATGAAAGTGGGCATGTGTGTGTAAGACCTATGTCTGGGTTCTGATACTTATGGTTGCTTGATTAGCACAGGAAACTTATTCCCATCTCTCCAACCTTTGTTTCTATTTATAAAAGGAATTAGAAAATCAATGTTCCTCGGGATCTGACTTTTCACATTCTCCATTTCAGTCCAGGATCAACGAAAAGCACATCCTCCACGTCAAGGGTTGTCAGAGGCTGTACCTGGACTAATACTTATCTATTTTACTCTCATATTCTATAAAGTGATCCTCAGTATTCCCAATAGAGCCACCTACTGTGTCCTCCAAGGACACTACACAAGTGGTTGTGAGGGGAATGTGGTATCTTTTTCAGAAGTGTTACGGGTATGAAAGTTAGTGCTAAGATTCAACCAGGCAACGTCCCTGTCATCAAAATTCCATCTGCACTTATATGAAAACTCCCACCTTTAGCCACAGTGTAACAAGTGTATATCCCTTGTCAAAGGAACAAAAGTGTAGGAGAGTGTGGAGCTACTTAATGAGAGATAAAAATTAGAATGAGAAAAAAAATGGTATGGAGACAGGAAAGACCCAGAGGGGAAATAAAGACAGCTTCGTGTTCAAAGACATAGCTACTCATAAACCTAGAAGTTTTGACTTTGGTCTGATCTTGGCTGGACAAGACCTGGAAACCTATTTTCATGTCTGAGGGAGAGATAAACATTCAAAAATTAAGGTGGCCTAAGTGAAAAGTAGAACTATGGAATAACCTCTATCTTTATAAAGATTTTCTTCACAATTTTTTTAGAAAAGCCAAATCCCTTCATTTAGAGAGAATTTTTGTTAAACTGTTTCATAACTATGATTCATATAATTTGCATGAAAATTATTTCTATTTGATAGAAACATCATTCACTAGATTATATATATATATATATATATGAAAAAAGAGGCCAAACAAGGAGAGATAAAATTAGACATATTATTTCCTGAAGCCCAGATTCACAGTTCCCTACATCACTCACAAAACAGGAACTGCCAGTTGCCTTCCCAATAGCCTTTCACCATACATATAGTTGGCAGAAGATGCAACACCCTATTAAGCTACACCTAATTTTATTTCCCAAGCTTCCTCTTCCACTAGGGTTAATCATTTGAACACATTCTGGATAGAAAACAATGATTTCAAGAAGATCTTCTAAAAAGGAACAGAATTCATGATGATGCATCTTTGATATTCTTCTTCCCTTCCTTCCACCCTGCTCCCTGGTCATTAACACCCGAAGCTATTTTCACCCTCAGGTTATTCACAATCTTGAGTATAAAAGCTATACCTTGAAAGGGCAAAGGCAACAGATGATGGAAAGCTGGGCCCCTGATCCTCCTGGGGCCATTCTATTTAAGGGGAAGTTAGGCCTTCCTGACTAGGAAAGACATGGCACTGTGATGCCTCCAAGGGAAGGGATAACTCAGCAGAAATAGAGGAACCAATCGGCAGATTCCCTGCAGCATGTCTACCTCTCAACCAATCACACCAGGAACACAACCGAGAGAGAGTCAAGGGACTAGATACAGACAGATAGATAGATAGTAGATAGACAGATAGAATACACACACACACACACACACACACACACACACACACACACACATATACACACACACAGAGAGACAGAGAGAGGCTGGAAAGAGAGAGCAGATACCCAGCTCCAAACCCCTCGTAGCACACAGAATACATTTGACATCCCTTGATGTTTCTTTTGCCTTCAAATAAACTTACTCTGTCTGCTTTAAACATTTTTTTTTGCTTTTTCATCCTTTAATGGGCAGAGAAAACAAACTAAAACTCTAGACCAGCAGCATATTGACTCTGCTTGCATTCTTCTGGAACACCTATATTCTTGTATGAGAATAAAATGGTTATTTTTTGTAAAGCTGCAATTTTTTTGAGGGGATAGGATCTTCTTTCTATGCAGTTAGGCTGAATCCTAACATTTAAAACCAGAGTACTAGCTGGGCGTCAGTGTCTCATGCCTGTAATCCTAGCTACTCAGAAAGCTGAGATCGAAGGATCATGGTTCAAAGCCAGCTCAAGCATGAAAAGTGAATGAGACTCTTACCTCCAATTATCCACCAGAAAACCAGAAGCGGTGTTGTGGCTCAATGTGCAGAATACTAGCCCAGGGACAACACCCAGGCCCAGAGTTCAAGTCCCACAACCACCAAAATAAATAAACAAACAAATAAATAAATGACAAATTACTTTATTTGAGAGGCAATGCAGAAAGAAAAGACTACCTTTTGGAAGACTCGATTCTTTATATGGCTCACACGTTCATGAAAGTCAAGAAAGACTAAAGGATGTCACATTATTCATCTGATTTTGAACACCATCACTTCACAACACGCTGTAATTTTATGCATCACACACACAAAGAAAAAATGTTGCCAATTAAACTATGACATGCCACTGTAAGATGCAAATCAATCTCAGAAATGTTTAAATGTGAGAAGAAACAAAAAAAACTTATCAATATGGTGTACTGCAGATTTAACAAAGATCATAGTTCAGATGTAGAATTTACCACATCTGCCCTTTCCTGTCTTACGAAAAACACTGACAGCTGGGACAAGCAATGGTATGTTCAAGTTTAGTGACAGACCAGAGATGAGACCCTCAATTGCAAATCAAAACTCTTTAATAGGTCTCAATAGATACTGACCTTTCCTATGTGGAACCTTAACCACGAACGACATGTTTACCTAACCAACCACCTGTTTCTGTTTTTCTTCTTCTAAAATACGCAGAACTGAGTAGACAGCAACAAAGTTCCCTCTTCCCAACCCCACAATCCCCACAATGGAACTCAGTGGTCACAGTAGATGATGGCGATGCAGATTGCCAGTAGATTTGTGCTTAAAGGTTCTGGGCCTAGACTTTAGGTAAGGAGCCTTGTAAACCAGGAAATTAAGATGGCACAGAGTGGAGGATGGTTGGACCCCAAGGGCGACTCAACTCAAGGTGTCTCCTCCCCTTCTCACACAACATGGAATCACTGTGGTGAACAGTGCTCCTGAGAGCATCTGCCAGAAACCAGACTAGGTTCTCCCTGGTAAAAGAAACCTTAGAGATGTTGCACTGTACTAGCTCACACTAAAAGAAAAATGTCAGGCCCTGAGAGATAAAGGTTGTCCATTTTCTGTCATATGTGGAAGCTAGAATTAATTTCTAAATATATAAATGAATACCTTGGGTGGTACAGAAGTATACACAAATGTATTAATTGAATTGCAGTATTTTCAGGGAAGAACTCAGTAATATAGATAGACATATATATATTAAATATGTATATGTCTATATATATATATATAATTTTTTCCTGTCCTAGGGCTTGAACTCAGGACCTGAGCACTGTCCTTGGGCTTCGCAAAGCTAGCGCTCTACCTCTTGACCCACAGCACCACTTTCGGCTTTTTCTATGTATGTGATACCAAGGAATTGAACCGGGGTCTTCATGCATGCTAGGCAGGCACCCTAACACTAGGCCACACTCCTGGCCCTCAGTATTATTCTTTAGAAAGGTAAAATCATAATTCAACAACATAAACATCAGATAATGAACAACTGAAAAGGGGTGGAGTGGTATTAAAGGGAAGAGGAAGGACCAATGAAGAGAAGAAAGAAGAGAAATGCAGTTAAAACTTCATTGTAGGGCCGGGAGTTTGGCCTAGTGGTAGAGTGCTTGCCCAGAATTCACAAAGACCCAGGTTCAATTCCTCAGTACCATATACATAGAAAAAAAAAGGCCATAAGTGGTTCTGTGGCTCAAATAGTGAGAGTTCTGGCCTTGAGAAAGCCCGATGGACAGTGCTCAGGCCCTGAGTTAAAGGGCCAGGACTGGCAAAAATAAAGAAATAAATAAAAATTTTAAAACATTCAATGTATATACTACAAACTTAAGAAAAAAGTAATGGAATGTATGGGTTGGGAGAGATGGGTAGACATGTTGGAAGGGGTAACATTGGTGACACATTGCATTTTTATTCTGCTTTGTTGAATGGCAACTGCTTTGTACCACTGAAGATAATAAAAATATTTTTTCTCATCTCTGATCATCTGATCTGGATTTTTAGAATGGTTATGCTGGTGACCTTGGAGCTGATTGTGGAGGATGACATCAAGGTAAAACATCATGGGGGTTGGGTAAAAGTCATGAAGGTGGAATGAAAAAGTAGTATGGCCTGAACAAATAAGAACGAGCCTTCACAAAGGTAAACTTCTAAAATCATTTTCCCGTACCTAGTAAGATTTCCTTCTTTGCTTCCAAACATACCGTATGCCCTTCTGTTTTTGTTATATCATGTTTCCTTTGGTAAGAATGACTGACAACTACATGTGTTGCCAACAACACTGGCCTGCATGCAGGGAATCCAAGACAGAAACTGAATGATACAGTTGTATTGGTGAAATATCCAGTTCCTACCTGCAGACAAAATGATGGCTGAGTTTTTGAGGCCTCCCCTAACTACTACTGTCCTTTGCTGTCCTCCTTGCCCCCAAGAACTTGCAGGAAAAGGTAAGTATGACTTTCTTCCTTTATTTCTAGCAAAAAAAAATCACAAAATCTATCTATATTAACAAATATATATTATGTATATGCATATATATCTCTGTGAATACTTTTGATTAGTGAAACAGTTTGCTTGATAAAGCAATCTAGAGAAAAGTATGAAATTACCTTTTTTTCAGAGCATATAGATTCATTATGTGTCATGTCCTTTGGACACATGTAGCCTGAAAGAACAGAGATGTCGTGAGAGGAGGGGGAAAAGGGGATTCAATACATACATAAGAATGGCTTAATCTTGACAAATAATGACACCTGGGCATGATTAATTGAACAACACACCAAACATTCACACAGTGAAAACAAAGGAGGGTATTCTTAGGAGAAGACCATAAAGACTCAATAACTATATGCATATGACCATATGAGATGATGCTTATCAAAATGAATTCCAAGAACTGGAAATGAGGTTTTTATATTGTACTAATTGCAGATAGTTTTTCTTTCTTTTATTCCTTTGCTTCCCTTTTGTCACTGTTTCTCATTTCTGTACCCTTTGTCTTATACATGATTGTTTGATTTGGGAAGAGGAAGGGTAATAACAGAAATGGTGGAATAAAGAGTAAACCAATCCAACTGAGATGCTTACTAGACACTCAGTTGGAAACAAACTATATAACTTAGGGGGAGGGGGATTGGGAGAGGAAAAACTGGAAGAAGGAGGGGGTGGCATTGTTCAAAAAGAAATGTACTCATCTAACATGTAACTCTAGCCCCTTACTACATCATCTATACAAAATATTTAAATTTTAATGAAGAATGTCTTATATTAGCAGGACACTCAATTATTTGTCTAGTGTTCATATCAAATAAGAGGAATTCATAAAAAAACTGTTTTTTTAAACTAGAAAACACTACAGACCTGTTTTCTTCAACATGGCATGATTGTTTAAAATGGACTTGTACTTACTGTGTTCTGATTGTATCTCAATTGAGTTCTCATCACAATCAGAGCTAGAATTATCTTTATTTTGCAAACTAAAAAAAAAAACCTCAAAAAACAACCCAAGGCAGAATTCTTCTCAAAATTTTACCTCTATCTCTCAAGGTAGAAAGGGATCAATGGGCTGAGCATTCGGTTCTGAACTCTAGATGTTTTCTTTTGGATTGATCCCAGGGAAAAGAAAACAAAATAGATTTCATCCAGCATCTTCCATGATCTGGTGAAACTTTTAGATATTATCTCACGCAGTCCCCAGTACAAATTCGGAAATGGTTACTCTCTTTCTTTATCATTCATTATGTCTGTTGTGGTAAAGAGAAAGCTCAGTTTTCAGAGAGGTGATGACAAATTTGTCCTGGGTCTCCTTTGTCAGAGGAGACATGACTACATCTCACATGGAGGTCTGGTAAACACCATAGATACCACTAGCCCAGAGTTTTTGTACCCCACAGTTGTGAATGTGTATTTGGGTAATATTGCCAAAGGAATGTATAATGAGGTCTTCAAAAAACAGAGACATTATTTTCCCTACAAATCCTAGACCATTTAGAAGGAGATTAGACCTTGCTTTGTTTGGCAGGGGAGCTGTGTGAGTGATTCCTTCCAAAGCATGAAAAGACCAGGCAGAAACAGTCACCAAAGAAAAAGTCCAGGATTCTAGGCTGGAGGAGATTGGAAGGCCTGGGGTAAGGAGGACAAAAGAGGAAGCACAGAGGGAGATGGGAGGGAGGGAAGAAGAGAGGGCAGGCAGGAGAGATGGATGGAGAGAGGGAGGGGGTTGTTTCTAAGATGCCTTAGAAACAGATGCCAAGTTAGATCGTGATATAACAACTGATTGTAAATTTGTAGACAGCGCTTCTGCCTGGTCAGAAAGACAGCTGGAAGATGGAGATAAAAGAAGGACCAGTAAGGCCCCTCTCCACCTCCAATCACACACAACTTTGAATGTCTGTGAATGCAGAGGAAGGAGAGAGATGTTGCTGGGACCAAAGACAAGGGTGGACCAAAAAAAAGGAGGGAACAGCCTGAAAGACGATCAAAAAACACTTTCAAGTTAAGATTAAACTCCCTAGATTGCAGGAGGCCAATTTAATGGGAAATGTTCTCTGTCCTCCCTGTCCTCTCCCTTGGCCTCCCCTGGGAAGGGGCTGGGTTGTGATGTTACTAATCAGAGAAACTCCCAGCTACCAGATCTTATCCAAATGAGCAGCTGTGAAAGGCTGAAAAGATAGAACCAGGAAGAAAAAAAAAAGAATAGTTTACAAAGTGTTGAAAGAGAGGGAAGGGTGGGGGAATGGATTTAATCATCCAGCATCCAGCCTGCAGAGGGACAGAACACCCGGGGACTTTTAAAGAACATTAGCTCTGAGAGACTGAAAGAAGGAAAACACCTGAGTTTTAAGTATAGTTCAGCCCCTCGGTTCTGTTTCTTCCTTTTTCCCCTTTCCTTCTTTCTTTCCTTTTTTTCCTCCTTCCCCCTGTCTTCTTGCCTTCCTCCTTTATTCCCTCTCTTTCTTGTTTCTTTTTAAAAAATTCTCTTATTGTTGTTGTAAAGGTGATGTACAGAGGGGTTACAGTCACCTAAGTCAGAGTATATTTCTTTGTGGATAATACCATCCCTTCTGCTACTCCCTCCCAGTTTTCCTTCCCATCCCCACCCACAAGTTGAATAGTTCATTTTCAACTTTGTATCTAGTGAGCATCACTGCTGCATTTATTCACCCTTTGCCGCTCCATTTCTGTGTCTCCTGTAATACTCCCCAAAACATAAAATAAAATGTAGTACACATAGGAAAGAAAAATCTTTAAAAAGCAAAACACAAAACAACTTTTGTTTCCATTCTTTGTACATCTTTACTCATTTCTTTCTTTTACTCCCTTTTTCTTAACCTGTCTTTTCCTTCTTCCCTTGTTTCTTTTTCTCTTTTTTTTTGCTTTCTTTCTTTCCCCTTCTCTTTATTCCTTTTCTTCTTGCCCTCTATTTCTCAGGCTCTCTGTCCTGCCATTTATCCTTCCATCCAATTCTTCCTTCTTTTTTCCAGTCCTGTATCATTAAGGACATAAGCTTTATCCCCGGCCCAATTTACTTCTCTTTCCTAGGCCTCAGTTTCCCCATATTAGAAGGGAAGCCTATTGTTGGGCCTGTGCTATAGTGAGTTAGTAGGCACATTGGCTAATAATACAGAAGTTGTCTAAATTCATTATCTCCTCTTTGTAAGTTCTGTGACCCTGACAATTGTCTTAATATCTCTGAGTGACAGGATGAGCTCATACGAAATGGCAGTGGTAGTCATTTCTACCTGGTAGTATTACAGCCAAGATAAAATGGTTTAAACAGTGCATAGTCCAGAGCAAGTGTGCAATGTAAGCTACTATTATCATTCAACATTCATAATTGCCCTGAAAAAGATGTGGGATTAGGGGTAGGCGGTGGTTCAAGGTATAGACTTGAGGCCTGATTCTGTTATTTAGCTTAGTATTGGGGTTTTTCCCTCACCCAGAATAAGAAGTCTGAAGCTACTAAATGCAGTGTGTGACTGCTGAGTATTATGTGAGGAAGCCAACACCATTTATCAATGGACTTGGGGTTAAGATTTAAGTAAATACAAAGTCTCAGTGAGGCAACGTGAAGCATTCTAGAGAATCACTGTACAAAACACTGCCCACACCTGAGAAATGTCTACTGCACATAGGAAACATGTCAGATGGTAGACCTCAAACACACAGGAAGAAGAGACTTGAGAACCTTTGGGAAGTGATCAACAGGTTTATTTCTTTGATTGTGATGAGGGTTTCATGGCTATGAGCACATGTTGAAAGTCACCCCCAAATTGTGTATATTAAATCTTTGCATCTCATTGTGGCCTCAATAAAAATGTTTCACTGGGTCATTGCTGCCCAACAAAAACACAATTAAAACCATGTGTGTGGTTTTTTAGACTTTCCACTAGATGCAATAATAAAATAAATTAGCTTTCACAACCTATTTGACTTAACCACTAAGCAGAATCTTGACCGGGGACATGGGCCATATTTGAAGGACACAACAGGCACTCGTGCCTGGTGAGGGTATGGATATGACAGGGTTAATAAGACTCCTGGCCAAAAGGCAAATGATCCATAGATTGGCCATCCATCAAGGAATGGAATCTATGATCTCACCTGACAAGGTGAGCTGGGCCATTCACATTTCTTCTCTAGACAATTGGAGCTGAGACTAAATAGATGCCAACTGATGTCAGCATCTGCAGCTGAAGGGGAAAAATGAGGGCCTCAGAGTATGTGAGGGCCCTGGAGCAAGCATTAAGACTGACAACAACAACAACAACAAATAACTGAAACGAATTCTGTAAGTAATGAAAAGCAAGCGGTGCAGAGTGTGGCATGGGGCAGAGTGGAGGTGCAAGCACCTGGAGAGCTGGTTATTGTAGTAAAGAAATGGCTCTTCTTGCATTCAGCAAACACTCATGGAGAGCCTCCCACAGCCAAACCAGATACCACACACTGGAGGCAGAGTCCATGGCAAAACAGATCAGTCCTTGCCATCCTATAATTGACAGACTAGTGGGAGATGACAGATGCTGAGCACAGATGTTATAGCTACAAAAAGAGTGCTTTGAGAGAGACCTGCGGGCCACTTAAATAGTCTATGGTGGGGGCCGGGGGAGGCCTCTTGAATGAAATAGCAATGAAGCCACATCCTGAAAAATGGACAGGGTAATAAGAAGAGATAAGAGCACACGGGCAGAGGGACATATATGAGAAACAAAAAGGCAAGGAGCTCAGGGCCAGAAGGCAGCTGTGGACAGCAGAAAATCTAGTGAGAGCCAGGATTGGGATTTCAAACAGCAGAAACAGGGAGAACGGGGAAGACATTGGTACAGAGGTGTGAAGGCATGGGAGCCTGAGTTTCCACTGAACTTCCAGAAGCTATTACAACCCTCCTCCTGCCGTTCACCTTCCCCCATTCTAGCCTCCTAGGGACCTGGTATCATTCTTAGGGACTGATTCTTTGAGGGAATCCATGAGATGTCATTCTCCTTTAGCTTTGTATGTATCTTTCAACATTAACCCATTGGTCTAGAAACCATTTCAATGGGTTTCTATTTCTGCCAAAAGCAGTGGCCACTTTGTGCCCTGAACCTGAGCTCCTCACTTTGCAATTTGGATCCGATTCAGTGTTCACAGTCAGGTCCAGAGATGCTCTTGCACTTGTATGTTAAACACCAGCAGTGAGCGCCTTCTCATACTTTGGGTGTTGGCGTCATACTTTGCTGTCCTAGTCCTAGCCATTCTCATAGCTATTCTAGGAAGGCAGCTGATCACTTTTCAGTCCAGGGTTACAGAGCCACCATCAAGACTGTACCTTCTTTTAGGAGTGAATGTCTTATTAATAGTGCATACCCAGAAGGAAAAGAAATAAACTATCAATCAATACCAACAAGAGATTATCAGGTGCTGGGTGGTTCATGGACATAATCTCATGTGCCTTATAGAATAGGGAGCTTGAATGCATGGAGAACAAATTCCACAGTAGTCCTCACTAGAAGTCAGTTGACTGAGCCAGGCAAATTGGCTCATACTTGTAATACCAGCAGCTCAGGAGCAAGTCATTGACAGGATTGTAGTTTGAGGCTCGCTTGGGCCAAAAGTTAGCAAAACTCTCTCTTGACAAACAAGCCAGGCCCGATGACATCTGCTTGTATTCCCAGCTATGCTAGAAAGGGAGGTAGAAGGATCATAATCTGAGGCTGGCTCCAGGCAAATATTTGAGAGTGCCAAGCTATGCTCCATGTTCAAACTCTAGTACTACTGAAAAATAAAAATGAAGCTGACTCCAAAACCACTTCTGTTACTTTCAGAATTGACCCCTAGGATAACAGCCAGCCTGAATTACCTAGGCTGCACACCACTACCTCTGGAGAATATCTTTCCTGGGAACTCCTACACATACAGTCTTAGAGAGTTATTTACAGCCCCGGGCATAGAGTAGTTGGTCAATAAATGAATGTTGTTCAAATGAATGATATAGAGGTCGAAGATTTCAGCCCTCCCCCCCCCCTTCTTCTGGCCTTAGCTCTATGGGGCTTCACAGGTGCTCACTCTGATTCAAGGAGACAATATACACAAGGGGATACTGGCTTAGACTCCCTAGGGCGGTGGAAGTTTTGTCCTCTCTCCTCAGGTCAGAAAGGGTCCAGTTCCAGAGTCAGAGGCAAATGGCTCCATTAGAGCTCAGTGGACAGGGGCTGCCTGACTGGATGAATGCTCACAGGGGATGGGCACATGGAGGAAAAAAATGAATTATCAGTGGGATAAGGACAGGTGAAACAAACAGAAAGCACAAAACAGAGATGACTTCCATAACTAATGTTGGTCTGATTTTGCTCCTTTCACCATGAGTGCCTGGTGCCCAGAAGAGGACTACTAATGTGTAATCTTTAAATAAATGAGTGGTTGATTGACAGGATGAATAAATGATGTTTGAGAGAAATACTGAATGACGGCTCAAGAAACTTGACATTCAAGTAATCTCAGTCTACCAAGGCTATCACTGACAAGGAAAGCTACTGTACCTTCTGGACTCTGTGTCCTCATTCCTGAGCCTGGACCCTGCCACAGACCCAGAAGAGTCCTGTTGAACCTTACCCTGTAGCTACCTCACCCTGTGACACTCAGGAGTCTGCCTACCTCGGGGAGTTTCTTTGTGGACTCCCCCTACCCCCTATTTACAGAATGCATGCTCTCATTACAATTTAATTTATCCATTTTCTAATTATCTCACTATTAAAATGTATATCACCCCTCCCTTTAGGCCACAGCAAAATTGAAATCCTGGGAAGATGACTTGTTGAGAAACTAAGGACAGGAATGGAGGCTCAGAAACAGACAGAACAACGTGGCCAAGTCAACATCAGGAGACTGGCTGGAACTTAGTTCTCCTGCCTATCTGACCTATCATGATGCTTGTCTGTCTGGACTGGCCCCAGCAGGCCAGTCACTCTTCTGAGCCAGTCAACCTCTCCATGCAGGCTATTCCCAGTCATTGGTGCCCCCACCTCCACCCCTCCCCAACACACCAGATCTGCAGGGAGCAGAAGTGTTGGGGGCTGGGGCAAGGGTAGGGAATGCTGTCTTCTCTCTCCAGATGAGCTGACCTGGGAAGATGACACAACTTCAGTGTGTTCTAAAGAGCAATAAAGGTGAATTTGGACTCAAAAGGTGACCAGTGTTAGTTGGATGACCTTAAGACTACCTTGATGACCCTGAGCCTGGGCCTGTTCAGAGTACTTTACAAAGCTTGCCTCATTTAGTCCCTACAACAGCTCCATGTGATGAGAGTTATTATTATCTCTATTTACATTTCAGGGCAGAAATAGATACATCCATGCTTTGTCCCTGATGTCCTCACTATAGGCCAGTGCAGGGAGCAGAGCCTGAGCAGCATTTCTCCCAGAATGCCTCCCTTACCACTGTGCCTGATTTTTCTTTTAAAAATACATAGCAACCACAAGGCATAGAGGAGCTAATGGATGACAATGTTCACTGGGCTGTTAGGCAGAGAAGCTGGGATTTGAACCAAGGAGCCTTGCTGTTAACCCACCATGGGCTGCCTCAAAAGTCAACCATACCTCTGTAAGCTTGGGTCCCACTCATTGCCTTAGTGAATGATAGTCAGAGTGGGATCAAATAAGCAGAGTGTCTGCCTTCCTTGAGATAGTGACCTGATGAGACGGGAAGTTGTAAAGCAAACCAGTAATTGGTAGTGAGTGCTTCAAATGGCAAGAACAAGGTGCCGGAAGGTTATGAGAACTTGAAACAAAGTAATGATGAGATGGGATTCAAGTTAGTGTCTGACAAGTGAAAGAGAATCTTCCATTCTTGATCATGACCTGGAAGTGATAAGGATGGGATAAAGCTGAGTGTCAAGATACAAAAGACTAAATAATGATAACTAGGTAGCACTCACTGCCCAGCATACTCCTCAAGAGTATTCTTCCAGCAATGGGGACAGTGGACTTGCTTGCTCAAGTAAGGAATAAATCCATTGTTTGTGATAAAAATATCTTGGTTCAACTAAAAATGAGAGAGATAACCTCCCTGGCAGACTTTTCTTTTGAGGATTAAATACAATTGATAAAGGTTAACTGTTAACACATTATCACGTTTGCTGTGGTGGTTATTGACACTAAATATATGACACCTCAGAGTGCCACTTTTATAGTAAACATGCCTAAGTTCAAAGGCCCTCTCTGTCAGTCACCAGTTGTAAGACGCATGTATAAGTTACTCACCATCTCCACCCTTCAGTTCCTCTATCAGCAAAATTAGACCAGTAGTAATGCTTACCTCAAAAAATTAGAAATAGTGTGCAAGACTCTGGGGAGGCACACATACTATTAGTGAGAACAGTGGACCACTGGGCCTGCAAAGAGAGGCCCATAGCCACATATCCTAAAAGAAGAAATCAGTTGCCAAGATGTCAGCCATTTCTGTGGCATAAACTAGATCAGAAACCATTTTTCCCTGCTATTACCCTTCCCCAATCTGTTATAGTCCTGGGCTTATCAAACAAGGAATCACTGCCTATAAACAGCCATCACTGCCCAACGGTGGAGCTGGAGAAAGAAGAATCTTCCTGTGAAGGAAGTGTTCAAGCATAAGAATGCAAAGGAGAGAAATCAAATAGCTAAGTGGGAATCAGAAGAAAGAAAATCAAATGTGAGCCATAAATGACATAAAATAATTGTGATGGTGGCACTGATTGGATTTCCCAACCCTACAATATCAGGGTTAGCCACACTGGGTGAAGGAAGAACAATGGCTGAAACTCTTGAATTCCTTCCTGCACATCAGCAAGAGAATTTCCATTTTCATTGTGTTTCAGGGTGATTTTTGTATCAGTTAACCATCGCCACAATGTTACCAGTTTGAAAAATGTCATGAAATCTCAATGACTTCAATAATGAGCATTTGTCTCTCCTATCTCCCATGGTTCCCTTGGCCTAGATGAGGAGTTTGTGGTTATTCTTTCTTATCAGCATGGAGGATGGGACATTTTGTGTCTTGGTCATGCTCAGTCATCATCATGAGGGTATTAGTTAAAGAGTGTGTGTGTGTGTGTGTGTGTGTGTGTGTGTGTGTGTGTGTTAGGATGATGGGGGTTGACTGATCTCATCTGGTTTTGTCTGGCGTGATCTGCCTCCTCTCCATGTGCCTCATTAAGGGAGACATGCCTGTCACATAGCAAATGAACACACAAGCCCAGTTGAGCAAGTTGCTGATACCCTATTCCATAATCACAGGACTGTGGCCCAATTTAGCGTCAATGTATGAGCCAGGTCACCCTGTGGTAGCAAGGGCACTGACAGGTACGCTGGAAAAGAGCAGGGGTATGCAATTGAGATTAAAACCAGGGATGTATTCTTGCATGAGCATATGAGTGAGAGGTGTTGTGGGAAAACGATGTGCCATTCATAAAGGTAAGTGTGAAGACAGCTGAACTCAGTACTCTCTAAGACCCCTCCCAGCCCAGAGGTACCAGAACGCACATTTAATCTTCAAGACAATTGCTGTGTGATCTTAGTATCTGAACTAACTTCTCTCAGTTCTCTTTGTTCATGTGTCTGACAGGGACTATAGGAATGCTAACAATGCCATATAAGAACACGGTGATGAATGGAAATGTTTAGCCATTTCCCATGCTTGGATAGCCTAGCATCACTGTCTAGTCAAAACAGTTAAAATGCTATGTGATCTGTTTCAAACCAACAGGAAAAGCATCTGCCATGTTAACATTCATGCAGTAACTGCCCCTGAGCAGTGATCCATCAACTAATGTGTGAATTTAAGAAATGTAGTACCTGTGCAGAATAGGATATTAGGAAGCCATGACAAGGATGACATATTTGTGACAACATGGGTAGAACTGGAGATCACCATGTGAAACCAGGCACAGAGAGACAGATTTTACGTGATCTTACTCACAAAAAGTTGACCTCATAGGAGCTGATTACCCAAGGCTAATGGGGAGAGTACAGGGGGAAAAAAAGGATGGGAAATGTTAAGTTAGGAGAAGCAAGTTCAATATGCTATTACATATTAAAACTATAAAAATGATGGTATGTGTAGATTTTAAGTTAGAAGAAAGTTATCTTAATTGTTTTCAATGTAAAGAAGTGACTGTCGTTTTAGGAGATAAATGTGCTCATTCTGATTTGAATATCATGCAACATATATGTATATTGAAACATCCCATGGATGTAGACTTTTCATGCATCAGTTGAAATTTCCTCAAATGCAGAAATCTGACAAATGGTAATGGTGATGGAGCCTGCACCTGTACTCAGATTCATAGAAGGATGTTCATCTGATATAGTGGGTTGCTGATGTTCCTCGAGTCTTCTTTGTGCTTGCCATACGACTTTTCCAGCTTTGTGTATGTGTGTGTTTGTGCCAAGCCTGGGGTTTAAACTCAGCCACTGTCCCTGAGCTTATTACTCATGGCTAACCCGCTACCACTTGTGCCACAGCTCTACTTATGGTTTTTCAGTGATTAATTGGAGATAAGAGTCCCATGGATTTTCCTGCCTGAGCTGTTTTCAAACTGTGATTCTTAGATTTCAGCCTTCTGAGTAGCTAGGATTATAGGTGTGAGCCAGGTATGACAGGCTAACTATTCCATCTTTTAGACTACAGGTACTTAGTAAAGGAGATACTCCCCCAGGTGCAATGGCCTCAGAAGCAAGGTGAGGCAGCCAAGAACACTGATGTTATTTGTTTTTCTGGATAGATTTCCTTTCATGCTACTTAACTTAGACTGCTGATTAGAATGCTAAAGTGTATACAAACTGGAGGGACAGACTCTTTGATGTCCCAGATTAACTACATTTGATTAACTTTCCTCATCAATCCCTAAAAGCAGAACAAGGTGAAATCACACGTCACAGAAATAGAAAACAAAAATTAGTATCTGAAGATTTTCCTCAAATGAGAGAAGACTAAAAGTTGGTGGAATAACAAGAAGGGACCAAGGGGGGAAAACAAGATGAGGAGTGGGGGTGGGGGGGAGGGAAATGGGGACCAAGACATGTGAAAGGGTATCAATGTATCTGAATTAATGCACCTTCTATCTGGCAAATATCATGTAACCCTTCTATTAATTACAATAAAAAATACATGAAAAAAAATAAGAAGGGACCAAAGGTGACACAGATCTCAGAGTCCCCAGATTCCAGACTCCTGAGCTAAGCTCTGAGTGTAGGAGTGTCTATTACTCACTGCCACAAATGCTGTGTAACAAACACAAACTCCATTGACATATTACAATAAGCTCCTTTGTCCATAGAGCTACAAACCAAGTGAGGGTTGTTGTATCTCTTGTCTTCCTGTAACAAAATATTCTCAGTGCTGGTGGTAAAAAAATATTCTCAGTGCTGGTGGAAGGCACTGTGACATGAAAAAGTAGAGCAAGTGTGAGAAAACCTAAACTAAATCCATTATTTTTGCCTTATTCTATTGGCCAGAGTAAGTCAGATGGCTGAACTCAAAGCCAATCAGGGTGGAGTTCAGAAGTGGAAGAGAAGATAATGCACTGTCTTTAGGGAAAGAATTCCAAAGCCAACAAATAGTGCAAAGAGCAGGGATAGAAGAATGGTTAAAAACTTCGGGCCAGTCATGCAGTCTACTTGGGGTTCAGTGATTGGATCCCAAGTGCACTTGCAGAATTACAGACCAGGGGAGGATGATCAAGGTCAGGTGATCAAGGCCAGCAGCCACAATAGAGGGAAATGTCCAGATGGCTGAACTAGGGACAGAACCCTAAACTCCAAATACCTGGGACACACTGAATGTGGAAGCAGTGATGATACTGAGAAGACTTCACAGTCAGGATGCAAAAGGGTAAGAGTTGGGACACGATCATAGTGGAACATATCATACCTCATGGATCCTATAGAGAGGCAAGTGCCTTCTTGAGTTGCAGGTTGATGAAAGTTGGAGCCATCGAAAACTGGGTCACCCCTCCCACTTTGAGGACACAAGCAAAGGAATGACTGTCCATGGTGGAGGCAAGAATTCAGGGGCTAAGGGTTGTCACTTATGGCAATAGCTAAGGATTGTTTTGTAAGCTAAGGATTATAAGGAATGAGATAATCAAAATCGCATCTAAGTATAACAGACAAAATCATGGTTGTAACTATGAACTTGAACCCTGCTACTTAATGTCTCCATTTCTGTACATTATCCTTAAGAATTTTTTTGCAGATCTTCTTAATTCTTTTCCTCAGATCAATTCCATTGCTATTAGAAGCTTTTTAAAAGCTGTATCCATGCCCCGAATGAAGGACAGAAGAAACACTGAACTGGAGAGACTCTAGCTGTGCATTGACCTGAGTGGCTTCTTCAGCTCTCTGCTCCAATGATAGTTGGTTTTTTCGCATCCACTAATAGGGACAGTCTCACTGCCTAGTATTTTCCACCGTAACTCTTTAACTTGTGGCTTGATGCATTTATGATTTTGCTTTTTTTTTTTCCTGTTCTGTTTCTCCATAAACTTGTGGGAGGGCTAGAGAGTGGGGAAGGAGATCTGACGGGGGCCAATCTATCCTCATTTGACTTACCAATATTTGGAAGGCATTTAAAATTCATTCTTTTCTTTTTTCTATTGGAAGGGGAGTGAAATCCAAAATTCCTAGCTGTCTCTAAATACCAACTGACTAAGCTTAAAGGCTCCCAAAATAAACAGCTTAGCATTCTGGAAAGTTATCAGAGACCTGGAGCGGGGGTTGGTACATACAGCACATATAGCTCTCGCTCTCCTCACTCATTTCTGCTAAAGCAACCCCTTCAGTGCCAAGAAATATGACATGTGTTTGTTTTGTAGCCAGTCGATAAGGGATGAATGGCTCACCCTTTGGCTTGTGATGCTGAGATCCCAAAATAGAATGTTATGCTGCCAACAAGATTTACCCAGATTCACTGCATTAGCCTGCCCCACTACACTTCTTCCTACCCGTCCCATACCTGCCCATCCTAATAAGAATGATTCAAAGTTTTCACCCCTTCATGTGTATTCCTGTAACACAGTAGTCCCTACACTTACCTCTCAGCTCCTTAAGAACACCTGTTTTAAAGTTGGTCATCTCTGTGGTCATTGCCCCTATCACCTATCCTATTCAAACATTACTAATTGATTGCAGCACCTCTTCCTGCTGCTTCCAAATAAAAACATCACCAAACATCTCAGCACAAATCTCTGTTCCAGACAGCGCGGACCGATCAATGAGAACTGGCATTTAAAGTGAAACAGCTTTGGGATACCAGATTTACATTCTATTTTGAACCTTTAGGCACTGAGAGGTTTTTTTTTTAAGTATAATAATAGCTATCATTTACTGAACAAGCACTGCTAGATGCTTTCCAATTACTATTTCTTTTCTTCTTACAAATTAAGCATCATCCTCCCCCTCCCCCAATTTCCCAAATAAGAAAACCAGAGTTCAAAGACAGAAAAGTCACATAAATTTCCCCAGCTCACACAGCTTGAAAGTGATGGATGTAAAGGCTGATTCTACCTCGAATACAGGGCAAGCCTTCCAGAGTTGTAGTCTCTCAAACAACCCACCATGTCCTACAACTCTTGTGTCTAATATGCCCTACAATCTACTACGCCAGCCTTGACTTTATATCATAGCATACCATGCTTGTCATACTTTCTGGTTCCAAAATGAAGCCAGAACCAGACTCACTGGTACCATGACAGTAAACCACTCTTTAACCTGGATGTAATCATCTCATCCTTTCCTATGACCCACCCATCCAATGTCTCAAGAACCCACTACTCCTCTTCAAAGAACACCACCAGCACTTGGGCATAGTCAGGACTGAAAGAGAGCAAGAACGCAGGAGAGGAGAAAAAGGGGGAATAGGCTGGACCTGACCCTCAAGGAAAGGTTATTGTTTATTCAGTCCCTCGGGGGATGCAGGTAATCCCATCCCCCATCTTTCAGGGCACTGGGTAATTTGTCTACTTTCTCTTGTCTCCCTCAAAGATGTGAATATTCATCCAAATATGAAGATAAAATCTGCTATGGACACACACGCATGCATGCATGTACTGCTGCACACACGTTGTGAAGATGCAAACTATGGCTAACAGAGTTAAATAAAGGCCTTAGCCAGGAATCACAATGCCAAGTGTCAGATCTGAAGAGCAGGCTACAGGAAGACGGATGGAGGTGATAATCTGCTCAACAATCTCCATTTCTGTATGCCTTCCCCAATTCTTTTCCACATATCATAGGAAACATTTGATCACACTATGCATGCATGCATGCACACACACACACACACACACACACACACACACACACACACACTTCCATGACTCCTCATCACCCCACCCCTGGGAAAATTAGTGCCCCAGCTTTCTAAATAGCATACACAATATCTTCCATAACCTAAGCCCAATATCAATCCAAAGGCCTTCAGCAACCTCCAATGAGTTGAATCTCTGTGGAGCCAACTGACACCCTGTGTCTGGGCTCCTCTTAGTCCCTTTCTTGCAATGACCAGCTCCTTCCTTTTGTCCTAGATGTAAGCCCCCCTCACTCTAATGTCACCTGCTTCTGTCTTCCAAGTGGCAAAGGATCTTCCTAGGTGCATCTATAGCCCCTGCCTCACTCACCATGCTTGCTTCATCTGGGCACCTCTAAAGTCAACACCTCACATAGCAGCTCATACCACATTCAGGAATGAGAGGACAGTGTCTACCAGCCAAAAGTGCTGCAATCAGAATGGACTTCTCTACTGAAACTTAAATGATGGAAGGAGGCTCAGAGAAATGATTCTAATGACAATTTGGGCAGAAGCTTTGTGAGTTGCTAGCACATATTACAGTGGCTACCACACATTGTAACAGAGGCCCTGCCTAACCCCCTAGCCATTCTATGCAGGAAGGAAGGCTGGGATTTATAACCTCATTGGAAAGGGAAGTCTAAAATGTCTCTTTCTGTCTAGGGATCTCCCCCTTCCTCCTCTTTCTTCAAGATCTCTGCATTCTCCAGCCTCTGTTTCTGAATCTATAGGATGATGAAGATGACTCTGGACTTTGCTTTTTCCTCTTCTGTTTTCAGGCATGACCTAGTTGATTGCTCTAGATTTTTAAACTACTGGGGACTCAATATTTCCTTTTGGTATTTCCTACTAGCTGTAATAATAATAATAATAATAATAATAATAATAATAATAATATCAAGCAGTTACACATTATGGAATGTTTGTGAGCCAGGAACCATGTTTTATCGTAATGCATCCTCACAATTTTTGGATGCTCAGAAAAGTAAAAGAATCTATCTGGATAAAACAGCTGGTTCCATCACCAGCATTCTGGTTATCTCTGGCTCTAAAACCCTATTTTTTTACTCTTTTCTTTCAAGTCTCTTCAGAGGACATCTTTCTCCTCTCCACTCACCATTAACTCCCAGTAGACAAAGAAAAAAAAAAGCTAATGTGGTCTCCCTACCTTGGTCTCCTCCTTCACTCACTAAATCCATTTAAGAGTAAAGAGTTTGATGGACAGTTTAATAGAGCTCTCCTTAAACCTGGCCACATTAACGATTTCTGGCTGGCTAAATGTCAACTTCCGTAGCTCAATAGCTATTTTCCTTCCTTAACAATCAGTGTTTCACTTGGGGTTCTTTATTTGGTGGACAGGGTACAGTGTTTTAATGGGTCATCCTACTCTCGTGCACCCGGGGTTTAAGCTAGACTTGCTGTGTGACCTTGAGCAAATCATTTAACCTCTATGGACCTTAATGGCTATAAAATGGTAATAATAATGTTCAGGTCCTGCCTATATATTATGAGAGAGTATTTCATTGTGTCTCTACTGTTTTCTAAGCTCCTTGGAGAAGGAGCCAAAGTACATAAACACGTTAGCTTCTATGTTCTTCTTTTGAGGAATAAAAAAATGAAAACTCACTGAAACAAAGATTAGCTTGCCACACGGGTGATGCAGATGTAACACATCTGCCCAGGAAACTTGCAGTGATGTATAATTTTCTGGAAACTGGGATTTATGTTTTCTTGGAGGGCATTCTAATCTCTTTTAAGTTAATGTAAATGAGTTTAAAAAGAACTCTCCCCTATTAAAAAAAAAAACAGTGCCTTCATATAGTGTATGACATGAACCTCATCTCTCCTGCACAACAGCAAAGAAACTAGAAACTCAGAGATGTGCAGCCATAGTGGGAATTCTACATAGAATTCCCATAGTGGGAGTTCTGCACAACAGAAAACTTTTAGGGGAGGATATAGGATGGCTACAGTTTGCGGATCTGTGTAAAACCTCACAAGCAAGAATTATTTGTAAAAGGCTTTTTTTTTCTCCATCTGTCAAGATGATCAGGTGATTCTTTCTCTTTGTTCTGTTAATGTGCTGTATTATGTTCATTGATTTACTGATTTACCTGTATTGAACCAACCATACATCCCTGGAATGAAGCCAACTTGATTTTAGTGTGATAGTTTTATCAGTTGCTGAATCTGGCTAATGAGTATTTTATTATAGAGTTTTGTGTCTATATTTATCAATGAGATTGGCCTATAGTTCTTTTTGTTGCTGTTTGTTTTCAATCCCTATCAGGTTTGGGGGTGCATGTAATGCTGGCTTCATAGAATTGGTGTGACAGTGATCTCTCCCTTTTTATTTCATGGGAAAGTTTGAGGAGCACTGGTATTAGTTCTTCTTTAAAGGTCTTAAAATATCTAGCTGAGATCCATCTTGAACTGGACATTTTTTGTTGGAAGTTTATTTATTTATTATTTACTATAGATCAATTTAATTATTTATTACTTACTATAGATCAATTTAAATAGTTTATATCCTCTGCCCAATTTTGATATATTAAGTTTATCTAGGAATGCATCTACTTCCATAGATTTTCTGTTTTGCTGGTGTAATATTTTGCAAAATATTCTCTCATAGTGGTGCTAATTTTAAAAGCTTTTGGGGAAGCTATAGTAACAAAACAGGTTGGTACTGGCACCAGAACACACTTGAAGACCAAAGGAACAGATAGAAGACCCAGAAGTAAGCCCATATATGTATAGCCATCTGATGTTTGACAACTGAGCCAAAAAAAGACAATCTATTTCAACAAATGGTGCTTGAGAAAACTGGACATCCATATGCAGAAAACTAAAACTGGATGCCTATCTGTCACTTTGTACTAATAGCACTTCAAAATAGAATGCAGACCTCAATATAAGACCTAAAACCTTAACACTACAAGAAGTATTAGGAGAAACATTGAACTTATATTAGCATAGTCAGGAACTTCAACTACAATTCCAGGGACCCAGAAAATGGGAGAAATAATTTTAAAAGTGAGATTGCATCAAGCTAAAAAGTTTCTGCATAGCACAAGACATATCACTAAGCTTACAGAATGGGAGAGGATCTTTAGCAGCTATGTATATATATATTAAGGGTCTAATGCCCAGAAATGAAAAGGAAACCAGAAATCTGAACACTCAAAGAGCCAATAAGCCAATTAGTAAATGGGCAAAAAAAATGTAAATTGAGACTTTTCAGATGAGGAAGTAAAAATAGCCAATAGACATATTAAGAAATGCTCAGTATCTCTGTCCATAAAAGAAATGTAAATCAAAAAAACCACTGAGATCCTATCACACCCAGTTAGAATGGGCATAATTAAGAATACAAACTTGTGCCAGGAATGTGCCCTGTTGGTAAAGTGCTTGCCTAGCATGCAGGAAGCCCTGGGTTCAATTCCTTGAACCACATACACTGTGGTTAAATGATAGAGTGCTAGCCTTAAAACAGCTTAAGTACAGTGCTCAGGCCCTGAGTTTAAACCCCAGACTGGCAAAAAAAAAAGACTGCAAATAACAACAAATGCTAGCAGTGATGGGAATGGGGGAACTATATTGTTGGTAGGAATGTAAACTATTGCAACCCCTATGGAAGGCAGTCAGAAGACTCCTCCAAAAAATAGAATAAAATAAAACTACTTACAAGAGCTTTATCTTGTGTGATTGTTGTTCTTAATGTACTATGTTATTTCTCTTCTCATTTTTTGCCCCTTGGTTAATTTCATATTGTTACTATATCCGACTTTGTTACCTGGCATATTGTATATATGTTTATTTGTTTATTTGAAATTAGAAAGAAAAGGGGGGAAAACAAGATGATTTGGAAGGGGCTGGAGGAAGGGCAATGGGGGCAAAACATGAGAAAGGTTATCAATGTGTGAGAAGTAATGCACTTACTATCTGGCAAATATGACTGCAACCCCCTTATAAATTACAATAAAAATAAAAAGTAAAACTACTTTATGATATACCAATACCACTCTTGGGCATTTATCCAAAAGATTACAAGCTGAGATACAAAATAAAGGCATTTATATACCCACATTCACTGCTGTACTAGTTACAATAGTAAAGTTGTATAAATAGCCCTCATTGCCCTACTATTGATCAAGAAAATGTGTTGTTATATATTTATATGCATATCTACACATATATATATGTGTGTGTATGTATGTATGTATATATACACACACGTATAATTTCCATTCTTCCATCAGGAAGAATGATATATCCTTTGCAGGGAAATGGATGGACCTGAAAAAATTATGTTAAGTGAAATGTCAGGTTCAGAGACACAAAGGATACATTTTTTCTCTCATATATGAAAGTGAGATCTAAATTATAAACATAGTTGATGACATATTCAAGATTATACTCATATATACACTAACAAATTGATTACAGTGTATTAGATTCAGGGGAGAAGTTTAATGATGTAACTCCTTTGAAAGAATAAGTTACAGTTTAACAAAACTATTATCAGGAAGTTTAAACATGTTTTGTCAGGCAGCAGAGAAGGTAATCAAAAAGACTGTGCCACAGAAATGGACAGAAGAATGCTGGGTAAATACAATCGTAATACCCAGTGTACATATGTGAAAATGAAATTATATAACTTGAGGGGTGGAGGAAGTGACATTGAGCAAGATACACTGTCCTCATAAACTGACATGTTGACTCGAAACTCCTTTATACAGTTACTTAAAGATAATTTTTAAATGAACCACTTGTATTTTTCTAGTCTTCTATCTTTCTCAAAAATCTTGATTCTGGCCCTATTTCAAAGCCTCAGGTTTCATGCTTAAATAACACACTTGTCATCTTAGATCCAACTTCTGTGACGTTGCTGCTTTCTTAGCCCTAAGGTCCTGTGAGGAAAAGGCAGAGCAGAGAGCTTGGTAAAGCTTTTGATCGAGTGACTCCTCACCTGTTTGGAGATTTAGGTAATCTTACAATCCCATCTGTTCAGAACATGATCTGGATAAGCTAATGCCACTATCTCTAAAGCCCTGGGTCCAACTGGGCACTGACATGCTTCATCTTGTTAAATCCTCACAGCCAACTTGCTACTGAAAATGAAACAGATACTCAGAAAGCCTGAGTAAGTTACTTACATCCACACAGCTAGTGAGTGGCAGAGTTGGTTCATCTACCCCGGCTTCATGTTCATTTGAATTAGACAGAAAACATCCCCAATGGCACAACTGGAAGAGACAATGAGCAGACTGGGTACTTTCCTAAGCTGTACTGTCTTCTAGAGCACAGACAATTGGGAGAGGGATCCACATGTGCAGGCCCAGTGAAGGCTCCACAGTGAGAGGGGCTGGTTTTGCACTGGTCTAAACACTGGCTTCCTTGCATCTCGATTTTCATGAGCAAGTGGTCTCTGAGGATGTGCTGGACCACAAAGAACACAGAGAAAAAAATGAGATAAGATGCAGCCCTTGTGTTGGAGGAAGCCACAGTCTCCTAAAGGTAACAGATGAAATAGACAACACGGACAAAAGTTAGTGTTTTATGGCAGAACAGATGCAGTGTTTTTCACGGGAGCCCACAATGTACAGATGCATTCCCAAATAAGATACATCATCACTCAGTCCCCATTGCAAGTGTGTATCTTTTTTTAAAAAAATTAATGAATGATAGCGGTGGCTCTCAAATTAATGGTAGGAGACAGAGTAGGCCATCGTATACACTGTTAAGTGTGAAGTGCTTAATGCTTCAGTTTCATGGACAAATCATCTACCAGAATGTCTTCTTCCTTAGCCCTAGCCAGGCAGTTGGGGTTTATGGCCCAATAACTCAGTGTTCCTACAAAAGGGGCTTGTTCTCAGGAATGGATCTAGTTCGTTCTGTTATCCATGTGAGATAAACTCCAGTTGTCTTTCTTCTGAATAACACCTAATTTTATGATTCTTTATTAGAATTAGGTCCTTTTCTTTCTTCTTCCTCTCTCTTGCCTCTCTCCCTCTTTTTAGTCTGATGCTTAATAAATGACCCAGAACCAACACAAAAATGACTTAATGTTACCGGAGTTATTTCTGAGAATAAATAAGAAGTCGAAGACCTTCCTGTCTGTGTCCCACTTTGGCCTGGGCCAAGGTGAGGCATTGCTCTTCTTCTCAACTCAAGTTATGAGTAAGTGTCCACTCAGGATTTAAAAACCTTCTATGACTGAGTCCCTTCTTAGATCACAGAAAGCCTCTGTGCCTCTGTGCTTCCCCCACTCAACATCTGGGACCAGATGTTGTTAACACTCCCTGAGTTGTTTCCCTTTCAAAGCCTTGTGCCAATATCCTGTGGCTAGAAGACACATCCAACCCACCAGTCCAGCCCTCCCATCTTCCTAATTACAATGACAATTCCTAACTGTTTTCTAGTTATGAATTTTCTCATCTTTAGGAAGTCTTCCTTAATGTCCCTGTGTCTGGATAAGAACCCTCTTCTGGGCTCCCTCCCTGGAGATCTCTATAACTTCCATTCTCTAACCACCATTCTCACCATTTATTCCTTTCTCTCCTTTCCTCAGGCTGCAAGTTCCAGGGGGTAAAGGCCATGACTACGTCACTTGCAACATACTCTGACCAGGGACCTCTCCATAAGTCTTTCCTTATCAGTAGCAATAACCTAGGATATTTGAATGGACTTAATCTTAATGCACACCCAAAGCTTAGCACTGAAGGTGGCACACGGCAAGCGCATAATAAATACTAACTCCTGTCAGTAGTGACCATTTTTTTCTCAACAATCTACACAATGCTTTTTAGAGTGTTTTTCATTCAAAAAATATTTGCCAGTCCTGGGCTTTGAACTCAGGGCTTAGGCACTGTCCTTGGGCTTTCTCAAGGCTAGAGCTCTACCACGTGAGCCACAACACCATTTCTAGCTTTTATTTATATATGTGGTACCAAGGAATCAAACCCAGGTCTTTTGTGTAAACTAGGCCAAACTCCCTGACCTCAATAAATATTTTTGAAAAGTAAAGACATAACTGTCATGCTGGGGTTTTCACTGTCCTTAGGAATCAACTGGTTAAGGCAATATATAATATTTACTGCATTATATAGCATATGTCATGTAATATTATATTTTTCAATATATGCATATATAATAATTATACATATATAGTATTAAAAACCATAATACATATATGTATATATTATTTCCTTTGTCATTTTTCTTTTTTTTTTGTCAGTCATGGGGCTTGAACTCTGGTTCTGGACACTGTGACTGAGCTCTTGAGCTCAAGGCTAGCATTCTACTACTTGAGCCTCAGTGCTGCTTCCAGTTTCCTGGTAGTTAATTGGAGATAAAAGTCTCATGGACTTTCATGCCAGGGCTGGATTTCAACCACAATCCTCAGATCTCAGCCTCCTGAGTAGCTAGGATTACAGGCGTGAGCCACCGACGCCTGTCTCTCCTTTGCTAATTTTTAACTCAGAAAGGTACAAAAGGTAATTTAAAAAGAGGTTTGCCTCCCCTGCCCTCCCTCTCTATCTTTATGGGCCTGGGCGCTGTCCCTGAGCTCTTCAGCTCAAGGCTACCACCTTACCCTTTGAGACACAGCCCCACTTCCCATTTTCAAGAAATTAATTGGAGATAAGAGTCTCACAGTCTTTAGTGCCTGGGCTGGCTTTGAACCTTGATCCTCAGATCTCAGCCTCCTGAGTAGCTAGGATTATAGGTGTGAGCCTCCATGCCTGGTGTGCCCCTCTCTTTTAAATGGGAGCATCTAACCCTAAAGTCTGTTGAGCAGGCAAAAGGCTGAAAGGCTAGACAGGAGAAGAAACTTATTCAAATGCAAAAAGGTCCCTGTGAGAAAAGTATCACATAAAAAAATGCACATAAGACTCTTAGCCAGCAGTAAGGCCTGATCCTGGATGAGCATCCTCACACAACCTCACTTCTCTGTTGTTCTCTCTGCTAAATGCTAAGTCAGCATCAATCTCCCATCCTGGTGACCCCGAGCCCTTTGCATCCTTTCTACTCTGACCTTTGATCCTCATAGGAGCATGGTAACTTATCTAAGATCGCAATTGACCTACATCTGTTCCACAACAATACACACAGGAGAAACACGCAGTAAGTAGCTAGTGCTCCACCTAACTTGAAAGGGTCAGTCAGTCTGATTTGTGTTTGGAAGAATGGGGGAGGTGGGTAAGGAAAGTGTTCAGATTGCCAGGTGATATACTTGTATCAGAGAAACTCCAGGTGTGCAATCAGGCAAAATGACTGCTAACATGAATGATCCTGTCCTCACATAAGCATTGCACTCTTCCACCTTCCTAACAGCCCGTGGTAAACCCCTATATGCATCTTTCATCCTCATCTTGCAGAGATGGACATTGAAAGCTAAGAGGTTGCAGGCATTGACTGAGACAGCTCCGCTTATAAGGGTCTGAAACTACCTGCATGAGGTTAGGTCTGAGATCTTAATCCCACATTCAGAGGCTCCATCAGATCTCTCTTCTAGTTCTCTCTCCCTCAGGACATTAGGAATCCCATACTCACATACCTCCTGGATTTCACAGCTTGCATCTCATTATAGCTCTAGAATGATAAATCTCTAGTTCTACTATCTATCTTTATGATGGATGAGTAAAATTTCCTTTCTATATATGCTACAGTTTCTTGATATATTTATCCATTGTGGAGCATCTGGGCTGATACCATTCCTTGTAGTGTTGCTTCTCTCTGGGGCAGCAACACGGGAACGGGGAGGGACACACAGGGCCAGCCTGTAGTCTCCCGGGAGCCGAGTGAGATGGTAAGTATCGATGACACAGCCCTCCCCCAATTACCGGGGAAGAAAAAACCACGCTGAGTCAGAAGCAATGTTAACCATGAAAGCGCATCAGATCTCTCTGCTGATCTCTGCTGATCTGATCTGCTGATCTCTCTTTATTGCGTCAGACAATTAGTTATATACTGTTGGGGTAGGAGAAGGTGGGCACTGGGAAGCTAGCCAATAGGAAGAGGGCCTCTGTGCTACCACTAAGGGTCTGGGTGGGGCTTTCAGGTACTGGGCAGGACAGGTGCAGGAAAGCACTCTAAACCTGAGCTGCTGTGAGACCCACGAAGCTGCGGGGGGGTTCAATCGAGTCACGTACACAGAGATGCCTTAAGAGAGGTATGCAAAGGACCGAATGCCTGGTCAAAGCCCTTTAATTGCCGCTGAGCCAGAATCAGGCCTCAGAGATGGAGGTCAGGCCCCAACATTGTAGTTTGAAAAAAAATGTCTAGATGCACAAGCTTTATCCCTGCCTCTCAGAAAGTAAAAATATTCCAGGATTAGATGTCTCCATTAGATGTCTCTCTATATATTAAATAACAGATATCTCTATTATTTTAAAAAAAATCTCCTAGGTTTCCAAAAGGTGACAGAATCCTCTCAAGTAGACATCTGTCTTTGGAGTCAGGTATCTCTGAATTTAACATTAGTCCTCTTTGAATAATCCCATGACCTTGAGCAAACCCTAAGACCTTTAAAAATATCCATGTACTACCATGAAAAACTGGAGGCAAAATACTGGGTGTTTCAAGATAGTCAAGCATCCAAATGCACACAGACTGGCAGCACACAGGACAACACCTATGAATCTAGGCCAAGCTCCCACGGCAGTGGCAATGGAGTCAACACAGGCTCCTTCCTCTTCTATTCTGATCAGGCAAGATAAGAAGGTGAAGATCTGGTTCACTGGAGCTAAGTGAGAGCTTTTAGGTGTGATTGATCTTCACTTCTAAATACCTTTGTGGCCTGGGGTAAGCTTCTATGCCTCAGTTTCCCCATCTGTAAATGAGGCTAATGTCCCATTTCCTGAAGTGCCCAGGAAATAGTAGAGGAAGGTGAATACATAGCACTCTACACAGACCTTGGTTTCTCGTAAGTGCTAAGTACCACATATGAAAACTAAAATGTACAACATTTCTTCTCTTTCTATTGCCTGCCTCTTACACCTCTGCAAAAATCAAGCTGACACACTGTTGACTCCGACTATAAGTACCCAGAGCTGGACCAGAATTTCAAGGACTCTCAGTCCTTCAGTTGCCAAGTAAACAGATTGTTGTTTTTAAACTATAGGGATTTAGGACCTAATCCACAGGAAATGGGCTTGGCAAATCATCCTAAAACACAGCACAATTTCTAACCCAATCTCCATCCAGGTCTTTGTTCACTGATACAAAATTAATTAACAGTCATCTCTGGCTGGGGCCACTCCAGGAAAAAGGGGTGGTCAGTTCCAAAGCAGGAGGTAGAGGGGACAAGCACATTAGACAAAAACATCAAGGTCCAAAACGACCTGACCAAGTATGAGAGATGAGCCAAGTCCAGCAGGGAAGAAATTAACAGAGCAGATGTGCACAAGGAGTGGGAAAAAATGGCAAGTCCTGTATCTGGGTCCTGAAAACCAGACCCATATGATGTGAGATGGAATAATTGATGGCATGACTGGCTCAGTACTCAGCTAGCTAATGACTGTCAGATCTTCCTGTCCCACCGCTGTGGGTTGTGCTTGAGATAAGAGCTCCGGAGCCAGCTGTCTCTACCATTTAACAACCAAATTATTTACCAATTTATGCCTCTGCTTCCCCCAACCAGAAAATAGGGATATTGCCAGGGAGGATAGCACACACCTATAATCCAGGTTCTCAAGAAGCTTAAGGCAGAAGTATTGGGAGTTCCAGGCTAGCTGGAGCTAAGTAGAACTAAATAGCAAGCTCCTCTCTAAAAGGAAAGCAGCTAGAGGCTGGGGAAGGGAAGAAGGAAGAAAAAGAAGAAGAAAAAGAAAAAGAAGGAGGAGGAGGGGGGGAGGAGAAGGAGGAGGAGGAGGGGGAGGAGGAGGGGGAGGAGGAGGAGGAGGAGGAGAAGGAGGGGGAGGAGGAGGAGGAGGAGGAGAAGGAGGAGGAGGAGAAGGAGGAGGAGGAGGAGGAGGAAGAGGAAGAGGAGGAAAGGAAGAAGAAAGAAAGAAGAGGAAGAAAAAGAAAGAAAGGCATGGAAAGAAAAAGAAAAAAACAGGGAAGGGAGGGGGAAAGGAAGAAGAAAAAGAAAGAGGAGGTGAGGGGAGAAGAGGAGAGGAGGGAAGAGGAGACACAGAAAGGAGAAATGGACTGTCAATCTATTGCTAAGAGAATTAAATGAGATAAATCACTAGTCATGAAACTGTAGAGAGAAGTGAAATAACCCTGTCCTCAAAGAAGGTACAACCAACAGGAAGGATAAACACATAAGCCAACAGTGGCTATTCAATTTGTTGGCTCTTTATTCGAAACTCTATAGAACGCAGGAACTGATGAAATATAACCTACTAGCCAAATTCAACCTACTTCCTGTTTTGGTAAATAGTTTTATTGGAAATGCAGGGCACTTTTTTATCTGTATCTCGTCTATAACATAATGACAAAGGTGCAATTGTGTTATTGCATCAAAGACCATATGGCCCAAATGGCAGGAAGCATCCACTATGGGGCCCTTTATAAAATACACTGCAGTTTCCTGTAATAGAAAAAGAAGTTTGGTCTGTTTTAGATGCCAAGAAATTCTTGCAGAGAATTTTTAGCTTTCATATACATTGAGATTTTAAAATAGATGAACCCATATATTTTTTTCAGTCAATGAATTCAAATTTCAAAAGTTTTGATAGCAAGGCACTGGTGTCTCATACCTGTATTCCTAGCTATTTGAGAGGCTAAGATCTGAGGATTGCAGCTCAAAACAACTGAGGTGGAAAAGTCTATGAAACGCTTATCTCTAATTAACCACTATAAAGGCAAGAAATAGTGCTTGGTTCAAGAGATAGGACATATCCTGGAGTGAAAAAGCTAAGGGAAAGAGCTCAGGCCTTGAGTTCAAATCCCAATACTGGCACCAAAAAATGAATTTTGGGTTTTGTTTTGGTTTTGCCAGTCCTGTGGCTTGAACTCAAGGCCTGGATGTGGTCCCTCAAGCTTCTTTTGCTCAAGGTTAGTACTCTACAACTTGAGCCACAGCATCACTTTGACCTTTTCTGAGTAGTTTATTGGAGATCAGAGTCTCATGGACTTTCTTTCCTGGGCTGGCTTCAAACCACATTTCTCAGATCTTAGCCTCCTGAGTAGCTAGGACTACAGGCATGAGCCATTGGTGCTTGGCTTAAAAACAAGTTTTGATGATTAGCTCAACGTCCTAACAAAGTGTTAGATTCAAGATTCAGAACTGTTTCTATTGATGTCACATATAAGGTCCTTTACCCTGTCCCAAATGAGTCATGCCTTTGAGATGTATAATGAAGGATAAATATAAATCTCCCAGATAGAGACGAAATCTAAAGTCTTAAGCAGGTCCAAAGGTAGATGACACAGAAGACAAAAGATGTTCAGGAGATGACCATAGCTAAAAAATACGAATTACTTGAGTGTGCAGAGATTTGGAAGTATCGTATCTGGCAGTGAAGATGTTAAAAACAGGAGAAAAATGTCCAGAAGGTTGACATTAAGAAGGGAAAAACAAACATCTCTCCACCGGCATGTCTAAGGCACAGCATTTCCACAAATCTGGACTCAGAAGCAATGGATCCAGCCTGCAAATCTGACACTATCGCATCTAGTTATCTCACTATACAGATGTCAAAACTGAGGCCCAGGGGAAGAGGAAATCCTGCTAGGAACACATAGGGTGACAGTATCAATATGAAACCCAGCATGCTGTATCTGGGTCCAGAGACCATCTCCTCACACCTGTGAATGGTGATGATTCTGAACTCCCTACGGTCAGCTCGTCTACCTTACAGGATCCTTGCAAATGTGCAACCAGTTCGTCAAAGATCTCCCTTTTCTGGGATTTGTTAGGCTCAATTATCTATCTTCTGCAATGTATCTCAGGGTACCGAAGGGTCACCACACAGTTTAGGGTGAGTCCTGCCTGGAGGCCCACCATTGCACCTGTGGTATTTTGATAAGTTCCTATATTACCAACTTCTCCTATTTAATATACAACTTACAAGCAGGGCAAAGTTTAACTTGCTCTAATCAACTGTAAAATGAAGCAGGGACTTGCTGCTCCCCTCCAAAGACCAGTGTCTGCATCATGCTCATCATTAATGGTCGTGGAGCTCTCTGCTTCCTGAAATTGGTTATTAATGAGGGCTGGAATTACAGATTCCAATTAAGTGCTTGATGCTGGTTCTGAAATGTATTGGGATCTACTCTGGGGAAATATAAATGCTGAGATGAAATGCAATCCTCCACTTCCCCAACTCCTTGCTTCTCCAGGTACCATCCTTTCAGTTGCATCTATGTGCATACATTAGCAGCAGTACAGTACGGGGCGTATAGACTGACTTCTGGGTTCAAGTCCTGACTACACCACCTTCTGCCTTTCCATTAAAGCCTCCCCTTCCTCAGTGTGTGTGGAGGACTCAGGATTTTGTGACACAGCCTGGGAGACTGGGTGTTGAAGAAAAAAAAAAAACATACTTTCCCATATACCCTTGCCTCTTTAAAGACTCCTGTGAGAATCAGCCCCACCTAGTAGGCATTGATTAAGTACCTACTATATGCAAGATGGTACTCAAGAAATAGATACTCAATAAATGCCTCTACAAAATGCTTTGAAACCAGTCAGAACCAAGTTTGACTTCTGACTCTGCCATACTGAAACCATGAGGCCTTGGATATACCTGCCTCTCTGGAACTCAAGTGTCTCTCTCCTAAAGTGGGAATATCTACATCTGTATCACATAATTCTAAAAACTAAATCTGGCACCCTGAAAGATACACCCAGCTATTCCCATATGCTTTTCTGTTGGGGGTAGGGGGGAGGGTAGTATTGGTAAAGTAGGCAAATATTTGCTTTCTCTCAACAACTGCCTACCTTTTAACTCTTGTTTACTTCTCAACCTCTCCCTCCCTTATTGCTATAAGCAAAAGAAAATAACCACTGCTGGTAATACCAATCCCCAAGCATTTATTAAGCATCTATGTTCTTAGCCATGCCATTTGGGAAAATGCCTCATTTTAGCTGTGTTTTCTTTTTGAGGAAGATGGCACATCCATCACATAATTACAGCAATATCTGCTCCTAAGCTCTGGGTTTGTTTTTGTTGTAGTTGTTTTTGTTGCTTTTTTATTGTGTGTATGTGTGCTGGTCCTGGGGTTTTAACTCTGGGCCTAGGTGTGCTGTCCCTGAGCACTTTTGCTCAAGGCTAAGGCTCCACCACCTGAGGCACAGCTCTACCTATGGCTTTTGTTTTTGTTTGTTTTGTTTTGGGTAGTTAATTGGAGAATCTCATGGGCTTTCTTGCCAGGATTAGCTTCAAACCTCAATTCGCAGATCTCAGCCTCTTGATTAGCTAGGATTACAAGCTTGAGCCACCTGCTCCTGGCAGCATTAGTTTTATAAACAGAAATAACTATCTTGGCAGGAAAGATTAAATGATGCCTCTTTCAGAAACAAGGTATAATAAAAGTGGGGCCGGAGGGTATAGAAAACTGGTCTGAAGGGAAGTTACAGGTGGCAATCCTGAAAGCAGGGCACCAGCATTAGGCTGAGTGCCTGTAAGGGGCAAGATGGCATCTTTTTGGCAGGTACTCTCAGTTCAACCACAGGGGTGCTCAGCTACCATAGTGAAGAAAGGCTGAGACTCTCCCACTCTGATATTGACTGTGAGCACATTCCCCAGTTAGGCCTCTTCTCTAAGTCTACAAAGGAGTGAACATAAAACCAACCTCCCTGGGGCTTATTGAGAGGATTACACAGAATATAAGATGTAAAATGTTTTGGAAAAACTCTAAAACATGTAGGCCCGTGGAGAAAGATCCCAGAAGACAGTGTGAAATGAGAGAAAGAAGTGTGAACATGCATACACATACACACACACACACACACACACACACCTCACATGTGTGTCAGCAGCCTGAGACATTTAAGCCTGGGTTGTATAACCCCAGCAGACATTTTCATCATTCTGCTGACCGGCTGCAGCCCCAGCTCCTGGCCACCTCCCTCTGAGCCAAGTAGGACTGTGTTCCAGCTAACAACCTCAACCTCCTTCGCATTCTAGACAAGCTACAGAAGTAAACCACTGACAGATTTCCCATTAGCTCACTCCATCCTCACTGCCTGGAAAGCCAAGCTTTCCCCTGTTATCAGCAATTTCGCAAAGAAGGGTGCAAAGAGGCAGATGAGGAAGACAGCCGGATTCACAACAAGAGAGGAATGCTAACTTGGTTGTCTTAATTTGAGGAGACAACCAAGAAATGGGGGCTGCGTGATGATTATTCTCCTGTGCTTAATACTGTGCTATCTTCAACGAGGAGTTCGCATCTCTGAGCCACTGATCTTAAAAACTAATGTTGCTTTTTCTTGCCCAATTACAAACATTAAGATCTGGGCATAGTGGTGTACACCAGAAATTCCAGCTACTCAGGAGGCAGAAATAGGAGGGTCATAACTACAGGACATAGCCAGAACTGGGGAAAAAAAACTACAAGGCTCTCTCTGAAAACTAAGGCAAAAAAATAATGAGGGGAGGCACAGATCAAGGAGTTAAGTGCCTGCTTTAACAAGCATGAAGCACAAGTTCAAAGCTAGTACATATGTGTGTATAGTCCTTTTTCTCCTGTCTTAAAATATTCAGAGCTCATATATTATAGTATAATGATTATAAATCTTATCAATCTCATCTGTTGTCTGTTCTCATAATCAATCCTCATGGCGAACTTGAGTTAAGAATGATAAATGTTCCACTGCCCACATCAGAGATTAGAACACATAGACTCAGAGAGTAGACCCTCTAGTGGATAGCAAAGCTGTGTCACCTGAAATCACTGTGCCACATTTTTCAACTGTCTGGACCATAATATGCCCAATGGCATGAATAACAATTGATTCACAGCAACAACTTTGAAATTCTTCAAGGTCAATCTAATCACACTACATTGGATCTTTTTTTAAGGACTCAGAAATTTGGAGAAAATTAAAGTGCCAAAATAATGACTTTGAGTTAGGAGCAGTAGACATGCAATAGACAGCTCTTCAGAATTTCTCTCCCCAGTTTCCTCATCAGCAAGTGGTGGCCTTGTATATCTTCATTCTTATTAGAATTCTAGTGGAAAATGGGGTATAGGAACTTGCTCAGGATCAACGGACTGAGCATGATTTTAGAAAATTCCTAGCATCCCTCTACTAGGATGAGAGAGGGAGCCGAGACTGCAGATATAATCAAGTTTAACTGAGGTCAAACTAGATTGGTATAGACTGTAATCCAATCACCTATGTCCTTCTAAGAGGAGGAAAATGGAAGACCAGAGACACACACTAGAAGAATGCCATGTGGTGACAGACAGTGTAGTGATGTGTCCACGAATCAAGGACTACAAGATTGACAGCTACCACCAGAAGCTAGAAACAAACAGGAGAAAAATCTCCCCTAAGCCTTCATGGGGAGCATGCCTCACTAACACCTTGATTTTGGACTTCTAACTGGCAAAACCAGGGGAGATTACTTTTCTGTGGTTTTTGAGCCATCTAGTCCGTGGAACTCTGAACCTAACAACCAAAATAAAAACTGAATGCAATAGCACTCATAGAATAGTAAATGAAGGACAACTGATACAACTAATGGAATAAATCTTCCCCTGAAAATATAGACTCTTCTGATTGGTAGAACTTTTTGTGGATTTCATTGTCCTGTGGGTCTATCCCAAATAATAGAAATTAGGCAATGCCTTGCCTCAGTCCATTGCAGATAATGTCTTCATAAATAATGTACAAGTTTTGATGTCAATAATTGCTAAATCTCTTCCCAATCCTGTACCTTTTAATAAACTACCACACTTTTTCAACTATCTAACACTCATCACGCAGAGTGGGGGGTTTCACACTTACCTTAGGTCCTATCCCCAGCACTACGAAATGCAAAAGGCTTAGGTACTGGGGAAACAAAGATATGTGACATAAATCCTATAATTCTATAGTAAATGAGACTTAGATTCTCCGCAGGAGAGTCTTCTAGGAGAAAATAAACATATGATCTACTTAAGAACCAAGTTTAAATGTGGAAATGAGTTATATAGAAAACAAAACCAGAGAAGAAGATAAGAAGGACTAGAAGGAAATGTCTATACTATGGAAAAACCAAGGAAATATCTCTCAGGCAAATGGATGTCTATCCATTTCTATCTTCCTGTCTTCCTAAGACAGGAAGGAGAGGAGATATTATCTATGAAGCACCATATCTCGTGCATATTGATACTCAAAATATCTTATGTCCTGACACCATGTCCTTTATTTCACTCTGGCCCAAACCTTAAAAATTCTGAATTATAAATTTTAAATTCATGACAGTCAAATATGAGCCATCTTCCCTGCCTTTCCCATAGACTATAAACTTTATAGGTAGGATGACTATATAATTTATCATTCAACCTGGGACACCAAGACCATAGATATACTCCAGAACTTTTCCTGGAAAGCTAGCATATATGGTTATCTTGTAGGAGGCTAGAACTGGCTTCCAAATCTATAAACTCAATTATTTAACATAAATAGCTCAGATCAATTAGCTAAGAAGGAGAGGAACAAAGAAAAGTTGTTACATGAATGTTGGCCAGTCAAAATCATCCAGCCTTAGGATGAGACCCTTTGCCTTTCCCCAGATTCATGGTGGGTGCATGTTAATATTAGAGTTATTCATGGCCTGATGTCACACATCAAGGACCATTGCCAGCATGTCCATCTCAAACTTCTTAATGTCCAGAAATCTGGATCTCTAGGTACAGGCTGTTAGAGATTCACTCATGTCCATGCTTCTTTCATAAAAAAAAAAAAATACCTACCCAGATATGGCCTGCATTCCCTGGCTTCCCTTGCAGCTAAGAGAGACCATGTGACTTACTTCTACTGAGTGGATATAAGCATGAGTTTTGAATGGAAATTCTCATGAAATTCCCTGAAAATAGAGTTGATGGGTGTCTGTTGCTGTTTCTTTCTTGTCTCCTTCCATCTTTCTGTGGTAAACATGGCTCAAGTATCTCTCTGATCTTGAAGTGCATACTATAGAGGTGCTGCAGGGGTGACTAAGAAGGATCCAAGGTTCCTGGGAATTCTGTGGAATGGCACCTCTGATGATCTTAAACTTCAGCATCAGGAGAAAGAAACTTCCACCCCGCTAGGCTGCTGCTCAAACACTGTCATGAGAGCCTAACAGAAATTAAAGAATAGGTCTTGACATTAATTCTGTCGGGTGAACGCACTGAATCCTAGTGAAAGGATGTTCAAAATCAAACTGGGAGTTTGAAATGTAACAAAAAAAATTGAAATTTTAAATTTTAAAATGATTTCACTAAAATTCAAAGAGTACAAATGCTTAAGATCCAGTATCTACAGGGAACTCAAGAAACTAATCTCCCCAAAACCCAATAAACCATTCACTAAATGGGCAAGGGAACTAAAGAGAGACTTATCAGAAGAAGAGATTAAAATGGCAGAAAAGCATATGAGAAAATGTTCATTATCTATGGTCATAAAGGAAATGCAACTAAAAACAACCCTAAGATACTACCTTACCCCAACAAGAATGGCCAAGATTTTGAACTCAGACAATGACAGTTGCTGGTGGGGTTGTGGAGAAAAAGGAACCCTACTACACTGCTGGTGGGAATGCAGACTTGTTCAGCCACTCTGGAAAGCAGTGTGGAGGTTCCTTAAAGAACTGAAAATAGACCTTCCCTATGATCCCGCCATACCACTTCTGGGCATCTATCCTGAACAGCATGATCCAAGATATTATAAGGACACCTGCTCAGCTATGTTCATCTCTGCATATTCACAATAGCCAGGTAATGGAAACAAGCCAGATGCCCTACTGCAGATGAATGGATACAGAAAATGTGGCATATATACACAATGGAATTCTACATAGCCAACAGACAAGATAAAATAATGGTATTCGCAGGGAAGTGGATGAATCTAGAGCGAATCATGTTGAGTGAGACAAGTCAAGACCTAAGGATCAAAAGGCGCATGGTATCCTTAATATGTGGCTATTAAATCCAAAGAGTACAAGAGCGAGGACTCAATAACTGCATACCCAAAGCTATGGACATGGTAATGGAAATATAAACATAACTATATAGACATAAAAACCTATGACTCTATAGACATAATGTTTTATTTCTTAAATTAATATGTTTCTATGACATACAAACCCTTAGCCTAATTTTGATTAAGTTCTAAATACTAAGTCCCAGTGATTGTAAATAGAGATTCCCTCCTTGAACACTTGTTTGTTAAACATGTCATTTAAAATATGATGTAAAAATCAACATTAATAAATTCTTTAATATAAATAAAAATAAAATAAAAAATTCAAAGAGTAACCTTCCCAACTTCTAGCTTTTACTATATTTACCCTCCTATTTCATAAACTCTTCCTAAATGTAAGTACTATGTCAGGCAGTACACAGGTACTGAGTAAACCATGGAATAAATAAAGGTGCTATTGTCAGGAATTTTTGATTGTGAGAATAGCCAAATTAAACTCAGAAGTGATACACACACACACACACACACACACACACACACACACACACACATGGTGAAGGTTCTGTAACGTACAAAAAGAGGGAAGGGTTATCAAGCTAACTCTCTGTGTTCAGGGGAGACTTCAAAAAGGAGGCAACATTGGTGCTGAACCTCAAAACACAGTAGGTGTGTGCTTGTTGTAGAAGGGTGAAGCACTGCAGAGAAAAAAAAAAAAGACAGGTCTTATCTAAACACAGAAGCCAAAGATACATGGGTCACCTGTTGCACTCCATAATAGCCTCCTAAAGAAATCTGAGTCTGAGTGTCTAGAAGCTGTGAACGTCTTGTCTTACATGGCAGAAGACATGTAGGAGAGCATCCTTAACGATTCAAGTGGGCTCAAGACACTCACATAGCTTTCTAACAGTGGAGGAGTCATGTCGAGGAAGTGCAGGTGATGTGGTATGAGAAGGTTTCCAGTGGCCATTGCTGCATGTTTTGGAACTGGAGTTTGAAACTCAAGGCCCTGGGCTCTCTAGGAAGGAGCTATACTACCCCATCATGTCTCCAGCCCCATTTTTCACTGGTTGAGATAGGATCTCACTTCCTGCCTGGTATGCACTTGGACAGTGAACAACCCATTTTAGGCTTCCCATTGTTGGTGAGGTGACAGGAAAATGCAATTGCATTCCATGTCCCTCCAAGGAGGAGGAGTTTCTGGCCTTTTCTGTCAGGTCTGGCCTGGAACTTCACTCTTTCATTCTTAGCCTTCTAAATAGGTAGAACTATAGGTGTGAACTGTTGGGAGCCAGAGTAGAATCAAACTGTACCTTGATTTGCATCAGACAATGGCTTTATTGTCTTATTGTTTTCTGGCCTTATTCTGTTTAAATGACCTGAGATTTACCATATGAATGTAACACCTGGAAGTTCCCTGGTTTCAAGAAGGGATAGAAGCCTGGAGTTGACAATAAACGAGGCTGCAGTTTTTACCTGGGCGGCAGACCTCCCGGACCCGATGTGTTTGTCTCTCTTCTATTTTTTCCAGTCTCTGCCCCCTATTTCAGGAACCCCAATTTGCTGCCGGTAGGCCCAGCAGTGAACCACCCAGTGTGCAGATTTGCTTTCAATTCTGGAAGATGGGATCCATGAATCAAGAATTGAGGTGACCTCCGGAAGCTAAAAGGACTCAGGAAAACAGATGGAATTGGAGATGATGATGTTAAACAAAGGAAACCAGACTCAAATAGATAAATATCACAGTTTTCTTGAAGAATTAGTAGGGGAAAGACATGAAAGCACAGGGGAGCTATTTGATAAGATGAAGAGAACCAGTGGGAAAGACGGAAGAAGGAGGGGGAAAGAGAAATCGAGTACTGAATATAATCAGTATGGAAGTTTCATAATGAAACCCTTTTATTTTGCATAATCCACACACTAATATGAAAGAAAAGCTAGGAAACAATTTTTCCCCAAGACCCTCCAGAAGAGACTGCAGCCTAATTCACACTTTTATTTCAGTCCAATCAGACGAATTATGTTTTAATGAGTACATTCTCATTTAAAACCTCTAAGTGTATGGCAATTTGTTATAACAGCAGTAGGGAACAAAGACAATGACAAAGAAAAATCTCATCACGTGTGATTAGAAAGGAGTCAATGGATGATAGGAAGCCTGAGTGGGGTTGTAAGAAAGGAGCTGTGGGGTCAGTGGTCTGATTCCCCTCACATGAGGCTGGTGGAAGATGAATGGGAACAGTGAGTCTGGGGGCAAGGAGACCCCAGAGAGTAGATCCTGGGGGGAATCTCGATGAGAAAGACTAGGCTGGGGCTTCAAGAATGGGGGACTACTCCACTGAGTCTTGGGGACAGGGGACCTCTACAGGATAGTGATGGCATCTGTGGCTGTAAGAACCACCTTGTTTCCTTTCTTATGTCTTTACTGGAGCACATGCTGCAGTAGTAAGCCAAGGTAGAATAGGTAGGTTTGAGATCTGCTCTGCCATCTACAGGTTAAACAGCCCTAACCTCATGACCCAAAAATTAAAAATGCTCTATAATATACATGAGCGTTTTGAAGCACTGATGTGATGACTCAACTTGGAAATTCCCCAGCATGCTTAAATTGTTTTAAAATGCTTTATGAAATTGCTGTCAGCCCTTATGTATAAAGTATATATAACATAAAGGAGTTTCATGTTCAGACTTTAGTCTTATCCCCAAGATATCTTATTGCATATGTAATATTATACAGACATATTATACAATATATAGTGCATAGAATATATAGTATGTGTGAAAGTATTACTTTTTATTGGTATATAGTATTATTTCACTATTGGTTGTTATTTTTTAATCCAAAATCTGAAAGCTATTGAGTCCTAAGTATTCCAGACAAGAAATATTTCACCTGTCTGTAGCCCCTTGCTCTATTGAAAATAATCCCTGACAAGCCATCACCATACATCCTGTACATGCTTGAAACATGCTGAAAACTCAGCAGAGTTCAAGTACTTCTCATACACCCATGAGTCCAAGTACTTCACCGCAAGCTCCTAAGACTTCCGCCTTGATTTCAGGGTAAAAGTGCCAAGCTGTAGAGTTGGCCTTAGCCTTTCTAGAGATACAGTCTTACGGGGTCAGCATGGTCCTAAATGCCTGTCAGAGAGTTGAGAACCATCTACAGGGCACCCGAAGCAGCACCCGCAAGATGGGGAAAGCCCACTAGTTCCCCCAAAATGGCCGTAGATCATGAGGCACCTAATGTTATCTAAACTCCAATACCAGATTTTGCTTAGAAAAAACAATAGAGAAAAACAAATACCTATTTTTTATTCTCAGCAGTACACTTAAAGGCAGATGAGTCTTACCTAAACAATGCTCTCAGTGACATGGTTAATCGCCACTGCCAACTTATTGGGACTGAGAGATGCCTAAGAGATTTGTAAAGCATACCCCTGGGTTTCTACAGGTGATGGGCTCATAAGGGCTCTGACCTATTCCTAATTATTGATTTGATCCACTGACAGTTTCAAATTGTGTCTATTCAGAGGAACCAGAGCTCTGTAAGCTGAGGCCTAGTTGGAGGAAGTGGATCAGTGGGCACATGAATTTGGGGAGTATATCTTGACTAAGGCCTCTTTCTCCCCCCTCTTTCTTCCTCTCATCTTGCCATGAGGTGAAGAGCTTCCTTTGACACATGCTCTCACCCCCATGACCTCAGACCCAAAGCAACCTTGAGCTGAAAGCTTGGAAACCATTTGTCAAGATGAATCTTTCAACTATTTCAGATATTTGCCACAGTGATACACAGCCTGACTCCAAATCCACTCCGAAGTCACAACCAGTCTGGTTCGGGGATGGACTTCCATTAGGGAAAAGGATCTCTCCCCAGATCTAGTGACAAAGGCATTCGTTCCCATGAGGACCCAGAGAGGCAAGCCAGCTCCTGCTCATCAAACAGAAGTTATAGTTTTTAGCCTCCTTCCCCAGGATTATAAGTTCCCTTCTCTTCACTAGCTTTCTTCAGTCCCATCTAGTCTAGAAGATTAGACAAGTAAGGTGAATCTCAAGATGACTAACGCTACTTTGGAAAAACTATTTGGACATTCCGAAGGCATTTTTTGATTCTCACAACAGATGGAAAGGATACCCTGCCCCTTGGTGTTAGCTTGCAGCATCAGAAAGCTCAATGAGCATTCTGGTAGACAACATTCCACTCTGTTTTAGACCGTCTCACGCAATTATCTGGGTCTAGGTCCTAGCCCCATTTCTCACAGGAAAAAAATCTCTTCCCATAAATTTAACATGCACTAGATTTTTCCAGGAAACAACTACCATGCAAATCAAGGTGAGATTACTGTCTTTCATTTGATCTCCACTGTTTCAGACAATTCACAATTCTGAAGGCCATGCTGTTCCTGTATTTGAGTGGCCAATTCCGCACATTCATTTCAGCTCCCATCAAACAATCATCTGTCTGCTATAATATCTTCCAGCCTAGTCCCATCCGCTCATCCGAATATCAACGCATATCTTATTATAAATTACTTTTCTTTTTATTTTTCATTTACTTTGCAGTTAGGTGCATTATATAGATTTTTAAAATGAGGTGTCTAGGTAGGTTATAGGATTTATGAATCCCATTTCAGAATCATAAAGGGAGCATCACAAAATATTAGTCTGGAAGGGTTGAGAACCACAGGGTCACAGGGCCCTGGGCTCCTTTCCAGCCCAGGAAAGTCAGAAATTTATGCAGAGAAGCAATCCCAAATTATATGCTACTCATTACAGATAAAGAATGAGGGTGAATTTTCTGGTTTTCCACAAATTGTCCTTACCTACTAAATATCCCTTAGCTATTCCAGAATGTACAGCACTCTGCACCATTGAATACCTTCTAATTTCCCCAGTAATGAAATTGCCTGGAATGGAGTTGGAGCACATTTGGAATTACTCAAGAATACCATAGCATCACTGGGTTGGAGCAGGGCACGTGCTCTTTTTAAAATTTATAGCGTAATTGATTTCTTTATAAGCCATTCAGACCTTATTATTTATTAATCCACCTGTCAAGGCTAATTTAAAGTACTTCTCAATAAGGCAGTTTGACAAGACCTTTGTTTACCAGATTGACAGCCCAGTGAAGAAAGGGATGGCAGAATGATGCCTCTGCCCTCAGCAGAGACCTCTGGAAAGGGACCTTCCAGCAGGACAATAGTGGCCTTGGCCCTCACCAAGGGCCATCACATAGAGTGGGAGTGGGGGCAGCATCAGTTATTCTTTGTTCCCAGAAGGTTCTAGGCCCTATGTCTGCACCAGCCACAGAATGACAATTGAGTCTTAGAGACTATGTAATCAAAGTGCTCTCAGATCTTCCTTCCTCCCTGTTTTCTCTGCCCTGAACTGCATGTCTATCTCCTCCAGGGCCTCCTAAAACAGTTTCCTGATGTTTGCATGCTTCCTATTCATTCCAGATGATCTTAGTAAACTGGAAAGCTGACTGTGGTTCACCCCTAAATATTGATCTGAATGATACCCACACAGAATCACAGGCTCAAATTCAAAGTCCTTCCATGCTCTTGTCCTTACTGGCCAGCCTCAGCTTGTACTTGCCACCTTCTACCATCTTCTGTATCATATAGCATCATTATCACTCACCTATTATAACGTACCTCCCTCTTCCTGGGTCCAGTCACCTAATCACTATTGGAGCTTCAGCACTTATGTAGCTGCCACTGTTTGCTATCCTGGTTACCTATCCTATGCTACAGAGTCTCTGCCTTGGCTTTTGTTTTTGGTTGTTCTACATCCACATTCATGGAGTCAGTAAGTGGTGCCTGCTCACCACATATAGAGTATAGGCCAGGTACAATGCTGAGTGCTAAAGACACATTGGGGATTTACAACCCATGCTTTGAGTTCCAAATTGTCCATCTGCATTGTCCAACACAGTGCTGAGGGACAACATTGAGGACATAAGAGCTAATCTCTACTGAGTATAAGCTACTGTCCTTGTAGTACATTTCTACTTTGTTTTAGTATCTTTGTATCCTTCTTTGGAGATGAGCAAACTAGAGTTGAAGGAGGTGAAATAGCTTGCCAACATTTACCCAACTCATTTGCAATGAGCTCAGTATTCCAACAGGACCAATTCCAGAGCTCGCACTCCATCTCTCCACTCTACTGCTTTCTCCAGCACAGAGTTCAGGCTTGTTGAATAAATCCATGATCTGCAACAAGTCAAATACCCTTTTCTGTTTTTTTTTCCAAGCATATTCCAGTTACCAGGGTAGAATACCTTTAACTGTAAAATCATTTAGTGGCTGACTCAGATAGGTCCAAGACACATAGAATATAAGTCTTATAAGGTTCCAGGATTTATCCTGCCTTGGGAATAGCACTAGTCCTGTAGGTACTCAGTACCCATGTGTCAAATGAATGACAGCATAAAGTTCCCTGGTGGACTTTATCAATGATGCTTCCATCAGTATTTAATGTAATACCTCTTCAATCCAAATTGAATACAATTGCACTTTCCTCATCCAAAATTCAAAGATTACAAACTCGAACAGATCCATCATGTTCTCAAAGGCAACAAAAAATGGTCACTATGTCACAAACCTACAAAGTGCCCTGTCTCACTCTAGCCATTGGACCAGCACAACATAGCGAGGATGGGAGACTTCCGAGACTAACTTTGAGAAGTCTGTGTAAGATACAAAAAAAAAAAGAGGATTCTCATTACTATTCTCTTCTCATTTATAAAAAGTAACTGCAAATTGTATAAATAAGGCCGCGTTAAAATAGGAAACACATTTTAGATCATGTGGGCTTGAAATGCGCTGCTCGATTTCACACCTCTCTCATCCAGGCCTTGAGGTGGGAGCAAAACACGTTAAGTGGAGCAGTTACCTAACAAGCATTCCAAGTCAGGCCAAACTTCCCAGCACTTCAGATTTCAAGCAGGAGAGTTGATGGGAGTAGAGATCAACAAGAGAGTAAACCCAGAGAAGAGGAAAGGAAAGGTCTGGAAATTGTCTGTGAGGAGCCAGTCATATTGAAGACAGGACATTGGCCTTGGTTGGAAGGGATGGTGTGAAAGAAGCTTGGGTGAGTACCTACCATCCTTTGCCAGTACCAACTATGAGAGGAGGCCCTGTCCACCTGAAGAGTAGCACTGAGAGTTCGGAGCTCAAGGTGCTCCCAGCCCATTCAAGGCCTACCTTTCTGCACTCTCTTTTGCTTACACTTATGTACAAGAGGTCTGTCTGTCTTCCATTTAATCTACTTCCTGCTTCAGGAAAAAATGAGTGCATCAAAGCCTGGTCAGTTACACAAGCCCATTCATCTCCTGTCTATGGACTTTCCTTCCATGAGAAAGCTATGGCCATGCCTACTAGAAGCCTTGCTCATCATAGTCCAGACTGATGAAAGCTCTGTGCTGACATGTTTGGCTAGAATTACGTACCCAGAGGAAGACTTCTGGAGCTCCTCACTCTGGCCATAAAAGATTCCAGCCCGGATACATCACACATCACTTCTGCTCACAAAAGCCTGGCTGGCTACTCATGGTCTTGTTGACCTGTACCTTCACAAGGGAAGCAAAGATATCATCATCCAGATACTGATGAATGTAGCGAATGACTGCCATAACAGTGATTCCTACAGGACAGGGCACTCAGTCAGTAAGAGTTGGGTGATAATGACAACAGCTTATATGTATCAGGCACCTATTGTCTTCAGTGCTGTGTGGTCATCCTTGTACTGAAATAACTTTTTTTTTAACAATACCATACATGGGCCATGATGTTCCTACCTTTAAAACAATCTACTCAAATCGTTAAACCCATTTTAGCTATTACTGTCTTTCTCACCAGATTGTCTGGAAGGTCTGCCTCTCCTGGCCATATCCACTTCCTCCTCATCTCACATCTCAACCACACTACCTGGCTCGTACTGAAGTCATCTCTGACCATCCCTACCCAAGCCAACCATGACTTCTCTATCTCCCACTTACCTGACTTTTTTCTCACTTTATTTTTCAGACTTAACAACCCTACTCATTTTTTTCTCCAGGTTATCCATGATACCTTCTCTTTCACTGGGTTCCACAGATCCAGACACAGCTACCCAGTCTCCTCACCTGTATCCCCTGGTCCCAGACATTCTGGCTTCCAGGATCCTGTCTAACTCTAGGATTCATACTACCTGGAGAATCATGGTACTCACTGCATGTCTTGGCTTGCCCCTTCCTGACTCTCCATTGATACATTCCCATGGCATCCTTTCAATCTGATGCTCTCCAACTACCTGCATTTGAATGCTATGAGCATCAAAAATTTAGTAATTTCACATCAGAAACATTGGCTCCATTAGCCTTCCCACACCAAGTCTCCAACTTCATCATGAGCATCTTTGCCAGGCGCCAGTTGCTCATACCTCTAATCCTAACTACTCAGGAGGCTGAGATCTGAAGATTGTGGTTCAAAGCCACCCTGGGAAGGAAAATCCATGAGACTTTTAGCTCTAATTAACTACCAAAAGCCATAAATGGAGCTGCGGCTCAAGTGGTAGAGCTCTAACCTTGACCATACAATCTCAGGGACAGGTCCCAGGCCTGGAGTTCAAGACTCAGGACTGGTAAAAATAATGATGATGATGATGTTAATAATAATAATAATAATAATAATAATAAGCAGCATTGTCCACTCAATTGTTCAGTGTCTAGAATTACTATACATATCCCCTGCTTTTACACACCACATTTTATACCACAGCACATGTTCTTGGCTCTACTTTCCTGCCCCCAGCTGAATTCCCCATCTTGCCATCATTGCTTTTCTAAGGCACAGCCAGCCTTATCTGGAAAAGGACCACAACCACATGGCTTGCCTTGAAGCCCCTCAATCTCCATTCCTGAGGCTCTCAGATTCTCAGGTCTTGTTGATGCCTCCCTTTCCTACTCATTCCTAGGCAGTAGATTGGAGTTACCTTTCTATCCCAGGTTCTTTTATCTCCCAGCTCTTCACTTCCTGGGCCATTCCAGTGGAACTCTCTCATGTTAGAATTGTGCATGGTAGTTCAGAGATGTCAGGGAACGAGAACCACGTCTCACAGCTGGAATGTGTTACTGCAAAGAGAAAGCTACTTGATTCTCACTCCCCTCACCGCTGCACTTCCTTCCACTAGACAAAGCAGGGTGAGTACATTATCTCTGCCTCTCTGCAATTCCTTTCAACATTAAAATTCCATTTTCTTCTAAGTGTATCTTTGCAAAGGCCATTAAAAGGTCATCTAGCATCTAATCTCCTTCTTTAACCTTGGAGCTCAAAGACTGCTCTGCTGCTTTCCCCAGCCGTAAAACAAATATCTGCCCTGAGACTTTTGAGAGATGCCTGACATTGTACCTGGCACATAGTAGGGCCTCAATAAATGTTGGCTTCTTTCCTCACAGAACCCATCCCTGACATCACTTAGTCTACAGATATCTGTGCGACTAAGTTCTATTCTGTGGAGATACGGGAATTATAAAAGTGAACTCAAAAGAGACTGAAATTCTCACCTCAAAGAGCACTCATCACTCCCCTCTCTTTCATACAACCTAGGAAGGACATGATGCTTAGGTACTTGGGGTCCGGTTGCTATGTATTCCATTCTTGATTCCCTCTGACCTTCTGTGTAGTATCAGGGAAGTTATTCATTCTCTCTGGGAATCATGTTAGATGTAAAACAGGCGTCCAGTACATGAAACTATTGGGATGATATTAGCTAATTCTGTCTAGGCACTCAGGATGCTCTAGCCTCTCACAGTGACCCTAAGAAGGGAATATTATTGTTTCCCTCCTCATAGGTTGGAAGAACAAAAGCACAGAGGAGCGATGCCTTGGCTAAGGTCTCACAGCAAGTAAGCAACCTGCACTGAAGCTATCGACTCACACCCTGGGCCAGATTGCTTCTCTGAGAGGGACGTCTGGGACTGAGAAAGGGGGAGCAAACTTGTACCCTTGGAGTGCCATCAGGGAAGGCTTCTGCAGGCAGGCAGTGATGTGTACCTGCCCCTTAGAGGGAACTCCTCCACTTCCCATCCCTAGCGTCATGAAGGCTTTGACTTCCCAGCCCCCAGTCCTGGCAGCACTGAGACATGTTTTTTGAAAAATTACCCAGTAAAGTGTGCAAGCAAACCAGGCAGAATGCTAAAAAACTGGAAAACATAAAATTTCAAAACAGCCTCTGACAGTGCAGAAATGGATGCTGAAAGACTTGCATTACTCCATTCTGTGTACAAGCTGTTGTCTGTCTGCACTTCTGCACTTTGTTCACCTGAAACAGGACCGGACCACCTGGGCAGAGCAAGGAATGCCAAGGGAAGGCTCTTGTTCTCCCTGGCAGTGTAAGGAGAGGGATGATAAGAGGACAGAATCCTGAACAGTTCATCTGTGCCCACAGTCAGCAAAGAATCCCTGAAAGCCAGGAGTTCTTCAAAGACCTGTGAAGACTGGGCTCCCACTAGCAGGGATACTTCTGTGATCTGGGATACTTCTGTCTAAGACAACCTTGAGCTGCCCTATAAATACAAAAGATAGTGAAAGCCCTGACACTGGGGTGGACAGGTCCAGGTTCAAACTCTGATCCTTTCGCAGCCACTTCTGTGACCTTGAGCAAATGCTTTTTCTTTGGAGTCTGTCTTTCTCTTATGTACACAGGTAAGAAAGCCTGTCTGTGGAATGGTGGGCAGGGAGTGACACCCATCTTCCAGAGGGGCAGCACTGCTTCTCCCTTCCTTATAATACTAGATGAGGAAAGTGAGGTCTTGCACCTACTCCATGGTCCTTCCCAACTAGATTCCCTTTGCCTATGAGTTCCTATACTGACACCTCAGAGAGAGAGAGAGAGAGAGACAGACAGACAGACAGACAGACAGAGGAGGGGACAGAGAGAGATAGAGAGAGAAGGAGAGAGAGAGACAGACAGACAGACAGACAGACAGACAGACAGACAGAGGGAGACAGAGAGACAAAGAGAGAGACATTCTCCAAGATCCTTGGGCTACACAATTCTGCAAGCAGGCATTGGTTTCTCTATCATCTCTGTCTCTCTCTCTTTCTGGCTTTGTCTCTGTCTCTATCTCTCTGTGTGTGTCTCTGTGTCTCTGTCTCTGTCTCTCTTTCTGTCTATCCCTCTGTCTCTCTGTCTCTCTGTCTCTCTCTGTCTCTCTCTCTGTCTCTCTCTCTGTCTCTCTCTCTCTCTCTCTCTCTCTCTTTCTCTCTTTCTCTGTCTCTCTCTGTCTCTCTCTGTCTGTCTCTCACTCTCCCTGTCTTTCTCTCATGTGCATGCTCTCTCTCTTTCCATCAACATTTTTAAAGGCTTTGGAAAGACCTGTAGTGAAAACCCTTGCTCAACTTTACCTAGCTTAAAGTTCTATTTGCCTATTGAACTCATTATGTTTATGAAGGATATCATCTTTTAATACCTACCATTACCTGTTTTCCATAAAAATAAACGTGGGATGGTGTTTTCAGATTGTAAGATCAGTTTTGTGTGAAGGGGAAAGTCAACTTAATTATTAGAAGCCAAAGTGAACTGTTAATTCTTCCTACAACATATCCTGAAACATCCTGTCTCCATCTTTATATTCTTCCCATGTTCCTGGTCTCAGCTCACTGACTTTCCTCCACAGATATTTCTCTGTTCCCCTCTGCCAGACTGATATGGCCGGGCTTTCTCCCAAATCACAGGCATTATCTCTAGGCTTTTCTTTGCCAGTCCTGGGCTTGAGCTCAGGGCCTGAGCACTGTCCTTGGACTTTCTCAAGGCCAGAGCTCTACCACTTGAGCCTCAGCACTACTTCTGGCTTTTTTCTATGTAAGTGGTACCGAGGAATTGAACCTGGATCTCTGTGCATGCTAAGCAAGCACTCTACCACTAGGCCAAACTCCTGGCCTGTCTTGGCCTCTCTTGAGGCAGCAAGCTTGTCCCATTTCAGGTATCTGCCCAATCAGAGCAGGGACATCACTTCCTCTCAAACTTTGCGCTGTGCTAAGGACCTAGCATGCACTCAGCAATGTCAGGTAAATGATGCATGACCCACTATGTCCCATCAGCCTGAGAACTACAAATCACAGGTGATAGTATCTGGAGGGATGCAAGAGCTTTATCTGGCCCAGCTCTCAACTCGGTGTATACCATACTTATTTACTGGCAATCTGCTTATGTTCAGAACACAGAGGCGAATCAAGCACAGTCCCCACCTTTAGTAACCAGTGGAGGGATTCGTGCATGGATGGCATGGGAAATGACTCCAGGTGTGTTGAGTGACAGAATGGATGGATATTAGAGATGTGTGCCAAAGGCAATGGACCATGAGAGGTAAGGTGTGAGCTGGATCTGTAAGAGTGAGGATGAGTTTCCTACGTGGTGACATGGAAGAGTTCTAGGAAGAGAGGATAGCATTTGATGTGGGTATATCGAAGCCTCTCTGAAAAGCTCTTCAGAGGTAAAGTATTAGGGTCAGGAGAGAAAGGAAAGACACAGAATAACAACAGAGACCAAACTCCATTATGGAGACAAGCACAGCCCCTGCTGAGGAATTTGACTCCAGTATGCATGGATGCCAGAAAGGATGATCGTAAAAGGTCCTTGGATATTTTGGAGGTAGACATGAGGTGATCACAGTTAGAGAGGAACTTGGGCAAAAAGTTAATGAAACTCAATGAAAGGTCACACGCATCTATAATCCCAGCTATGTAGGAGGCAGACAGAAAAGGGAAGTTCAAGGGCAGCCTAGGCAAAAGCATAAAAGCATGAGCCCCTGTCTGAAAAAAAAAAGAAAGAAAGAAAGCAAAAACACCCTTGATTTCAAAAGACTGGGAGCATGGTCAAGTGGTAGACACCTGATTACAAAGTATAAGATCTTAAGTCCAAACGCCAGTACTATAGAAAATAATAAGTCAAGAAAACTTTCGAAAAAGGTTCCCAAATGTGATTCCTGCAACCTCCTACCAGGCCTGGCCTATAATGGGCCCCACTGATCTAGGGCCCCTGTAAGGGCATTCAGAGCCCCTATCGGAATGAAGGAGTGTTGGCAGTAGATGGACTCAGCCGACAGATCTTCCTGATGGTGGCTGTCTGCTGAAGAGGATGGTCTTGGCCACAGTCATGCCTCATCCCTGCACCCATCTGCATCTCAGGGAAGACAACACTAACTCAAGATAGCACTAAAGGGCTCTGAGACCCAATTGTGCTACATGCATCAGGCATCAGCTGGAGCTGTTGTTGAGGCTAAAATAACTTACCTCCTCCTTCTGCCCACTCCTTCCTTCTCAAGAACATTTTCTACTAAACACCCTGCATGCCAACTCCTATCCCAGAATTTGCTCCCCCAGAATCCCTACTCATTGCTGGGTCCCAGTCATTCATCTGCCAGATTGCTGCATCCCTTACCTCCAGCCCCACTTATAACCACCAAAAGACTCCTCTGTCCATTAATTATATATCCACTGGACAAGAGCTGACAGTGTCACACACAGATCTTTGGGGTACAAGGCATAATTTTGAACAAAGGCTCATGACTGAAGCCATGGATTTCTGGTGGGCACAAACATCTTTCCAGGATGCATCCATGTCCATGAGTGGACATATGAATGTATCACTCATGTTTATTTACCATCCACTCATTTAAGGCTTACACCAACTTGAAGCTACAGGTGTTGCTATCATCTCCTTTTGCATACAAGAAGAAATTGAGGGCCAATGAGGTTATGTGACCTTCCCAAGATCACAGAGCTAGAGTGTGGGAAGGTGGGACTTTGTGTTAGACATTTTGCCTGCCTGAATGTGACAACACACCTGACATCAACAACTTGAAAGGAGGCAAGGTTTGCTGCCTGTAGGATGGGATGAGGAAGAATACCATGGCAGAGAATGTGGTAGAGGAGAGATACTAATCTCATGAAAGCCAGAAAACAGATGACAGAAGGAAGTCAAAATATAGCCCCCACCTGGTGATCTACTTCCTCCAACCAGGCCTTACTTCCTAGTAGCTCATTTGGTATAAGCTCATTGATGGGTTAACCCATTGATAAAGTCAGCTCCCTCATGACCCACTCATGCAACCAAACCTTCAACACATGAGCCTTTGGGGGACATGTCATATCCAAACACAGCAGTCTAGAACAACTTTAGTCTTTCTCCCAAGCCTTCACAACTCTTCACTACCCTTTTGGGGGCACTTGGTTGTGCTAGATAGGAAAGAGAGACTCTTCTCTTACAGGAAGAACTCTGACAAACAGAAAAAAAAATAAAGAGCCACCTGCGAGTAACATGGTATCCAACCTAAGGGTGGATAATCCCATAGTAGCTGGGCCTTGGATTCATTCGGGCTCTGTGGGAAGAGACATAATATAGTCCTGGCCACTACATGAGCTGATCCCCTGAGGGCCTGTACACAAGGACTCTACTTCTAGAAGTCAGTAGATGGGACACTGAGAAGTAGGCATGGCCCCCCCTTCATATATGTTAGGTGCTTTCGGAAGCTTCAGACAGCAGCTCTGGGCAGACACTTGAATTCTTACAGATATTTCTATCAGAAGGTCAGAAATGCACACAGCAGCATGATGTGATGGTGACCATCACATTTTCAGAACAGGAAATACAGCTCAATGGTATTAATGAATTTGCTCAAGGGATATAAGAGGACTACAGTAAAGCTCACAGATTCCAACTCCCTCTCCCACCCATCCATCCACGTGAAAGGGAATTAGCAGATACCTACTGCCATCTCAACTTTCCAGCCCACAAAGGTCTCTTGTCTATTTTGCATTGATTTTTCATGTGTTTTTTTGTTCTTGATGCATTTGCAGAATCTTATATCCAGGCTGCAAATAAAGCAGATAAAAAGAGAGGTCAAGGGAACAAGAAAGGCAGACTCCATCCTGCAGCTCCTGAGATTGCAAATATTTCCTGCTGGCTTCCCTCTCGTATTTGCTCGATCTTTCCTTCCTCCCACAATGATGCTCCAGCCCATCCATCTGCAAGGCCCCCAGTTGGTGGTGGGTCATGAAGGTGACCACAGAAATTGGTAGATTCTGAGGTATTAATTTGCAGCCCTTCTGTTCCAATAGACTATGTGCCTCATTCACCTTTCACCTTTGGTCTCAATCCCCTCCAACACAGAGGAAGAAATGTCACACTATTAGAGATACTGAAACACAATGGGAAAACCTTCACTGGCTCCTTACTGCCTTCAGAAGACAGTGCCCATGGTATATACGGCTCAGCCATAAGCTGCCTTTCAAATCCCAGTGCTTCCTTCACCATGAAACATGTATTGGCCCATCTCATTGGCTGGAAGTGTGCACCCATCTCCTGATCTTTCATGGTCTTTGTCCCTAGCCCTAGAGGAGCCTCCTCTGCAACAGTGAGTCATTTGCTCACAGCTGATGTGGAGAGCCAAGCATCTTTATCTATGCTGGTGAATCTATTCTGCATCTTTCTTCTCCTCGTTTCCACCCTCTGATCATGAGCTGCTGAAAGCTGTGAGCTCTGCAGCGGCAATGGTGCAGGTGCCTTGAGCCTAGCAAGGATCTGGAGTGCAATAATACCAATAAATGCTGTGAACAATGGAAGCCACTAGATGATAGATCCTTACATTAAAATAGCAGTTGGCATGGTGAGTCATCCCTTAGCAGACCCAGGAAAGAGTTTGCCTGCCCTCTTCCTAGAGGAAAATGAGGTTATGACTGCTTTTGACTCTACTACAGGTGTAGCTTTTAGTTTACACAACCACTTCTGATTTTCTCCATCTCCATCTCAGTCACAGGCCCTGAGAGGACCTCAAGGTCTCCTAAAGATACCACAGGAGGAGTTCATGCCTGCAAGTCTTGCTACTCGGGAGGCTAAGATCTGAGGATCGAGGTTCAAAGGCAACCCAGGCACAAAAGTCAGTGAGACTCTTATCTCTAATTAACCACCAGAAAACCAGAAGTGGAGTTATAGCCCAAAAAGCTCAGAGACAGTACCCAAGCCCTGAGTTTAGGCTCCACAACTGACAAGAGAAATGATATCACTAAGGTCGAGAGGGTTCACTGAAACCACCAGCAACTCACCTGATCTGTCCTAGGGAGCTCTGCCTGCTGGATTCTGCCTGCTGGAACTCCACTGCTACTGCAGAGGACACCATAAGTGAGGACCACCATAGCCGACGCCTGCCTCGAGCCTTTGGCACCTGTAGGGCCATTTCATCTCCCGATTTTGCACCTGCAAGACATTGAGAACTTTTGCTCAATAGGACAAACAGCATCATCCTTATTAATTCAGTCATCTCAAATGCCCCTCATTGCTGCTCTCGGCCTTTTTTTTGAGGGGGGGTCACTCAGGTGACCCCTAAGAAAGGTCCAAAAGGCACTTTTGATGTGTGTCTCATCCTTGAATCTGCTTCATTCCTGGCAGTGAGCAAAATAAGCCAAAGCCAACTCTCCCTGAGAAAGGTCAAACACCCGCACTGTGTTTGTTCACGAGGGTGATATTTCACCAAAGAGCAGATGCTTCCTAAATGACAAATAAGAGCAGCAGCTTCCCCGCAGGTCCCAGGGGAGGGAAAGGTCTCTGTTCCATATGCAGCGCAGGTTCCAGTGAAGACAAGTTTGCAGGACCAAGGAGGGAAGGCAGGTTATCGTGCATTACCAGATTGCACTCCAGAAGAATGCGTATCGTGTCCAGCACACAGTAGCTCGATTATTGGAAATATGTAATAACCAGCATTTATATTGAATGCTTGCTATGTGTCAGGCATTCTTCTACTGCACACACACACACACACACACACACACACACACACACACACGTCCATCAAGTTACCCGATTCCATTTTCACATAAGTGCATTGAATATTATGGTGGAGTTCTCTCCACTTACATGCTCCTCACTTCCCTTAAGTTCCACCTGTAGACAAACAAAATACGTTTGTCTAGCAACATTTTTTCTTATGCTCAGACTGTTAACCAGCACAACCATGAGTGGTCTAGCCTGGGCACAGTAGGACACAAGAGGATGCCTCCCCCTAAGCTATGCTGGTATCTGGATATGACCCTCAGGATCAAGTAGGAAGATGGGAAAGAAGACACAGAAAGGATGAGCAGGGTAGGATAAGCTCTGGCTCTGACCACACTGCCCATCAACTGAAATGCCCACAGACTTTGCATTTAAGTTGGTAATGAGGATGTATGTGTCTCATGGGGAGCCAGATGATTCTAGGGAGAGTGACTAGACTCCTAGGGCCTGACCTAGCTCTGTCCTGGGAAGTTTCAAAGGTCAGTGAAGCAAACATGTCCTTACCTAATCCATACCATGACTGGTTAGCACAGGCACACATGCCATTTGCCAAACACACTCTCTCATTTTTATTTACTGCTGGCACCAGGGCTTGAACTCAGAGCCTTGTATCAAATTTCATTTAGCTTGCCTGTTTACAAGGAGTGCTCAACCACTTAAGCCACATCTCCAGCTCTATTTATTTGCTGCTTAGTTGGAGATAGAATCTCATGGTCTTTTCTACCTGGCTGGGTTTGAATTGGGATTCTCTAGGTCTCAGCCCCCCTAGTAAGTACGATTTATGGGTGGAAGCCAGCACCCAGATAAACATACCTACCTATCCACTTGAGACACCAATCCCCCTCACAGAAGCTGTGGTGTCAGGTTCAGAGAAAGGAAAAGTGGGAACCATATATCCAAGAGTGATAGGTGGATGAGTTCATTGGTCATGCAAAATGTGGTGAGGACAGAAGTAGCCTGCACATGTGTATGCACCAGTGAGCATATTGCATTGTGGATTCTGTTGAACATGAGTACAACAGCTTACAACCCTGGGTGGCAGCTGCAAGGATTGGATTTTCTGTAACCTTTCATACTATCTTATTTACATTAATCTATAGTTGCAATGTGAATGCTATTTCTTGGCCATACTAGTGCAGTGAATAAGCCAAACATCTGTACAAGTGGCCTTGATGCTCCAGTAAAAATTCCTCTGTCTCTGGTGTGCTCTCAGTCTCCCTCTCTCTCCCTCTCTCACTACCCCCCACCTCTCTCTCTCTCTCTCTCTCTCTCTCTCTCTCTCTCTCTCTCTCTCTCTCTCTCTCTCTCTCTCTCTCAGACTTTGGGGAGGATAAAATGAGATAAAAGGTGGCAAAGCTCTTTGATCCTAGATTTTATTATTATTGTTATTTCTACTGCCCTAAAAGAACAGTGCCTCCTGGGTTTTTGAATTACCTCCTACGCCATTTCTTTTCCTATTGACTTTGGATCCCCAAGAGAGAGTCACATTTTCAACAAGTTTTAGCTGCTGGAGATTTGTGAAATGATAGAATGACAGAGCTAGAAGGCACCCTGGGGACCAACTGTACTGGCTTTAATATAGAGGGGGATGCCAAAGACACAAAGGTTGAGGTACCCAGCCTGAGGACACACAGCAGGTTAGCTTAAGCCCTTTGCTGTGACTATTTACATGGTGCTCTGCAGTATCTCTGATGCAACAGTTTAATTTAAGGGTCACAAAAGGTCCCATCAACACCCTCAGACATCTTCTCATCTCCCTATTCCCTTCCAACTGGAGCTCCTCCAGGAGCTGACAACAACTACAGCCCCCCTCTCCCCCCACCCCCCGACTGCTGCTGTACCAGCTGACTTGATCAGCAGGCTGTGCACTTGCCAGGAAGGAAGTAAACCACCATCAGGACAAAGGTGTCCCTGCACACATAGTCTAGGCCGCCTGCGGTGTTCAAAAGACAGTTAACATTTCACAGGGAACTCTTGACAGAAATACACTATTTGGCGCAGAGTTCTTGACAGACTGGCAGGAAAGCCTCCTGAGAAACAAAGCAAGATTTATTAGAAAGAAAGGAGAAGGTAGTTGGGATTGTATGAGGCAAAGAAGCAAAAAGAAACGGTTCTGGGGAAAAGCTATGTTAGCCAATCAGCAAAGAAAACACAGAAACCTTCCATCCATCTTGTTCAACAAAGAACACCTCAACACCATTCTAAACAGGATGATTGAATTCTCCCCCTCCACTGGCTCCTAGCTAGACTTGCCTGTGGAGATGGTAAGCCCAGCTACAGTCCTATTACCATGGAAGCTGCTTCTTAATAAGCAACTTGGTGATAAGAACAAGATGTAGGGGCATGTGAGCTGAGAAATACATTCTCTGGGGACAGGGAAAGGAAAATGGATGGGTTAGCTCTCAACTTCTCGGGAAATAAAAGCAGAGGAAGGATGGCAGTTCCAGGCTAATCCAGACAAACTTGGAGAGATCTTGTCTCCAAATCAAAATGGCTTGAGTGTGACAGTGTTCTTGTCTAGCAGGCATGAGGTCCTGAGTTTTGTCCTCAGCACTGAAGATTAAAAGGAATGTTTGAAATAATGTCCCTGAGCCATGTAACAGTGAATTACGCATGCCTGTAGTCTTAGTAACTCAGGAGCTGAGTAGAGAAATTGGAATTGAGAGACTCAATTCCAGTTAATCAACAAAAATCTGAGAGAGGAGGTGTAGCTCAAGTAGTAGAATACATACCTTGAATACAAAAGCTAGGGGGCAATACAAGGCCCTGAATTCAAGCCCCAGTGTTAACACAAAAGAAGGGGGAAGAAACCGAAAAGGAGGAGGAGCAGGAAGAGGAGAAAGTAATAACCTTAAGTATTGAAGTAAGGTGTGGTATTATTTGACAGATAGAAATAATAGCAACTTACCTAGGCACCCGTGGCTCACACCTATAATCTTTGCTACTCAAGAGGCTGAGATCTGAGGATCATAGTCTGAAGCCAGTTAGCACAGAAAAGTCCGGGATATTCTTATCTCAATAAATTACTCAGAAAAATCCTGAAGTGGTGCTGTGGCACAAGTGGTAGAGTGCTAGTCTTGAGCATAAAGAGGCTCAGAGACAGTGCCCAAGCCCTGATTAAGCCTTAGGACTGGAAAAATCAATCAATCAATCAATCAATCAATAATAACAACCAAAACAGGGATAAAATTTAGCAGATACCTTCTTTCCAAATAGATTATAAGACTGCTCTCTGTAATTTCTAATGTCTTACATTAGTTTAACAACTCAACATGCATTTATTGAGTACCTGCTGTGGGCCTGTTACAAGCTAGACCTTTAAGGAAGGAAATGGGAAAAAGGTGTGACCACTGCTTGGGAGGGATCAGAACTCAGGGAAAAATGCAAGAATAAAGACCAACCACTGCCCAAAGTCTATGCAATGCACTATTTGGGAGAAAGGGGTCTGCGAATGCAAACAGGGATAACTGAATTGCGTCTTAAATGGTGAGTCGAGAGTGGTGGGTGGAGAGGGAGCCATAAGGGCTTCATAAACAGGAGAGCTGTAGAAGGCATCCCAAGAGAGCAAGGATCTCTACCTGGACTGGAAGCCTAGAGGACTGGGAGGAAGATGGGGCTGTGAGGGCTTGGCTTAGGAGCTGCAGCTTTGAACTTGACCCAACTTAGAAAGATTTCTCAGGAGAAAAGAGAAGTCTTTGTAAAACTGCTCAGATGGTGGGGGAGGGGGAAGGAGAGAACATGGGAAAATAAATAAATAAATAAATAAATAAATAAATAAATAAATACAAGCCTTCCTTCCAGCATCCATAACTGAGAGGCTACTAGCGTTGTTGTACTTGGAAAGCAAGGTGAGAATTTAATCCAGAGGAAGAAGCAGGAGGTGGGGCAGACAGACTTTGGACGAATATCTGATTGTTAATCACAAGTGGTCTTTTAGGAAGAAGTAGCATAAGACAGATTATGGCATTGCTAAAGATAGAGACCTGAAAGGCAGAAGAAATCCCATCCTTATCAGAAAAGGCTTCCTAGAGGAGGTGGCATATTCATTCAGCCTTGAGGGATGACCAGTCTTCAACTCACAGAAATGTGGCTGCAGAGCCCAAGACCATGCAATGAAAGATCACAGGATAGACAGTCTGTCCATCATCCAAGCAGACAGCAGAGAGCTGTGAGTGAGAAAGCAGAGAACAAAGGACATGCCAGGAGGAATCTGTCTTGAATTAGAACAGCATGGGAGGATTCTAAGCAGCCACATGATCCTAGACTTCAGAAAGTTACAGCTGGCAATCGCAGAAGGCCGCATAAAAAACATGGAGGGAGTTTGGAATGAGAATGGAGAAAGCTTTTTGAGCTGACCATCCACCACCTTCCCCTACCCCCCCCCCGACCTTCCACACGCCAGTAACCTCAGTTTCCAGGGCTCCTCATAGCTCTCTTCCAGTATCAGCTCAAGCAAAGCTCTCAGCTAATAATTTTATGTCAAGTCTTGTGTAAAACCAGGTTGGATTAATTATTGATGCAAACTTAGGCAAATGAAAGCTCACTCTGGCTTGGCAAGTTTCCCCCTCTGTAAAATTAGCTTACGCAGCTCCGGTTGCATCCTGAGGAGAGGCACGCGTCTGTCAGTGGCTCCAGACCCACCCACAGAGAGTCACACATGGAAGGGCTTTGAACCTCTAGCTTCAGATATGTGGCCAGAATCACAGTCACTTTCTGATACTATCTGAGCTAGGGACAAAGAAGCAAGCCCGGAATATACAAGGCGCGTGCCCAGTTCCTAGACCTCCCATGGACTCCTTCACGGCCAGGCTGTGTGCAGAAAACAGCATCAGCAATAACAGCCTCACAGAACCAATTCCACCCCATTTAATTAAATGGCTCCAGAGCTCACAAATTGCAGCAGTAAATGCAAGATCATGCCTCCAGACACTCAGCCTCGAGCTACCAGGCCACATACCGTGAAAGGCACAGTGAGGCCAGGTGAGCCCTACCAGAGTAGCCCAGAACCTGGCAATGCAAATGAACAGCAGAACGCTCCAATAAGAACAGTCTGCAGGGATAGACAGCTTTATTCAACCATTTCTTTAAGGGACATTTACTTAGTACTCTGTGCTCAGTCCTGCTATAGGCATTGGAATTGGGGTGGGGGAAGACCCTGGGGATATAGAAGAGGAAACAATGGCAGGTACATTGTGTTTTCACAGAGAATCACAGTCTTGGGGTGCTGAAGGTTCCGAAGACAGGACCTGTACATCAGGCTTCTCTGCCTTGTGAGTCCGGTATTAGTACATGGTCCTGAGTGAGTGGAAGCCACTGGAGGAAGATGGTATTCAGAAGATGGTATGTCTATCAAACATAACTCATGACACAAATGTCATCAACAGAGCAGGAGGCAAAACATTCATACTGTGTCTCACAGACAGACACCAAGCCCCTTTACCAGAATGAGGGAGTACAACCCTGAGTGGTCACCTGAGGGAGGGGGGCGGAATCTACTATCTCAGGATTAGAGGAGGTAAGGTGTCCCTATAATTTCCCAAGGCATATTTATTTTTCCACCTGAGAATTGGGCTTATTCATCTTCTGATGACAGGTGCATGGTAGATATCTGTCACATCTCAAATCAATGGAGCCTGATGGGAATTCTTGTGCAGTGTACAACATAGAAGCCTGCCTTGTACCAGGCAACCTCCAGCTTCTCGTTTGCAAGTGGGCCCAGTATCTGTACAATGTAATCAATTAGTTGTGTTTTATAGTTTAACTAAAGGGAATGGAGTGTAGTGGTAGCACTTGCAAAGCATTCATTCATTCATTCATTCAGCCATAGAATACTCATCATTCAAACATTGTCTTTGGACTCTGTGGGTTATGACAAAACTGACCTAACCCCTGCCCTCTTCATCACAATCAGTAGGAAGGCAAGTATAAAGGAAACAGAATCTCAAATAACTATAAATCACCCACTGTGATCAATGTGCTCCAAACAATAAGCCAGAACATGACCAAAAGACACCTCCCCACTCTGTAGCCACATTCTGTTGTTCTGTCGAAAGCCATGCCCAGCTCTACACAAGGCTGGCTCCATCCTGTCTCCAGATTTCAGCTTAGATGTCAGTTCTCAGAATAGCTTTCCCCAAACATCCCCCTAGGCACTCACTAATATGACCCTGTTTTGTTTTCCATAAAGCATTCATTGCTATCTGATGTTTCCTTTTTTTTCACTTTAATGTATTTCTTCATTTGTTTATTGCTTGTGTCTGCCTGGTATACTGCGAGCCACATGGCAGCCAGGTTGTCTCCATATCCCAGCCTTTAGAACAGGGCTATGAATCAATCCACAACAGACAGGCAGCCAGATGTGGAGCTGAGAGTTTTAGGCAGGGATAAATCTAGAACCTCCCATCTAGAACATTCTCGAGTCACTTACACGGGAAGACAGGAGCTAACTTTGGAAGAGACACGAGTTATCAGGAATTCCAACTCTTATATGGAGTTCATAGTGGAACCCGTCTCCTAAGTTATTATTAAATGTGCTTAGAGAGGTCTGGCAATGCTACTGTTATTGTAAGAAGGAATATTTGTGGTAGTATCATGTTTGACTACAAGGATTTGAAGTCAGAATCTTATGCTTTGTCAGATAGGTACCCTACCATTTGAGCTGTATCTATAGTTCTTCCTACTTTAGTTGTTTTTCAGATAGGTAGAGTCTCACATTTTTTTTGTCTGAGGCCAGCCTCAAACCTAATTATCCTACTTCTATATCTTATATAGCTATAACTACAGGCAAAAACCACCACCATACCTGCCTTATATTTTGAGATCATGTCTCACTAACCTTTTGCCCTGGCTTTCCTCAAGCCACGATCCCTCACATAGCAAGGATTGCAAGTACGTACCAAGTATTGTTAGTTTTAAGGATCCACAAAAGTGACTTTTAATATCACCAAGCAAGATTAACTAATTCTGTTGAAGACTTCAGAGGCTCTTTGCTCCCAGATTAGAGGATTCCCATGATAGCTTCAGTGTGACTATCCAATATTTGCTGTGCAATTCCAAATCAAAAAGTGCAGTCAAGTAATACAAACCCAGGATTAGAGAATGGATGGACGTAGGCACCAAACCTGACTCTTCCCTTTTATGGTTTGTGGGAAGCTGGAGGAACTTCAATTCTGAATGATATCCAGAACAAATATACTCCTTAGCACTGCCTACTAACTGTATCTGTACTGGACCCATGATAGTTGTTTCATAAATTTGAATAAATCAATCACCCACTCTGAATTTGTCCAAAAACTCTACCCTATACCCCAAATTTGTTACCAAAGCTTTACCCTATATCCCAAAGACAGTCTATTTCTCAAATTTATCCTTCATTTGCTGAATGACTTTGGGTCACAAATCTATCCTTGCTGAGCCTTGGTTTCTCAGCTTCTAATGCTGAAGTAGTTAGGGACTTTTTTTTTCTAACTTAATTATTCCCTCTGAGAAAGCGCCTCATGGTGCATGTACTAAATTAAAACATTAATTAAAATAAAAGATGAGCTCAGCAACAATTAAAGATAGTGAGAGAATTCATGTGTGTATGTGTGTATGAGAGAGAGAGAGAGAGAGAGAGAGAGAGAGAGAGAGAGAGAGAGAGAGAGAGAGAGAGCGCCCCCACTTCCACCTCTAAGCCCTCACAATCCAAGAATGTCTCACAGTGGGACAGTCAGGGACTCACTACCCAAACTGTAGAGGGTATCCAGCAGGCCACACAAAGTTCCAGAGAATCCATAGACCTCTTTACATGTCTCTATCTCAGGGTAGATGTTTTGAACTAGTAGCAGAATACATCATTCTACCATCTATTCAGACAAAGGAGGCTGGGCCAAGCAGCTAGAAGGAGTGGCAGGCATAAGAGAAATTTTCTGTATCTGCTCCATGACAGTCCCTGTGCTGGGCTCTGGGAATGTAGAAGTGACATTGTAGATGGTGCACTCTACAAGTCTTCCAAGACCAACAGTCAGGTCAATTGGCACCAGTATGTAGCAGAGGCCACGACTGACTGGCTCTTTCTGGGAAAGCTACTACATCTCTGTCCTTGACCTTTGCTGGGCCATTTCCTCTGTGAAGATCAACTTCAGTTCCACGTCACTTTGCTCACTATTCAGGGACCTTCTCAAAACTGCCTCTACTGGAAGCCTGCTTTTGAAGCTCACCTTAGCCAACTATGCCTTCCATCAGCCTCCTTTGTTCCCAACTGATACCCCATTTCTTGGACACATTGATTTCTGCCAGCTATTCACAAGTATTTTTTGTTCATTTATTGTGCCAGTCCTGAGGCTTGAACTCAGGGCCTGGGTGCTGTCCCTGAGCTTCTTCTGCTCACGAGTACTCTACCACTTGAGCCATACCTCTACTTTTGGATTTTGGGTAGTTTGTTGGAAATAAGAGCCTCACAGGCTTTCCTGCCTGAACTGGCTTCAGACCACAATCCTCAGATCTCAGCCTTCTGAGTAACTTGGATTACAGGTATGAGCCACCAACCACCCAATCACAAAGGTTTTTATAGTATACATCACACCACACAGAACTAAAGGGGACCTTGGAGACAATGGTGTCATTGCCTCTAGTCATACATGTGGAGCCTCAGAGCCCTATAGGAAAACTGACAAGCTCATGCTATGGAGGACAACCAAGCTAAGGCTCAGGTTCTGAGGTCCCCAGGCCCTTCTTCTTTTTCTCTGAGGCACCTCTCATTCATTGGCTTGTTCTCCCGGGTCTTTGGGTACTAAATGGATGCATTTTTCCACTTGCCAGGCTCAAATAGTTGAGATGACCAGATTTAGTCTCCTAGAATCACTGTTGCAGTAGGCTGCAGACACACTAGGACCAGAACCACCTCAACAAAATGCTATGTGTTATAAATGTCATCTCTTTTAGGGAGTCTTAACATCTCCTCTGAGTAGCCCAGACCAACCTGAACCCACCTGGTTTATGCAAGGCATTGGCTTCCATGAGGAAAGAGCTGACAGATTCTTACCTTCCTGGGCTCCACAGTTCCTCTGATCCCTGATACAAGGACTGAAAGTCCCTTGAATCTGTTTGCTCTCCATCTACTATCAGTAGTAACTCTGAAAAAAACATGGACCCTGTACCATCTCATTATTTCCCCAACCTATAAAGTCAGAAGATCATAAGTTAGTGTGGAGTCTAGTGTTATAGATTTGATTCTCATTTGGGTCCTTCTTGCCTGAAACCTCCCTAAAATTATTACAAAGTGTGTGACATAGAGTATTTGGTAGGTATTAGTGATCATCGCCTATGTCATAATCACTATTAGTAACAATAGAAGTATTAATTATTCCTATTAATTGAGCATATTTCTTGCTTGCTCCTGACAGAGATATAGCTATTCACAGGAATCCCACCAAAGTCTGAGACGTCTTCCATACAACCCCAAAGCTTCCATTAATACAAAGCATTTCTAATGCTCAAGTAAGATTTCAAATTGATTTAACCTTGTCTAAGTATTTTCTGGGTTGGCAGACATTGGCATACTGAGATACCTAAGTCAACCTCTGTCAATCATCTCCCAAGCAATAGAGAAGGAGATAGCTCAGTGTCTCATGTGGATAGTATTTTCCTTCACAGTGTCACTTCCATGATACTACCTACTCCAGCATTCCGGAATTTACCCCAGCATCCTGCATTCTCTCCCAGGATGTCTTCAATACCTCATCTGCCCCTTGAGAAGAAATGACTGTTCCTTAGCCTCTTTGTACTCAGCTTTGTGGGTCTTCAATAGGTGACATTCCAAGAAGCCATTTCCTCTTTTTCTGTGGTAAATGGGAGGACAAAAACTGGATGCAACGTCTATTCCTGAAATGCCTGGTCTCATACCATAAATGAAGACTCCATCAGAAGCTTATCAAGTTGGTTTTGTATCATTCTGAGGATTCATCTGAGTCCATTATTTTGACTACAGGAGCAGGCAATGAGCCATCACGTATCACTCTACTGGTTGATGATAGGGCTTTCAATAAGTCACCCCCATCCTTTGCTGATGCTTCTCCTTTGGAAATGTAACTGACTGACCACAAAGTCCTGCAGACCCTGTACTCCAGGAGGGGCTGGATGAGTCACATGCAATTACAATTCCGTTCCCTTTAACGGGCAGAGAACAGTACATTTACTAACATAATTACACTGCAATTGCAGAAGCCAATGAACAGTGCACATTTAAGACAGTGTCCTCAATAATATCTGCCCCCTTGTAGCTCCCTGATCAGCAATGTCACTCATGAGAACTTCTTTCACTCAGGAAAACAGCCTTAGTTCCTTGCAAGAAATATGGGAAGCAGGGGAGACAATGGTGTGAGTGCTTTTGTCCTTCCCCGATTCAAGTCCTCATAGTACAGCTGTAATAGCATCAGGAGGTTATTAGGTCATGAAGATTCTGCCTACTGGAAGAATTAAGCCCTTACAAAGGGCTGGGTAGAAGTAGTAGATTCCTGTTCTGTCCACCAGGAGATGATGTGGTGTTTGCATGACCCATTCAGGAAGCTTAGCAGAGGCTCCATTATAGAAGCAAAGAATGAATTTCATCAGATGTGAAAGCTGACAACACTTTGATCTTAGACTCTTCAGTCTGTAGAAGTATGAAGAGCATGTGTCCATTCTCTACAAAATACCAAGTCTAAGATATGTGCGTACAAGTACATCAGTATACTTGAAGCCAATGCAAATCCAGGGATGCCTTCATATCTTTGCTTTGGCTATTCCAGTCATCCTGGGAGTCAGAGAGGGAGAGAATTAAGACATTTCCTACTTTTCTCCATTTGACCTCTCTCCTAAAGATGTACTTGGGTTCTTTTATACTTTGGTGCCATACACTCTTCACCTGAGCCAATGCTTGCAGATAGCCATGCTGACCCCCTTTTCAGGAAATCTGAAGCAAAGCAAGGAATCAGCTTTGCCCAGGGTAGTCTTCAGACTAATTTATGTGAGTATTGACATCTCATACCCATAGCTGAGACCTACAGGCACTTCTGAAACTTTAGTCTTTCTTCGGGAGCCTTCTCTCATCTGATGGCCCTGCTAGTTCAGTGAGATGATTTTCAAGGTAGGCACAGAGGCTCCAAAGGGTGAAGCCAGTGATTGTCCCACAAATACTTTATCAGGACAGTGGAGGGCTGGAATTCAGGCCATGTCTTCTTTGAACTCCATTCTTCCTTCCCTGGATAATTGGAGCGTTGTGGCTCTCCAGTTCCACAGCTTTTCAAAGGTAGCTCAGTTCTGTTCTGACACTAAGTACTTGGAGAGAGGGGGAGGTCCTGCAAATCACTTCACTTTCCTTAAAGCACCCTCCAGAGCCCCAAATCATAAATGATAGCTTTACTGCTGGGATTATTTGTTGATTTTCTGGCTTCTGCATTAGACCATAGCTTCCTGATTGCATTGATTCTGTACACCGATCTATTCTCTCTACCGGGTAGAGTTCTGGACCCATAGAGGTATTTAATGTGAATTTATCAACCAATAGAATGAATGAGTAAACAGCCAAATAAATAGCTCTCATTAGTCACATGAGAAAAGGAAATATACTTTTTGAGTCTCCCTGTCCCTTGCTGAAAAACAGAAGAAATCATTTTATGGGACTGGTAGGAGATTTAAAAATAATAGATATAAAGTACTTGATTATCTTAGAACCTAATGCATTCTACATGTTTGGTAAACATAAATTACTGTATTTATTATCCTCTTAATAAAGTCACACCTCAAAAAAAAAAGTGCTCTGGGCTGGAAGATTGGCCTAACGGTATAGTGCTTGCATAGCATGCACAAAGACCAAGGTTTGATTCCTTGATACATAGAAAAAAGCCAGAAGTGGTGTTGAGGCTCAAGTGGTAGAGCTCTAGCCTTGAGAAAGCCCAAGGACAGTGCTCAGGCCCTGTGCCCAAGCCCAGGACTGGCAAAAAAAGTACCCTGTTCTCCCAATACCTTTGCTGTTAATCAGATAAGAACTTGAGAAACATTTGTTTGTGAGCTGTCTGGTCCGCAGCTTTATGCAGATGGAAGAATCTGTTAAGCATCTTTCTGCATCTGAGGAACTGAGGTGACAAGTTTTTTTCTCTGACACTAAATTGGCAAGACCATAATGAGAAATTGTGGTCAAACTCCTTTGTCTGCTCCACAACACTTAGGCAGACAATCTGGCAAAAATGCACTTACACATGGGACTCTAGTTGCTGACGAGAAGTGCAAATGTGTCCTTTAAGCTCAAATGATCAGATGGGATCTCTGACCCAACAGCCCATAGTTTGATGAGTGCCTACATATAAATGGTTCCATCTTCCTGGGATCAGTTTTCCCACCTGAAAAATTCGAAAGACCAAATACATAGTTCATAAGGTAGTGAGGCTGTCATGGCATGATATTAAAAATAAGTATATTAGCTGAGAGGCAGTGGCTCAAACCTATGATCATATTTATTCAGGAGGCTGAGATCTGTTGGGCATAGTTTGAAGCCAGTCTGGAAAAAACAATGACTTTTTTTTTTTTTGCCTGTCCTAAGGGCACTATCCTGGGGCTTTCTCAAAGCTAGCATTCTGGCACTTGCACTACATCACCACTACCAACATTTTTTGTGTATGTAGTACCAAGGAATCTAACCCAGGGCTTCCTCCATGCATAAGGCAAGCATTTTACCACTAGGCCATACTTTTGGCCCCCCATGGCACTTTTATCTCCAATTAACACACAAAACCCAAAGTAGAGCTGTGATGCAAGGGTTGAGCAGAAAAGTAAGGTGAAGTTGAAAGCATGAGAACCTGAATACAAGCACGAGCACTAGTGCAAAAAGTATGATTAAAGTAAATTATGCTATTCATCACACAGGTTTTTCAGCAATGGAGGGCTTATTTGCCACAAACTATGCTGAATATGGCCTTGTTGCCATATTTTAATAGAAATTCTACCAAAATCAGATTATTGTGCTCCTTTATTCAAATGAGCAAACGTAGGCTCAGAGAAGTTATGGAACATCCTTGAGGTAACCCAGAATGCAAGTTACAGAATAAGGATCCAAACTTATAAATGTAGCCACCAGACTTTTCCATATCTTGGTCAAGAATGAGATGACACTGTCCCAAAGAAGGCACATATATGTACCTGCTTCTCTAGTTCCAATTATAACACTAACTTTAAAAAACATCACATCTGGCTTGGCACCAGTGGCTCATGCCTATAATCCTAGCTACTCAGGAGGCTGAGATCTGAGGATCACAGTTCAAAATCACATCCTGGGCACAAAAGTTCTCCAACTAACCACCAGAAACCAAAAGTGGTACTGTGGCTCAAGTGGCAGAATGCTACCTGAAGAGCTCAGGGACCATGCCCAGGTTCAGAGTTCAAGTCCCACGACTGACAAAAAAAATTGGTGTATTATTTTTCTCATATGTAAAAATAGGTTGCTGAGTTTGTTCACCATAGCTCTTTTTTTCCTATTTAAACTTCCCAAACATGTTAGAAGCCTAGGTGTCAGTGGTTCCCCTAGTTCTATTTGGAGACACTACAAGGCAGCACAGAGATATGAGACTGTCAGACAGGCACAGGTCAGAATTTGAACCTTGGGTCAGATGTAACCAAAATAGTGCATTTGAAACAGGGTAATATCAGAGCTCTGTTAGTTCGAGCAGAAAGACAAAATTGGTAAATCCAGCCTAAGAGTGGAACAAAGGCAAACAGTTACAGCCTAGCATCAATCAAGAAACATCAAAACCTATCTCAGAAAGAGCGAAAAACCAACAAAAAAGAAATACCAAATCCAAGGAACCAGGCCTCCAGCAAAGGGGTACCATGGATCTCTGCTCAACACAGCCAATACATAGCCAACCACTTAGTGTGGATCACCACTCAGTGCATTCCACTGCTCTCATTGATTGGCATAAAGGAACAACCCAGACACAACCCAGGAACCAGATGCTATCACAAACACATTTTAACCCAGAAAACTACTTTATAGGAGAGACCCTGGAAGAAGACTATGGCAACAACAAGCACACTAAGCCACATGCTAATGACTCCCCCATAATAAGCAAGAAAGATGAGGGTGGAACCAAGCCCTAGTAACAGAAGCAGATATGAGATACAGGAAAAAAGGAGAGAGAACAGAAACAGAGGACAAAAGTCTGATCCTGGCTGACAGTGTCTCACGTCTGTAATCCTAGTTACTCTGGAGGTTGAGATCTGAGGATCAAGTTTCAAAGCCAGTCCAGGCACAAAAGACAGGACAAAAAGCAAGGATACAACTTCCAGTCAAGTCTCACATTGATGTAGAAAAGAATTATTGGTCAAGAACTCATATGGATAGGAAACAAACAGCATGCTCCAACCATTGAGCTTAGCCCCTGGTGCTGAGTGAGGGACCAGCCTCTAGCAGAGGTCCAGGCCAATAGGGAAAGGGACAAATGGTGCTCTACACTGGACATTAGTCCCTAACTTAGCCACCACTGCTGAGTTAAGGGCCGGCCTCCAGCAAAGTTCTGCACAAACAGATACAGGGACCAAAGAGCTCAAATTTCAGAGTTCTGCCCCTGACCTAATTCCCCAAACTAACTGAAGCACAGGCTTCCAGCCCTTAGCCTTGTGCCACACATACTGTGACAGGGGCCAAAGTGTGGTACTCAGATCCAGAGACTAACAGGGGGACAGTGGAGAACCAGAGACCTACTCACTACCACGTTCTATGCAAGCAGAGACAAAATCAGGGTGTCTGATTTTTATTGGGCAGTTGATTGATTCTCCTTGAGCCCTAAAAAAAAATAGGGGAAAAATGAAAAACCAAGAAACATACAGGGAAACTGGGGGAACAGAAAGTGACAAAATTGCCATACTGTATGTTTGATTTCAGCTATTTTAGACTGAGAAAAGGAACCATAGCTCACATACGCCCTACAGCAGAACAGAAACACCCCATGAAACATTGGGGAGAACAAAGGAACACAGTAGGAAGATCTCAAGCACCCCAAACTCAATATGACAATGGTCTTCCAACAGGTAAGGCCTATACAGAAATGCAAGAAATGTGTGAAATCAAGGAAATGCAACACTCCTATGAAACAACAACCGTTCTGGGACTGGGAACATAGCTTAGTGGTAGAGTATTCATATAGCATGCACAAAGCCCTGGGTTTGATTCCTCAGCTCTACATATACAGAAAAACTGGAAGTGGTGCTGCAGCTCAAGTGGTAGAGCCCTAGACATGAGAAAGCTCAAAGACAGTGTTCAAGCCCTGGGTTCAAGCCACAATTGGTAAAAAAAAAAAATGAAATGGAACAGACCATGATCTAGAAGAAACTTCTCATAGGGGGCTATAATAAAAAGGAGAGATGAAAATATAGAAAAATCTCTAATGACATTTGATGAATGCAAGACTAACCAAAGAGTAATGGAAGAATTTATAGAGAATGCAAATAAAAAGAAAAGTGAATTGCAAAAGATGATAAGGAGTTCAGTGGAAAAATATAACAAAGAGATGAAACAAGGCACACATAAATCATTGAAGTACAAAAGTTAATAAAAAAAATCTTAACAAAGACTTCAATAAAGAGATAGCCCTGAGAAGTGACCAAACAGAAGGAAGAACAATAAAAATAAAGTAGAAAATCTTTCCAGTGGAATAGATGACATGGAAGGCAAGCTCTCAGGGCTTGAGGATAGAGCAGATATAATAGAAAGAGAGGAAGTAGCCATTCAAAAAAATCCAAGCAATATGATAGAAGTTTACAAGAAATTCAGGACTCAATCAGAAGACCTAATCTGCAGCCACTATGTATAAACAGATAACTAAGGGTATAGAAACACACACACACACACACACACACACACACACACACACACACACACAAACATTCTGATACATAGAAAAAAACAGATATATAAACATTCTGATATATATATATACATATATGTAAAATGTAACAGAATTATTGCAGAAAACTTCCTGAACATTCAAAACCTGAACATTCAGGTACAGGAGGCCTTTCGAACACCCAACAGAGCAGAGCAGAAAAGGAGCTTCCATCACTACATTATGATCCATGATCCATAGAAAGATAGTAGAGAATGTGGATAAGGTACATAATGCTGTAAAAGGAGAAGATTCATTACTTGCAAAGGAAAACCAGTCAGAATAACTTCAGAATTCTCAGCTGAACCTAAAACAAAGTGGACCAGGCATAATGCATACCAAGTATTAAACAAGAAAAATTACCAACAGAGAATACTGTATCTAGTTAAGCTTGCATTAATAACTGAAGGAAAAAAATAAATCAGTCCATGATAGAGTTCAACTAAAACAATCTAGCACCACCAAGGCAACAGTACAGAAGATACTCAAAAAAAGGATACCTACAGAAAATCACTATGAACACAAAAGAGTCAGAAAAAAATAGATCCTAACTAGATGAGTAGGTAAATATTGTAGGAGCAGAGGATATACACCCATAAAACCGGGTAAGACGAGGGGAGCTACTTCTCATTTCTAACATTCAATAGCAATGGAATTAAATTTCAAATTAATGGATGTAGTGTCTGCTAGTATCAAAATGTAAAACTCACCCATCTGCTGCCAATAACAGAAACATCTAAGGGGCTGGAATTGGCCTAGTGGTAGAGTGCTTGCCTAGCATGCACGAAGACCCAGGTTTGATTCCTTGGTACTTAGAAAAAAAGCTGGAAGTGGTGCTGTGGCTCAAATGGTAGAGCTCTAGCCTTGAGGGAAGCCCAAGGACAGTGTTCAGGCCCTGAATTCAAGCCCCAGGACTGACAAAAGAAAAAGAAAAAAAGAGACACATCTAACTGACAAAACAAATACCTATTCAAGGTGAAAGGCTGGACAAGGGTCTTTCAAAAGAATGAAACTCATAAACAGACCATGTAACAATACTAATATCAGATAAAACATATTTCTAATTAAAGTTAGTAAGAACAATGAAGAACATTACATATTAATAAATGTAATGTCCTTGGAAGACTTGGATAGAGCTGAAAGAAGAATCATCACAACAGAAATAAAAAATGCAAAATATTGTATTGATATACTTCACAAAACATGATGGCAATAAATTGGTGAATCTGGTCGAAATGGATGCATTCCTAGAGAGCACCAATATACCTAAACTGATCCAAGAAGATATAGTCCAAATAAATAAATCCATAATAAGCAATGAAATTGAAATTACTATAAAAGTTCTCCCAACCAAAAAAAACCCAGGACCTGATGGATGAACAGTCACATTCTATGAGGGCTTCAAAGGAGAACTAATACCAATAGTTCTCAAACTCTTCAATGTAGTAGAAAATGAGGTATCACTACTAAACTCATTCAATGAAGCAAGAATTACACTCATCCCAAAACTAGAAAAGGATTCATCAAAGAGAAATATTGATGTGTCTCTTTGATGAACATAAACACGAAACTTGTCAATATAATTCTGGTCGACTGAATTCAATAACTAACAAGAAAAAACTTTTATATTATGTCCAAATGGGATTCATCCCTGAGATTCAAAGCTGGCTCAGTATATGTAAATTGACAAATTCATACATCAACAGAAACAAAGACAAAAATCACACAATCATCTCAATAGATGCACAAAAGGATTTTGACAAGATTCAGCATCCTTTTCTGATAAAAAGCTCTTGAGAAGCTAGGAATACATGGGGTGTTCTTCAAATAACATAGGCTGTTTCTGACAAATCTACATATCATACTTAATGGTGAGAAACTAAAACCATTTCCACTAAGAGCAAGAATGAGGCAAGGATGTTCATTCTCTCCACTCCTCTTCAGTATAGTACTGGAATGACTAGCAAGAACAATATTGCAAAAGATATAGAGGACTCAAATAAGAAAGAAATAGGTTAAATTGTCCCTATTTGCATATAACTTAATCTTATATGTAAAGCACTCCACAGATTTCTTTTTTTTTATTGATTTACATCTTTATTTATGTTTCTATTTTAAACAGAAGAAGGGCATTTGGGACTGTGGGATTTTAAGTCTGGGGGGAGCTTGGGAGCCACTAAATAAAACAGAGTTTAGAGAGGATTCAGTGCATGAGCGAGGAGGTCAGGCTTGGGGTGGAGGGGAATGGCTGGTGAGGGTTAACAAGAACTCGTCTTGCTTCCAGCCATGGCACCCAGCCAAACGGCATTTGCCCATGCTGAGTGACTCCTTATAGTTTCTGGAGGAGTGCCTGGTCCCAGCCACAGCATTCTTACCTTCCTGAGAGATTTATATGGACCCCTTTCCATGACCGCCCTCAGGACACCCACGTGTGTGACAGTGAGGTTCTTGGCCTGAGCAGCAGTGACTGCATTGCCTCCAATATAACTTGGAGGTTGGGGTATTTCTCTTTGATGTACTTGATTGTATTGATTTGGAAGATGGAGTTTCCCCAATAAGCGGCCATCTTGGGAGAGGAAGGAAGGAGCTCCCCATCGCTCATCCACATCAGCAGCCTGAGCCAGCGAGGCCAACCTGTGCTTGTCCTCTACATGAGTCCCAATGGCTATGCCACCTTGCAGCTGCTTCTTGGCATCTCTGGAGGCCAGTGGGCAAGCACCATTCTTCTTCAGGTCTGTTGCAGCAACAATGGGTACCAGCTTGCCTTCTTCTTTCAGAATGGGCAACTTTCCTTCCTTGCTACACTGCAGAATTTTATTTGTCTCCTTCAACGAGATGCCTGGCAGAGCCCCCTCTCAGTCTTCACTCTTTATCATGACCTCTTCTAACACAACCATGGTCCTCTTCCTTGAGAAAAATCACTATCCCTCAAGGAAATGACTTCACATCCAGCTTTGGCCTTCCATACCTGGCCTTGGCCTCAAAAACATTCCACACGCAATCCTCAGGGCTGCGGACCACAAGCTCTCTGGTGGACCCTGCTCATAGTTCGAAAGGACATCACAGCTCTTTTGTGAAAAGCTTGGTCTAAGGTGTGGAGAAAATATGGAATGTTTCATACATCTGCCTGTCATCCTTGCTCAGGGGCCATGCTAATCTTCTCTGTATCCTTCCAATTTTAGTGTATGTGCCACTGATACAAGCGCTATTTATAATTTGTAAGATATTATACCAAAGGGTTTCAATTCAATGTGTTACCTTAAGAAATTAACATTTAAATCAGCAGACTTTGAATCAAAATGATTAAAACCATAATATGAGTGGGTCTTATCCAATCTATGGATGCCTTCAGTCTCCAACTTCCACTCTTTTTTTCATATAATTTTTATTGTAATTAATATAATGTATTAATGTGATTAATACATTATATTCACCAGATAGAAACAAACACTGATACCCTTTCTCATGTTTTGGTCCCCATTTCCCTCGCCCCACCCCTGCCCCTCATTTTGTATTCCCCCCTTCTCTATCCTACTTCAAATAACCAGATAAATATATATACAGATATATCAGATAACAAGGTAAAATGCTGTAACAATATGAGGTAACTAAGGGATAGCAAAAGAGATGAGAGATAACATGGTATATTAAATACAATAATCACCCATTATATGGCTTTTGTTTCTATATCCTGGAACTCCACAGATTTCTACAATAACCTATGAGAGCTAACACAAAGCTATGATAAAGTAGGGGCCAGAAATATGGCCTAGTGGTAGAGTACCTGCCTAGCATGCATGAAGCCCTGCATTTGATTCCTCAATACCACAAACACAGAAAATCCAGAAGTGGTGATATGGCTCAAGGGATTGAGTACTAGCTTTGAGAAAATCCCAAGGACAGTGACCAGGTACTCAGTTCAAACCCCAGGATGGGCAAAAACAAAACAAACAAATTCACAAACAAAATACTCTGGTGAAGTAGCAGGGTATTAAATAAACCCATAAAAATCGGTTGTTTTCCTGTACGCCAACAATGGGAAGACTGAGACAGAAATCAGGAAAACACCTCCATTTGTAATAGTCTCAAAACAAAAACAAAAAAACCAACCAACCTATGAATTAACTTAACCAAGAATGTGAAGAAAACTATAATAACTTCAACTAAGAAATCAAAGAAGACATAAGGATGAACTCCTGAACTACTTACTTGCACAAAAATAGGCCTGGGTACTAGTGAAGCAAAATACATGGCCCAGGATAAACTTACCTACAGCCCTCTAATATTTGATATGGGAACCAAAAACACAAGTTAGCAGAAAGACAGCCTTTTCAACAAATGGTGCCAACAAAACTGGATATCCACATTCAGAAAACTGAAACCGGACCTTTACCTACCATCTTGCACCAGCATCGATTCAAAATAAAACAAAAACCTCAATATAAGATCTGAAAACATGAAGCTATTACAAGAAGCAGTAAGGGAAATATTAGGACTTCTTGATACAGAAAGGAATTTACTAAGATCCAGAAGCACAGCAAATCAAAGATTTAAAAATGGGATTATATCAAACTAAAAACTTTCTGTATAACAAAGAATATAGCCAATAAGCTAAAACAACAGCTTACACAGAATGGGTGAATATTTTGCCAGTTATACCTTAGACAATGGCTAAATAATCAGAATATAAAGAGAACTTAAAAAATTAAACACTCTAAAAGCCAACAACCCGATTACTAAATGGGTTAGTGAGCTAATGAGAATCTTTTGAGAAAAAGTTAAAATTGATAATAGTTACATGAGTAAATTCTCAATATCTCTGGCTATAAAGGAAATGCAAATCAAAAGAACATTGAGATTCTTCCTCACTCAGTAAGAACAGCTATTATCAAGAACACAAACAATAATAGATGCTGGCAAGGATATGGCCACAGGGAACCCTAATACACTGTGGAAATGTTTACTTGTTCACTCACTTGTTGAATTACAACCCTTTTGTATAACTACTAAAAGATCATTTTAAAATGTAAAAGACAATATTGAATTTCCTCCTTGGCTCTTTCTGGTGTGATGACATACTCCGATGCCTCAATTTCCTCCCTGATGAAATAAAGAATATATATAATCTCACAGAGCACTTATACATAAGGAAGAAAATCTCACACCTATCCTGTGTGTGGCCAATGAGGTCTTATGATCTACTCATATATCTTGAAACCTCATATCCCTGGTCCATTCTCATCCAACAGCCAGTCCGCATGCTCCTATCTCAGTCATTGTTTACAGGGAAACCTACCTCCAGAGGGCTTCCTTACTCACTCCCTTATTTTCTAGTGAGTATTTCTGTTCTATTGGTTCACCCTTCAACTCCCATTTCTTATTCCCCTTCTGTTCCCCAAACCAGATAACCATATACAAGACAAAAGGTACTGAGTTCAGAAACAGTGACCACAGAGAATATATCAGAAAAGGAGAAAAAAAAACACAATAGACAAAAGAAAAAATTACAAATGGTATCTAAAAAAATAGAAAAACAAAACAATAACAATAAAAAGAAACTCTTGTTTTCATATCATGGAAATCATTTTGATTATCATTTAAATGGTCATATGTACATAGCTCTTGAGCTATTGTGAACCTCTGCTAGGATTATCCTAGGCATATACTAATTATTACAAATGGGGGAAACTATGAAGCCTATGTTCCTTTGGGTCTGGCTTACTTCACTTAATATGATGTTTTCCAAGTCTTTCCATTTCTTATGAATGGGGTGATGTCATTCTTTTGGATGGAAACATAGAATGTCACATTTTCTTGATCCATTTGTCTACTACGTGGGCATCTTGGTTGATTCCATATCTTAGCTATGGTATATAATGATGCAATGAACATAGTTGTGCTGCAAATCAAAACCACATGAGATTCTTTTTCACTACAATTAGAATGGCCATTATGAAGTAAACAAATAATAACAGATGCTGGCAGGGTTACCAAAAGCTAATGCTACTACACTGTTGGGAGAAATGTAAACTTGAGCAACTCAGAAGAAAAGCAGTATGGGGGTTCTTCAAAAGATTGAACATAGAGCTCTCCTCTGACCCAGCCATCACACTGCTGGCACCCAATTTTTCGTTTAACATCACTTTCTCTTGCTATCTTTCCCACTGACAATCCTATCTTTACACCTACTCACAACCCACCAAATCCCCTCCAGTCTACTTTCCATTTACCTTATTGCAATATGACACCATACATAACATCTGTTTCTTCCTGCTAAATGTTGAGTCCTGTGAACAATTCTGGCTTCATTCAATGATCTCGGGGCCTGGAACATCTCTACATGCATAGCTGGTATTCCAGAATACTTGAATTAACAAATTTATGGGCAATATTTGTCCAAAAATAAATATCCACTATATCTTTTCTTCCCATTACAATAAATCTTGATTATTAATTAGGCACCTACTATGAGCCAGGTCTCATGCAGAGCATCTTAGTCATGATTAGCTATATGGGAAAACATTCTCTTTACCTGGAGTTCCAAATTGGATCCCTTATGCTCAGAAGGGGGCCAGCCTGCTATCACCTGTGGTTCACTATAACCTCCGACTCACCCAAAACCATCCTCTCTGATGTGTGCAAGGAACCAGTGAGTCTTTTAATTAAAACAGTCTTCTATGATGAATCTGTTATTACAGAGCTTTACCTATGTAAAACATTAATAATACAAATTTCATTTGTTTGTGTCAGTGCCAAGCATTAATTTTTAATAGCAAAATGTATGAGTTATGAAAGGCATTAATGCAAACCAAATCACCAGCTGAGGATGAAAAGGAAATCTATTTTTTAGGGTAAGCAGTGGTGATGAAATATTATGGTGGCTTCCAAGCGAGAACGAAGAAAAATATTTCTTCATCCTTCAGCAATTAAAAAAAAAAGACTCAGATGAAAAAGGAACTTTATCATCACCTTAACATCAGTTCTAAATTGGAGCAGTGAGCTGTCCCTTTTATCCTGCTGTATCTCTGGTGGCAATTTCAAAGCAAGAAGTTTATGCAAAATTGTCCTAATTACCCAACCCAGTCACATTAATACTTCTGGGATAAAATATTAATAATAATTTGTTACATTTGTGCAAAGTGATATAGAGTTTACAAAGCACTTTCATGCATTTTCCTCAGCCAAATCTTGTAATTCTGCAAGGAAAGATAATTTATTCATGTTTTACAAATGAGTTCACTGAGACACCAAAAAGTTAGGTGACAGGAATAGGCCTTCAGTATTTAGGGAGGGTGAGGAGGAGAGAGGGAGGGAGGGAGGAAGGGAGTCAGACTAGCGGCCAGAAAGATTTAGGGACAAGGACAACTCATGTAATGGAGGTGGAAACAAAGCTGGATGCAAGTATCTAACTCTCCATTTGCCACTCCAGGTCCATCTTCAGCCTTCCTCTATGGAACTCATACCTGAGGATTCCCATCAGCCTCTTCCCTTCTGTATTCAGCCAATGAGAGGCCCTGCCAGATCTGATTGGCTGTGGAAGAAAAGGAGGAACTGGACCTTTACCCTAGCATCATCTCCCTGGCAATGGCTATACTCCTGTTCTATCCTAACCCCTATCAGGAGACCTCTTCACCATGATTCCCTTCTCCCAGGACCTCTCATAATCCCTGGGTTATCTGTCGTCCCTTCAGTCCAAGAGATGGTAACAACTTCCTGATGCTGGTCACTGGGTTGCAACATCTCTTATTCACTCCCTTATTCCTGTTCACAACACATTTCACCCAAACTTTCCAAAACGTTTTTGAGGATGATTTATTTTCCCTGCATGGAATGTGACTCACACACCAAGCCTCATATCTTCACTTTTACCAACATGGAAGTTAGGCTGAAGCATCGTTTCCCTGCTCACTACAGATCATCCCTCAGCCAATTAATTTAAGAACAGTATTGTAACTCATGGCCTCTGTGTCACTGGAACAACTGGAGGCAGATGTGGGCCTGACGGCACTAACTCTCAGGAAAAGCTTTCCAGACAATGGCATATGTATCCAGGTTTGGATACTCTGTATAAGGTATTCTGGTGGTTTATATCTGAATCCAAGTAGCTTACTCTGCAATATTTACATGTTTACAAACCTGCAAGTTGGCATTGTGGTCCTTATTTATGGATGTGGAAATTGAGTCTTAGAGGCTAAAGCCATGCTTTGATGGTAATTTTTTTATCAAAAATTAGGGACTGGGATTTGTAAGGAAATGGAAAGGCTTAGAAAAAATCATATTAAGTAAGCTAGACTCAAAGGAAAATAGGCTCAGTGGTTTCCCTCATTTGTCATAATCAGTAGAAACCTTGGGCTCTCCTACCAGAGATTTACAATAGAACAAAACCTAGATACATAAGGCCATATAGTATGATGGTAAGTGAAAGGACCTCCAGGATATAGAAACAAAAGCCATATAATGAGTGATTATTGTCCTTAATGTACTGTTATCTCTTATCTCTTTTGCTGTCCTTTGGTTATGTCATATTGTTACAGTATTTTACCTTGTTATCTGATATGTTGTATGTATGTTTATTTGGTTATTTGAAATAGGATAGGGAAGGGGGGAAAACAAGATGAGGGGAGGGGGGTAGGGGGAGGGAAATAGGGACCAAAACATGAGAAAGGGTATCAATGTTTGTGAAGTAATGTACCTTCTATCTGGTCAATATAATGTAACCCTTCTATTAATTACAATAAAAATTATCTGAAAAACAATCAGGGACTGGGCGTTTGGCCTAGTGGTAAGTGCTTGCTAGTATGCACAAAGACCCAGATTCGATTCCTCGGTACCATACACACAGAAAAAGCTAGAAGTGGTGCTGTGGCTCAAGTGGCAGAGCACTAGCCTTAAGAAAAGCCTAAGGACAGTGCTTAGGCCCTGAGTTCAAGCCCCACAAGTAGCAAGGAAAAAAAATTGCCTGTTCTAAAAAGCTTTTTGACTAATATGTTCAGCAGTGTGTGAGCTCAGTTAATTCTCTTATTGTATGCTCAACATTCCTATTTCATAGATGAGGAAACCAGAATGTATGGGTTCATTGTGTCATAGGTTCAGCAGTTACAATACACAGCTCTTTTGTGATGCTATGGTATTTCCTTCTAGGCAGGGCCATTGCATTTTGCCTGTCCATGTGACCCATGTGACTTCTGTCAATAAAGAGGTAGCACTCCCTCACTCTTCGCCACTTTCTGCCAGGGAAACACATTGGATAGGACAGTTCCCAAGATTACATGGCAGCTCTGCCCACTCCTAAGCCCTACCCATTCCCCATTATGCTGTTGAAACCCTGTTTGTAAGCTGACTTTATATTGAAGTAAAAACATAAAATCCTTAAGTGATCTAAATAATTATTCTTGAGAGACAATCCTAGGGCCCTTTGAACCCAATATATTTGAATTGTAGGAATAATACCCTGTTATTGTTATGATATTAAGTGGTACAGAAGAAAATCAAGTGAAAAACTAACTTTCTTCCACCACTGGGTGGTCATGAGCATGTCACAGACCTGACCTTGGAGACCCTAAAACAGGACCCTAGAACAGCACTCAGAATAACATTACAGGGAGCTGAGAAATCTCCTTCTCAGAGCTGTGACACAAACCTCGCCCAAAGGAGTCCAGCAGCAGAATTTATCGCAGTTACCAAAGCATAGATGACAGGACATGTTTGGGACCTAGTCTCATAATGTGAGACCTCTTGGGTCTGATTGCTACCAACGAACCAAAATGTAGGAAATTTGCCTTCTGTGAGCAATCCTGTAAGGAAACATGCCCTTTCCTTATCTATCCTCTCTCTTCCCTGTGTCCCTTCCCCTCTTTCCCTCCATTAGACTTCTTCCTCTCTCTTCCATTATGCGACCTCTGAGAGGATCCTACAGGGAAGGGGAATGAGGAACAAGAAGGGATAAGAGAGATTTTCCCCAAAGCCTACCTCTAAACACTGAGATCTCACTGTAGATTACGTTTTTTTCTCCTCTAGATTTTGTGAGGCAAAGGGAGCTCTGAATCTAATATGAGCCGAAAGTTTTAGACATGAACAGACCTGATTCTTAATCAACAAAATGGAACTCATTTAATACTAACAATAATCCAGCAAGCATGCTGGAGGCAGCCGTAGTATTGTGAAGAAAAATACTCCAACACCACTCCCCACAAGACAGTGTGCAGCCAGCACAGCTGGCAGCATTGATGGGGGAAGGAAGAATTAAGGATTTCATGTTTACATCACAGCTAGTTAAGACTCCTTGTTATTAGTAAATAATGAGAAGAGTGAGTCAGCCAATCTCTTTTATTTCTCTAATTCTGAGATTACATGATTTGTTCATTCATTCAGCATGCATCAGAGAAGCACACTATTGAAAGCTAAGCTAACTGTGAGACCTTGAAAAGGAATAGTGTTTGCCACTCCTTTTGAAACTCTCCCCCAACCATGAGAGGGGCCAGGCACAATGAAAGCAGTTCTCTGCTGTGCTGCAACAGAGTACAGAGCTGTGAACAGGGCCCTGGGGAGGAAGAAGGAAGGACCTGAAGAGACAATCCAGAAATGATAAACTGAGTCATCTGCAAAGAAATGAGGAGGGAACCTTCCAAATAAGAGAATGAGCTTCCTTGATACTCAGTGTTTCTACAAAGACGTCTAGGTGACTAGAACAGGGACAAGCAGAACAAGGAGAAAATCCACCAAGAGCCAAAGAACAGGGGCAGGGAGCAAGGGGCAGGGGGCAGGAAAGGCTGGCCATGGAGCTAGGATTTTATCTCCAAGGTAAGGGTAGTCCTGAGAAAGTTTGGAATTGGCATATATCATAGTCAGTATTCTTTGTTAGAAAACTGACTCTGGATCTAGTCTGAAGATAGGGGTTTTAGGGTGAAGAAAGAGTGGAGACAGAACGAATTTCTGCTTCTAGCTTCTCCTGTGAGTCTAACAGCCCAGAAAAAAATTCCAGTGTGCTATCTCTTCTACATCCTGAACTCCTGACTCCCCTAAATCATATTCAAATGTAACCCTGTAATCTTCAGGGTAGAAAACCTATTTATTCGTGAATAAGAAGGTAAAGAAAGAGAACTTTGCAGGCATGCCCAGGAAGAAGAACATAGAGCCTGGCTCTAGCCAAGCTTGGTTTTACTCCAAAGCCAGCTGCCCTCATGTACCGCCTTCAACACCACGTGGGGGATGGAGATGAAGGTGCCGCAGGCTGTGCAACACATTGGGACAGATGGATGGAAAGGTGGCTGATGTATCCTCATCTCCATCATTGGAAGCAACACAGCAACTGGCCATGCCATGACTGCGCTGAACAGGCATCCAAGCCATATACAGACTCATTGCAGAATGACAGACAGAGCAGCAGGAGACGGGAGCATTTGCAAATATTACTAGTGAAGCCAGAAAGCTTCAGTCTGGCTCTTGGCTCTATCATTTGTTTAGTTGTATGTTTTATATCTTAATAATAGCAGTAATAATAATCATCATCATAATAATAATAGTGGCATCACCTCATAGAATGGAGGTGGAGATGGAATTATAGGAGTTAACATACACCAATAGTTTGATAGGGCACTTGAAGCATTGCAAGTATCCATTATCCCATTATGGATTGGCCACTATTGTTTACCATGTGCCTAGGAGGTTGGGCAGTGTCAGCCACTGACACAGAAGAGAGTGAGCCATCATAGTAAGCGTGAGAGAACTGGGAAGCTTCCAGGGAGTAGGATGTGATTGTTGGCTGCCTGGCAATGGAAGCTACATGATGGGACAATGGCATGAACTGAAGTTGGAGTAGTGGACAAGAGCCAAGCCAAAGAGAGACTTACGGACTTCAGGGAGAGATTTTTCCATTGATTCCAAATGCAATAGAAAGCTGGTGAATGTCAGATCAGGGAGGGATCTGATTTAATGTGGATATAAGGAAGCAGCTTGGATGCTATGATAGATGGTTAAAAGAGATGAGAGTCGGCATACTGAAACTGGCAGCACCAGCAGAAATCTCTGAGGGGGAAATAGAGTCTGGAACCAGTCCATTCTAATCCCTGTATCACTGGAAAGCTCAGAGATGGTTGATCAGCAGCTTCTCCATTCTCCTGTGAACTGTTTCCAGGACCCAGATACAAGAGTATAGTCTGGAAACCAATGAATGTCACTTTTACCTTTAGGTTTCTGATTAAATAACAGTTTATAAATTGCCCAGAGTGCCTAGCAGCTACATGTCATTGCTCATGGAATAAGAGCTATGGTTCTGCTTTCCCTGAGAAATCCGTGCAGTCATCTCTCTCCGCACAACCCAGACTTTTTCATCTCCTCCGTTTGTTCCTTGATACTTTCCTCAATGCCCTAGCGCAACTCCACATCATTATTACTGTATCTTGTGTCTGTAAGCTGTCAGTCCTTTCTGGCTTTTTCTGAGTAGTTTATTAGAGATAAGAGTTTCATGTATTTTTCTTCCTTGGCTGGCTTTGAACAGAGATCCTCAGATCCTAAGATCTCAGCCTCCCGAGTAGTTAGGATTATAGGCAAAAGCCACCAGCGCCTGGCTCTGTCTCCATTTTTACATTTAATCTTCAATTTGTGTAGGTCTTTTTAATTTGTACTATACTGACCCCACTTGTGGCAAGCCCTCAATCCTCTTGATTTTAGATATCTTGTTTGCTTTTGTTGAATGACTTACACTTTTGCCTAGCCTAAACTCTAAATAGAAGTATTCTTTCCTACCTCTATCTCTAAGTAACTGGGATTACAAATGGATACTATGGTGCCTGGCCCCACCTATCCTCTTTTAATTTTAATTATTTTGTTCCCAGTAGCCTTGAGCTGAAGAGCTCAGGGACAATGCCCAGACCCAGAGTTTAAGCCCCATGACCCGCCCCCCCCCAAAAAAATTTCAGCTCTTGCCAACATTACTCCAGTGATCTCGCATTCCCTGTTAATTTATGATATGAAGCAAAAGTTCAGGAAATACCAGAGGAGAATCTGTGATTCTTCAGACAGATGAGATGAGAGGAAAGTTCAAATGACAGAGTGCTTGCCTAAAATGCCAGAAACTCTGGGTTCAATCCACAGTTCCACTACAAATAAAGTTTTACAAAGGAGGCGAGCATTGTAAACAACATAAGGGATGGAAGATGGAAAGCACTTACCACTTGAACTCCATGAGTGGAAAGAATCTAGTGACACAAAAGCAGCCAAATTCTGAACGGGAAAAGAAAGGAAAAACTACAAGGAGCTCACGAAGACCACAAAATTACAGAGAAGCCATCAAATCAAAAGAAAATCAGTGAAGGATTTGGAACATGTATCTAGTTCACCTGACTGTGGATAAAGAAATGAGAAGATGGCCACCCAAGGTGAAATGAAGGTAATCTTGCTGAAGAATCACCAAATACGGCTTTGAGGAAAGTACACCTATCCTAAAAGCCTACAGCCAGCTCAAGAAATTTGGACTAGCTTTCAGTGATAAAATGGACCAATAAGCTAAGACTTCTATGTCCCCCATAACCCAGAGGGCAATAGAGTTCTGCCATCCTGACAGACTCTTCCTGGGAGCCCCACTTCAAGATGCAGTCACAGCTTAAACACAGACAGGATTCTTTACCATAAGACTTGGAGGAAAAGTCAGTTTATAAGGCATGGAAAAGGAGGGCAGAGCAATCAGCAGTGGACATCATAAGTTTAAGATGGAAGAAGTTAGGCCTCAGAAAGGAAGCCCGTGGCTACAAAGCCCAGGCATTGGTGGTACTGGAAGATAAATGATGGCTGCTCCCTCTGAGCCAGAGTGCAGAGCCACACTGGTGGTGGTTATAGATCTCAATGCAGCAAGTGCTGCAAGGCCTCAGAAACCTGGTGTATGTATGGGAAATACTACCAAGCTACTGAGCCTCAAAACAGCCTGGCATAGCCTGACGTTACATAGGGGCACCATGGCAACGAGTACCATCTAAGCAGCCCTCTTGAGACTCCCAGCTGTACCAGACAATAAAGGCATGAGCCATCTGCTTGAACTCTAAATGGCCATCTTCCATGTAAGGTCTTTTAAGGAAAGTAAGGCCCACACACCCAAGCCTAAAAGAGGCTTTTGCAACTACAGAGAAGTTGATGAAGTGTATCGATAAATAGACATTGGAGAACCATCAAAAATTTACATTAGGTGTATATAAGTCTGTTTGTTCCTGTACTGGTTCAAGAACAGCAATGGAAGCTGTTTATCAATAAGAGATCAGAGGTGGAAAAGAGAAATAGACTCTGCCAGGGAGTTAGGCTATCAAGAAAGGTGAAGGAGGTTTGAATGCAGTCAAAATAAAATAATTGCAATTATGAAAATATAACTATGAAATATGCTGATATTATTTTGTGAAATGAAGAAGAGGAAAAGTCAGAGTGAGGAAGTGAGAATGGCTGACACGATTGACACATACATGGAGATGTAACAATGTATCTCCCACTATGTATCTCATGGAGGAAAATAATTTAAATGACAACATAAAGAATTAAGGAACACACACACACACACACACACACACACACACACACACACACACACACAGCCCAACCAGCTTGGCAATGGTGGTGGCTCACACCTATAATCCTACCTACTGAGGAGGCTGAGATCTGAATTCAAAGACAGCCAAGCAGAAAAGTATCTGTGAGATTCTTAACTCTAATTAGCCCAAACCAAAAGTGGCACTGTGGCTCAAAGTGGTGGAGCACTAGTATTGAGCAAAAGAGCTTAAGGACAGTGCCCAGACCAAATTCAAATCCCACAGCCAATAAAAAAATTTAATTTAATTAAATTTAAAATTGTGTAAATCAATCCAACAACAAAAACAGCCTAGAGGAGAAGGTGCAGCCTGTCCAAAGGTCCTACAAGTATGGTCTCCAACTCTTTCCACTTCCCCACACTATTTGGGGAAAAATGGGTGGGGGAGAGGAAGGCTTAAACATCAAGTCTTCAGAATCAGTGACCCAAAAAGAATGGGGCAGGCAGAATTTGGGTTTCTAGTGACTTCCATTGCTCAAGGCCTATGGATGGTACTCTTAGGAGCCAACCTGAATGTAGGCCCCAGTCAGGAAATTCTACACAGCTCAGCTTCCAAACAATTTCTACTGCCTATCAGGTAGCCTGGCAGAGTCACACCCATGATCTTGAAATGGAAAGAAAGTCTCCCATTGCTTCTGGCAAATCTTTTCCAGCCAAGACCCACACGGATGATGATGCTTCCTTAATCATTGGTGAAAAGAGGCCAGTCAAATTGTTTCCAGAACTTGAGGATGGCAAAGACAACAAAGACAATATTTATATCAGGTCAGATGAACTTAGATATAGTCTAGGTCAACTGGGATTCAACTCAGCCCCTTCCAGAAGAGTATCTATATCCTCTACAGAAGGAGGAGAAGACAGATGGGAGGAGGGAGGGATGGAGGGAAGGATGGAGGGAGAGAGAGAGGCAGAGACAAAGACAGACAGAAAGGGCCAGAGACAGAGAGAGACATATATAGAGACAGAGATAGAGAGAAGAGAGGCAGAAGACTGAGTCAGACTTAGATAGAAGCATGCCACATTTACTCTCATCTGTCAGACTTCCAAGACAAATGTACTCAGATAGGCACAGATAGAAAACAAATTCAAAGAGGCACAGAAAGGCTGCCTGGTGCCCGGAATGCCTGCCCACTTTCTTGTCAAAATGTATCTTAATCAATGTTAGAATGTATGTCTACTTGAGATGGCCTCACTGGCTTTCCTGAGGTTGAATCCTTACCTAGGCAATTCCCTACTGCAGAACTTTCCAGCAATGCCTAACTTACTATTCTCAGTTTTCTCAACAGTGAATGGGGGGAGGTTATCCAGCTATTGTCTCTGAGGATTGCATGAAACTGTATATTCTTTGAATGTGTTTGCACACTTCATTCTGGAAGGGATCAAAGGTAGACTATAAGTTAGCAGATATACAACCTTTAGCACACTGCTTAGCATGAAACTGGTCCTCAATAATCCCCAGCCTTGGGCCGGGAGTTTGGCCTAGTGGTTAAAGTGATTGCCTAGCATGCATGAAGAACCAGGTTCGATTCCTCGGTACCACATATAGAAAAAAAAAAGCCGGAAGTGTTGCTGAGGCTCAAGTGGTAGAGCTCTAGCCTTGAGAAAGTCCAAGGACAGTGCTCAGGCCCTGAGCTCAAGCCCAGGACTGGCAAAAAATAATAATAATAATAATCCCCAGCCTTCATTCCTAGAGAAAACTCAATTTATTTAGTCTAACCTACTGTGAATATAATGTGAGGCCAAAATGAATGAGGGAAATGTAACTTATTTTGAGATAAAAGGACTCTTAATAGGTAGATCACCTCGTTCTTCCCATATGAAGATAATTTAGAAAACTATGTAATAATATGAAAATGTTCCATGTAAGTAAAACGTGAAAAATACAGCATTAACTTTAATCCCTTAGCTTTGATTTTTATATTTTTCTACATTCTCAAAATATTTGTAAAAACAGGAATTGTTTGCTTTATGAAAATTTAGAAGAATTTAGCTAGATACCAGCAGCCACATCTGCAATCTTAACTACTCCAGAGACTGAGAATGGAACCAGGCTATGCAGACAAATTAAGAGACTCTAAATCTTTCATTAACTAGAAAAAAACCAGAATTAGAGGCATGGCTCAAGTAGTAGAGTGCTAGCCATGAGGGGAAAAAGCCAAATCAGAGTATAAGGCCCTGAGTTCAAGCCCCTGTAGACACACACACACACACACACACACACACACACACACACACACACACACTAAAAGGAAATAAAAATTTTAGAAGTGTTTGTCCAATAATTATGCAAGACTTTAATGATTTTTAAAGAGGTTGCTGGAAATGTCTATTTATGTCATTTGAGGAATTTTCTAGACAATGATTCAGTTTATCCAAATTTTCAAATTCATAACTTTCCACAGTATTTTAGAGTAATTTCTACTTTATTCCAAACTACCCTTTTGTGTGACTCAGTGTTGATATTTAATGTTTCCTCTCGTCAAGTTGAGATAGTCCAAGACTTTCATATTTATCTTTAAAATAAATATAGATTTATTTATATCATTCCTACTATTCTTCCCTCTGTTTATTTATTAATTTCTGATCATAATGTACTCTGTTCTTTCTGCTTAGCTTAGGCTAATTGGGTGATTCTTTCCCTTACCTCTCAAGTTGAATACTCAGTTTACGGGTGCGCGCTCTCTCTCTCTCTCTCTCTCTCTCTCTCTCTCTCTCTCTCTCTCTCTCTCTCTCTCTCTCTCTCTCTCTCTCATTCTCTTCTCACCTTATAAGAAAGTTGTTTAAAGCTATGAATATTCCTTTGGGCATACCTTTGGCAGTAATCCATCAGTGTTGATAAAGTATATTCTCATTGTTACAGTATTCTACTCAGCCTGTAATTATCGCTTGTTTTTATTCAATTGTGACTAAATGTAATTGAAATTCTTTCTTAATCTCATCCAATCTCCTTGTCAGCTTAACTTGTTTCCTTTGGGTTTTTATATTCTTTTTCCCCAGCAGACCACATCTTCTTAATTTTCATCAGGTATACAAACCAAATTGATTTTTTGTGTATAGAATCTAAAGAGATATACCTTTTCACAGATCTCTTGATCTGTAATAATTGCTCATAAGTTTTTATTTAATTTTCCTCTCCTGTTCATCTTTAAGAAAGTCACTATCTATCTAAATCCTGTGAGAGTACAGAAGGTAAGGTGTAGTACCCACTCTCTAGTTTCATAAGAGATGGACAGATCTTCTCTGATGCCTTTAAGGAGAATGGATGGACAGTGACCATTCACTGTGCAGCTCCTTGCAGATAGCTCAGCTTGACTGAGAAGTCCTGTCCTATACAGATGCCTGGCTTTCTGATCCTCAGAACAGGTGAGATGCATAAATAAATGATTCAAACTGTGTCCACGTTTTTGCCTAAATCACTCATTTAACTTTGTAGTAGAATACACACACACACACACACACACACACACACACACACACACACTTTCTGTCCTTGTTGAGAGTTACTGTCTGTATATACAAATCACAGATTTGATGACATAGAACAGCATCTAATTTTCTGATCATCATGGTCACAGGGTTTCAGCCAGAAAGTCCTGGGTTTCAGCCAGAAAGTCCTTTCTTTAGAGGCTCTCATAAAGACAAAGGCAGTTTTTCTTAATCCAATTCTGTCTGCTGTAGAGTTACTAGAAATACTTCTCTGACTCTGTATTACTTGAGTTAGCAATCCCAGATTTGGATGCATTTGTGAACTCTTCTCTCATGTTTCTACACATTTTAACAGAACTTGTAAGGAGGCTAGCTCAGAGTCCAAGAACTAGACGCCCTTTTAATGGGCCTTTTCCATTTATTATTACCATTGTACTTACTCGAATTCTAGTCTTGCCACCATCACACTTCAGTCCTATTGTTATTCTTGCTAGAAATATTAGGAACATTGCCTGACAGTCTTGGTGCTTCTTGTCCTTCCCTTCCCTTTCCTCCTTTACACTAGTCACCAAAGTGATTTTTCTACATCCAAATCTCTCAGGTCCATTCCCACATTCCCAAATCTTCAGTTCAGTCATGTAAACACTCACCAAGTACCCACTGCCTTGAAGACATCATCCTATGTTCCAAGACTATGAAGATGATCAGAACACAACACCTGTCATCCTCATCACACTTGTATATCTCGGATAGAAGAGCAGGCTAGGCTAGAACTTAGACTTCTTCAAGATAAAGTATTTGGAAGGAGAAAGGCCAGAGTGTATGAGATAAATAAGGACATCACTTATCTAGGGCAAGTTCCAGAGAACAGGACATGTTGGAAAGACAAAAGAAGAGTCTATTGGAGAAGAGCCTGGAGGATTAAGTTAATAAAAGCATAACGAGGCCAGAGCCCTCCAGCACACAGTACTGAGATGGTAATACCAGGGGTGAGGAAGACCCTGAGTCTGAGCTATGGGGTAGGTTAGTTTTATCCTAAGGAATTGGGAAAGTGTATACCATTGCTATTAAGAGAACAGTCTGGCCTGTGGCAAAGACTCTTGTGTTACAGAAAGAGGGATGAGACACTAGATAGGAAATGATGCTGAACTTTTGCAGGGGTACAGGTAAAGAGATGCTGTTGAGAGGGGTTAAAACCAAAAGACCTTTGAAAGTATGTCTTGAGAGTTTTCTGACCAAGCAACAAGCACACAGATTTTCAGGACATTCTATGCTCCTCTGTCATTCCTCTATAACATGGCTTAAAAAACAACAACCCACTGGATGTAGCCATGTTTACACACTGCCTTAGACCAAATCTTCAATTCCCTCATCTCCCATAAAGCAAGAAAGAAGACAAAACAAAACAGTGAACATTAAACTCTTACAAAGCCCACAGGATCTCCAGGTACATATAGAAAATGACATTATGTCAAACATTGTGGTGTGTAACTCAGAGAGAAATTTGCAAATGAAACAAATTGTAAATCATAATAAAAAGCTAGAATCTTTTAAAATGGATCACTGAATGAAGAGAAAAGGAGATGTGGCCTTTATCTTTGTTGTTTTCAATTAGTTCAGCTTTAAATTTTATATGATAAATCTCAACAAATATAATCAGATATGAACAAAATCTCTTTGGCTTTACAATGGCTTTTAAGAGGTTAAAGGAGCCTGGAGGCCAAGAAGTTGAAGAACCATCACATTAAATCATGATGGATAATCCAGCAAGAGGCAGAACCAAAAGCAAATTATTTGATGATCAGATACAAAAAAAAATGTATTTGTTTCCTATTGCTGCTGCAAAGAATAAACAAGCAGACATTTAGCAGCATAAAGCAGTACACATATACTATGTCTATTTCTAATGGTCAGAAGTCTGAGGATAGGTCAGCTTCTTCACCAGTCTCACAAAGCTTGAGCTCTATCTGTAATCCTTACTTGAAACTGAGGGGCCTCTTACCAGTTGAATGATTGTTTGAAGGGTTGGGGTTGCAGCTCAATGATACAGCACTCACCTAGCATGCATAAGGCCCTAAATTGGAGCTCTTGCACTACCAATAATAAAATAAATAAAATTAAGAATAGTGTTGACAGATTCATAGCCTTACAACTGTCCTTTTGCTGAGATTGCTGTCAGATCCTTTCTGCCACTCTCTGTCCTTGTATCTTGTCCTAGCCTATAGGTGTGAGGGGAGGCAGGGAGAGTGGTGGCTAGCTCTCTGGATGTTTGTTGTGTAGCCTGTTTAATGCAATGATCAAGGACACCAGGCCCAGATGGACTTCAGTCTGGAATTTAGGGGTGGATTGGAAGAGCTTGTTCGATCTAGCTGAAGTGGGGTTGGCAGGTCAGTCACAAAGAGCCAGAGGAAATTCCAGTATGAGAAGAGCCCATTAAGAAATGACTAAAAGAATGGAATGAGCAAGTACATGTCCTCTAGGGTCATGGAGAGGAGAGGGGTCAGCTTGGTGCTCTCCCTTTGGCTCACTAGGCCATAATTTGGCTGGGAAAAAAATGCAGAGTAAAGCAAATTTGCCCTATGAGCTCTTCAGCTTTATCTCCCTGAGAACAGTATTATTGGGACTAGCTACATAATTTGTAGGGCCCATGCAAAATGCAAATGGGACCTTCAAAGAAAGAAAGAGAGAAAGAGAGAGAGACAGAGAGACAGAGAGAGAGTTTCAAGATGGCAACAGTGTAGCATTAAACCAAGTATGAGGCCCTTCAAAGTATGGGACTCTGAGGAGCTATACTGGCTGCATGGAACTAGCTCGGGATGTTGCACTAGACTGAAAAATCAGTATTCAGATGAGAGACACTAGAAGAAATGATCAATATTTAGGATAAATGAAGTCCCTCTTACAGTTCATTGGGAGATTTGGAATTCAAGCTTGCAGGGGAACAAGGCTGTTGTCACTGCCCTAGAACAAATCAATGAGTAAGTTTCTCTGTGTCTGTGTCTGTGTGCATGCGCATGCACCAGTACTAGAGCTTGAACTCAGTGCTTGGGTGCTATCCTTTAGCTTTCTCACTCAAGTGTTCTACCACTTGAACCCATAGCTCCACTTCCAGCTTTTTGATGCTTAACTGGAAATAAGAGTCTCATAGCCTATCCTTCCCGGGCTGGCTTCCAATCATGATTCTCAGTTCTCAGTTTCCTAAGTAGTTAGGATTATAGGCATGAGCCACTGGCACCCCAAATGACTGATTTTTGTGTCTCCAGTGTAAAAGCTTCTTGTTCTACCATGTTACCCTTGAATCCATCTTTCTCTCATTAAACCAGCACTGATATGTAGGAAGATATATAACAGACTAAATCTTCTGCTTCCTCATAGCACAGAGGCAGTGGTGTACAGGATCCTAGATGTAGAGCACGGACTTGAATCCTCAGGGCATTAAAAACCTGCACATAACCTGGGCACATTAGTTTTCCTCTGAGTTTTAGTTTTCTCCCTTGCATGAGGCTCCATTTCTCAGAGGTCCTCCCAGATCTCAGCTATGTGGAAATGGCAGGCATGAGCTCCCAGACAAATCGAAGGGTCCGCCCGCCCCCCATCAAGGAGAGAGCTCTGGGTTAAGCAGGCCTCCGGTGAAATTAAACTCTGCTTTCAACTGAATTTGCCCATTTTTCAGCCAAAATAATAATAATAATAAGTATCACAACTACAAGCTGTTCCAAGCCAAGCTGCCCTTAAACAGATAATCGGATTTGCATAATTGGGTGCTGCTAAGGTTTAAATAATTCATCAACATGGCAGGCTCTTTTTCATAGCCAAACAGAACTGCCAGGCTCCAGGAAAGGATCAATCCCAGGGATGGGAGCTCTATCCTCAGTGTGGCTGGAGTGGCTGGTGAGGTTTGGAGACCCACATTTCTGCAGCCTATTTCCTTACTCTGGTGGGGTGTGGATTAGGACAAAGGGTTTGATTTTCTTCTTCCATGATACAGAGGTGTTTGGCAAAGATGGCCAGGTCAAAGGGGAACACCTAAGGATTTTTGAAAACAGACTATCCTCTACCAGACCCAGCAGAGATGGTGGGGGCCAGGTAGGGAGAGAGAGAAGCCACATGGCAAATTAAAAAAAGACAAATGAAGAATTGTTCAGCAAAAATAAGAAAAGTTTTAGATGGGAACCAGGAGACAGTTTCACAGACTTCAGATCTACAGGAGTAATGTAAGAGGTATAGGGTGGGTTAGTCATATATAAGCATATAGATTTAATGATATTGCAAAAGCTGTGGGTAAGATATTGAGAATGAGGTCATTAGGAACATTAGGAGAAAGAGAAGAGCCAGGCTGGGCAGAAAAGTCCATGAGACTCTTATCTCCAGTTAACCATCAGAAAGCTGGAAGTGGTGCCATAGCTCAAAGTGGTAGAGAGCTACCCTTGAGCAAAAGAGCTCAGGGATGGTGCCCAGGCCCCAAGTTGAAGCCCCATGACCAATAGAGAGAGACAGAGAAGACAGAGAGAAACAGAGACAAACAGAGATAAACAAAGACAGACAGAGAGACAGAGAGACAGAGAGAAAGACAGAGACAGAGACAGAGACAAAGACAGAGAGAGGCATGCCAGGCTGTCAGGAGACACAATTTCTAGCTACCTTGCAACAGCATGCGTTCTTTCAGTTGTCAATGTCCTCCAGCCCTCAGCTCCCTAGGGACACACCTGCGGTCACACAAAAGTGATATGCAAAAAGGGAGGATTCATAGCACAGAAAACAAGAGGATTGAGAATGATACAAGGTTTGAGTCTTAATTAGGTGATTTGGAATAGAGTTTCAAACTTGGTGACTCAGTTGAATGCTTAGAAATGGGAGATAATGCCATAGATGGAGAACCCTTTCTAAGTCTTATATAAGGAAGTGCTCTGCAAAGTGAAAACTGGAATGAATTTTAAAAGTCACTTGAATTGACTGTAGAAGTGGATGTGTGGCACATTTTTGATTTGCACTGTGATCTTGTTGCTGCTAGTGACCAGACAAGAATATGAAGGGGTCTCTGACCCCATCACACTCATGGGATGGCCTTGTCTGATTGCTGGTATTGTGTGAAGTTGTTTATGTCTAGCAGGAGACCACTACAGCCCAATCAGGAATACGGGCTGGGTCCTGTGAATAGCTAGGTCTAAGGGCAAAGGTTATGTAATACCCAGATGTCAAAGGTCATTTTCTCATAGTCATACAAGAAAGTCTATATAATGACCTTACCTTCCATGGAATCCAATGGAGAATGACCAGTGCTGGCTTTGTTGTCTTTCTTATGAGCTTGTTCCTGCTCTCTCACCTCAAAAAATGGAAATGAACTGCTTTCCCTTGGAGACCCATACAATATCTAGCCTTCTTCACAGACCCTTCTCTTCCTTTCTTCCATATCTAATCCCATGACAGATTGGTTCTGCCTCAAGATTATAATCAAGCTCCTAACTGGCTGTTCCTGGTGGATTTCAGTTGTTTCATGTCATAGTTCAAAAAAGAGTCTATAAAGATTGGGAGAGAGAAACAATCAGAAAATGGAGGTGAGGATGTGGCCTGTGACTTCTTCCCCTTAGTGTCTTGGATGAGGCCCAGGGGAGAAAGGCCCTAGGAGAAAAGCCACAGAAGACATGTAAGCAAATCGCTGTGTAGAATCTAAGCCTCAAGAACTATGGCTTTGAGATCCTGGTCATTGTGTAAGACTCTGAATCAGGGAGAGAGCCTTCTGCTCCCAAACTCCACCAAAGAATGCCATATGCCCTGGATGGCCTCGAGACAGGGTCATCAGAAGATAAGGACAGGTGATCCTTAAGGACCTAGAATCTCAAAACAAAAATAGACAATGGAAGCAGTAGCTTCGTTGTGAAATGAAGAACAGACAAACCAGAACAGAACTTTGAGAAACATCTAAAGGCCAGGTGAGCTGAAAGTGAGCTGAAGGCTAGGTGAGACTGCAAACCCACAAAACATGAGCACAAATGTTGACATAATTCTATCCCTAGCTGTAGATTGGTAAAGACTTGAGCCCTTTGTGCTTCTTGATTACTGCACCCATCTAACTTACAGAGTCCTAAATCCATGCTCAAATTTTCTGTGATTTTGCTATTAACCTTTTATTTTTCAATTTTTAATTTATCACAGAACACTGTGGACTACTCCATGTAGGTGGTTCATGCTACTTGCACCCTGCCTGCTTACTTTCAATAACACTCCTAGCAATGCTTAAATGTTTCCATTTTTTTCAATAATTACATATGTACATTTTCTGAAATGACCAATCCCTCTCCCAAGAGGCAACTCAGTGAACAGGGTAGACCATAGAATAAATATGCTTTCTTCATAATAGTTTGCAGGCCAGCACAAGTCTGAGCACCACACTCAACCTCAGACTATGTTTGAGCATCAGTGATCAAAGTGATTATTGAACAATTTCCTAATCTCCAAACTGCAGCATTCTGTAAAGCCAAACTTCATTTCTCAGTGTAAGTGGCCAAGACAGACTCACTCCGCCCCACAGGAATGTGATAGTTCACTTGCATCATCTGTTCATGATGGTCTGTATGAGTTTCAAGTGGCTGCTGTGACAAATGAACTCCTAACTTTTGTGGCCTAAGAACAACAGACTCAAAACTCACAGGTCTCAGGGATTGGGACATGGGAATTTGGGGGTGGCTATTATATAGCCTAGTACAATATGGGAGACATAATTTCTCTGGATCTCTCTGCCCTCAGCAAGCCTGATATAGTAACAAGAGGACTGGATTTAGCGCTTCATAGGCTTGTCCTCAAATTCCAGCTCAGACAATTTTTTGATGTCTAACCTGCAGCACACTATTTCATCTTTCCTGCATCTCAACTATACCATTTGTTAAAAGGGGTTATCATCTTACCTTAGGGTTACTGTGAGGGTAAGAATGGATACATATTTAAAGAATCAAGCACTCGATAAATGCTACTTCCATAAATGCTACTTTGCTTTTTCTAGATACAATACTGTGCATTTTCTGATTTGACACAACACATTCTCTTGCTGATCTTTTATCATTATGAACTCCCATCTACCCACTGTGTGCCCCCACTCAATGCCCATAGCAGCAATCCCATTTTTCAGCTTGGGGTAAAGCAGAGCAGAGACCAAAGGGCAGCATGGCAGAGGACAGCTACACAAGGACCAGTGGATAGACCAGCCATCTCCCTGTCAGCTTTTAGGCCAGACATGAAAGGCTGCTTTAAAGAGATGTGAGAGATTGTCATTGCAGTCTTTTTTTCTCTTGATAATGGTCCTGCCAGAGCCAGGAGAGAAAGGAAAAAAAAATGTTGATGTGCTGTTTATTGTAATGCGTAGGCTGCAGGGTATATATAATCATGAAAATTGTTCTTTGACCAGAATCACTACTGAATGTGCGCCAGTTTTAATGTTGTGTTCTATCTACAATTTTTCTATTGGTGATCACATTAAAAGAAAACCATAGAATACTAGTTATCTTTTGGGGTGGGGGGAGGATGACTCAGAACCATTTAATCCATCCTCCAAAAGAAAAACCATTATGTTGTGACAGTAAGCTATCTACCCCTCTCACCACAAATTCTTTCTTTGAGGCCTTTAAGGTGGTAAATAATGGGACTCTTTTTGCCTCCTATTTTGAATCGATTAAGAAAGAGATAGCTTAGTCAGCTGAGAATAATGTATGAGTTTCTCTGTGAAAAGTGGGGATCAAGTAGGAAATTAAAACATGAGACCAAAAAAAAAAAAGAAACCAGAATGGCCCAAGACAAACCTAATAGGAGAGGCGATTCCACAGCCCAGCCCACTGCAACAGCCCTTATTGGCTCAAATCCTACACCAGCCCAGAGGGACCAGGGTTATGGCATTGGCTGCATGGAGGGCCAATAGTGTGCAAGCCCTCCCTTCACTCCCCTACCAGGGACCGAATAAACAAATTCTTCCTCTTCCTCTTGCGTGTAGAATCAGTCTTGAGACAGTGAGTTGCTAAAGCTGGGCAGAGGCTTCCTCTTCTGAAACACCTATGACCTTGAGAGTTTCTTACTCTTCACACAGCATGGATAGCAGAAGTCAAGCACAGTGTCACCCACCCTCTTCCCCTTCCCAGTTTCATCCTGTGGTTCTGGAGGGTGAGAAGTCAACAAATCAGGGCGCTATCTTGCACTTCACAGGCCAGCAACACTAGCCCTGTTCCTCACACATCCTCACTCCTTGAGTGCGTCACAGATCTGAGGCTTCATTTCCCCTCCTGTGAAATGGGAATGACATTGACTCCTCCACCTGCAGTGATGCTGCTAAGCCTCCAAGATCACCAACAGAAGGCTTATGCATGGGGTCGGAGGGTTCACAAACAGCATCTCGTGGCATTATTGTCTCACAATAGATGAAAGAGCTTTGTCCACTCTGTGGGTCTCAGCTTAGTGGATGTTCTGGGGAATAAAAGAAAGGAGAAAGACAAGACCCACACTCAAGTTGGGACCAACTACCTTGTTGTGGAGAGATTACCAATGTAGACCAGGGCATGTAACTGTGGGCTCGTCCATGCCTGTCTGTGGAACCTGCTTCTTCAGTGATCATTGTTTCAGTTCATCCTGTGGTTCAAAGCTTACACTCATCTCTGAGGACCAAGGAGTCATTCAAACCCTGCTTCCCTTCAGACACTACCCACAAGCTTCCTTCGGTACACAGCACACAGAATTTGACCCCTTGAGAACCTCCAGAACAGGCTCCCTTACAGATGGTTATTGCTGGAATGGTTATTTCTTGGAAGAATGGGGAATGTTCTTTCCAACTTCATTTATTATAGTTGACAAACTTGCATATATTTATCATGTATCAAGTGTATTGAGTGTGTGTATCATACTCCTGACTATCCATCTAATTAACATATCCATCACTTCAGATTGGGCTTTTTTTTTATTTGTGTAGCAGACATTTAAGATAGACTCTCAGCAATTTACCTAAGTACAATATATTCTTGCTAACTAGTCATTCTAAGTCACCACGCTATAGAAAATACCCATGTCTAACTGAAACACTGTACACTTCTCACCATTTTTCTCCATTTCTCACACATATAACCTCAGCCCCACCCCTGGAAATCACCATTCTCCTCTCTGCTTACATGAGTTTGACTTTTCACATCCCACACACAAAGTAAAATGGTGCAGTATTTGCCTTTCTGTGTTTGGCTTATTATTTTACTTAGCATAATGTTTTCCAGGTTCATCTACATTTCTTCAAATGTGTTAGGAATGACACTATTTCCTCCTTCTTAAAAACTGAAAAGTATCTCTATTTTCTTTATCCATTGATCTATCACTGATAAATACTTCAATTGATTCATATCCTGCCTAGGAAGGGAGATTTGAACGGAGCATTGTAAAACTAGCCAGGATGTGCCACTGTGTGTGTAATAAGCCACCCCAAAACTCTGCGCTTAAAATAATAGATGCATATTTCTGCTGACAAGACTGTGCCTTGATTGGATGGTTCTATGGGCTGTACCTGACATTTCCACTTATCTTGGTGTTAGATGGCAGTTGGATAGTCCAACAAGGCCTTGGTGGGGAGATTGGGGTCACTTGACCTCATCAGCATCGTTTCATCCTTTCAGGATGGACTCCAGAGAACCACGTAGGATCGGACCACATAGGCATGACTCTTGATTATGAAGTGTTCTCTAACATTCTACCCACCATTGGATGTCACATGTCTGAGCCTAGCTTTAGATGAAGACCCTACACACTTCCTGAACACAAGGAAAAAGGACAAAGACCACACACTTCACCTGCCCAAACAAGGGTTTTTAGGAGAACCACCAGAGGAGACTGAGCTGTGAGGCAAGGGAAGAAGTACCCATTCTTTCTTACCTGGACCACAGCACATATCAAACATCACAACCACAGACACTTCCTGAGCATCACTGGCATGGAATCGAACCCTCGGCATTATTTCATTTCAGCTGCACAACAAACACTATAAAGCAGATGTTCCCATTTTACAGATAAAAGGTCAAGACATAGAAAAAACAAGCCATCCATTTAAGGAACAGAAGAGTCGGGATTTAAACCCTTGCCTGACAAACACAAAACCTTACATACTTTCCCACCCAACAGAAATCAGTGAAGTGACTATCTTGCATGTGGCTGGTCAAGACTCAAAGCCCACTCCTGGTCTCTCCCATGCAGTCCTCTGTCTTTTTTGTCAAGCCCTGTTATAATGCAAGGTTTATTTGTCCGCCACCTCCAAGATCTGCCTGCCCTCACTGCTGCGCGTAGACATCTCTATTCCAGCTTAATTAGATGTGTGCTGCATTTGTTTCTGCACACTTAATGGGCTCTGAAGAAAGAAGGCAGATCTTCCTCGCCAGGTGTTTATTCCTTTTCAAGTCATCCTTATTGCACTCTGAGATTCATTTCCAAATTCCATCTGGTTAATGGGTGCAGGTGAGATGGAACAAAACACGCCACACCTCTCTCGCACTACTGTGTCCCTGCTGCAGCTCCCAAATGAGAAAGAAAGAGTTTGGGAAATGAACCCAACCCAGTCATTCCATGTGGCCCTACTGTGTGCCCCTATCTGAAGCTAAGGAACACACATGGGATGCCCTTCCAATATCATCTTGAAGATTAAATGAGTTCATATTCAAGTGTTGCAGATAAGTTCCTGGCTCTGGATAGGACTCAATAAATTATGTTTTCCATTCTGGCTGCTACTGTTATTTCTAATATCCTCATGACAATTCTGTAAGACAGATACTTGTCTCATGGAAGGATAAGAACATAAATTTGTAAAGGTGAAGCAGTTTTGTCCCAAATCACTCAACTAGGGGGAAAAAAAGAAAAAAAAAACCACCAACAATGAGGTTTAAAACTTCCCCTCCCACCCTCCAGCAGAGACTTTGTCCTGGCTACCACATATTACCACTACTACACCACCCACCATGGAACCAGTCCACATAAAATGTTCTTTGGGTTCTTACTTGGGATAGGATCTTGCTATGCTGCCCATGCTGGCCTCCACTTGCAGTCTCCATCTCTGCGTCTTAAGGAATGAAGACCATTCACGGCTTAAGGATACCATGTTGTGGTATAACCAATCCAATCCTCTTTAAGTCAAAGGTGGAAGAGGGCTCCCAAGAAGTAGCTTTGGGAGGATGGAGACAAGCAAAGCCTATGTTCTCTCTGCTGTGAGTCTACCCTGGCCATTCCAATTCACAAAGGACCTCTTCTTCAGTGGGAATATGAGTGATCCCTGGGATCCCCTGGATAGGCAATGAATTAGTTCTGCCGACTGCTCTGAGAAGGAAAGCACTGGATAAAAGAGAACTCTAATGGGCTGTTAAGACTGTGAGCTTTCAGAAAGGGATGGAGAAGGGCAGCAAAAGCCTCAGTGTATCTGATTGAAAGGACCAGAAATATGAACACACATTGGCTGAATTCCTGCATAGATATAATTGTTGGTTCATGTGAAGGATAAAATGATTAGTGGAAAATAGGAGGAGATTTTTAAGAGCTTCAAATGTCAAGAAGAGATATGTAGACGTCCCTGTGTACACAGCAGGAATCCCATGGGGCTTTCCAGCCCATAGGTGGCATAATCTCAGTTGGGATTAGCAAACTTGGTCCAGGGAGATAGAGTTCAAAAGGCCAATATTAAGAAGGAAATTAACAGTAAGGGGATTATGGGAATATAACATGCGTGTGATCACATTCCTGCCCCCCACCCCCAGCTTTCTAAGTATGTGACAGTCTGCAAGCAATGGCCTGAGGCCAAATACTGTCTGCTGTCTGTGTAAATCATATTTTTGTGTGAATGGGGCTTGAACTCAGGGCTGGGGCACTGTCCTGTAGCTTTTTCACTCCAGACTGCTGCTCTACCACTTGAGCCACAGCTTTACTTCTTGATTTGTGGCCATTAATTGGAGTTGAGAGTCTCACAGACTTTCCTGTCTGGACTTCAAATCTCAATCCTTAGAGTACAGCCTCCTGAGTTGCTAGGATGACAGGCATGAGCCACTGGCACCCAGCTGTAAATCATATTTTTGGTTGGTTATGGGACTTGAACTCAGGGCCTAGGTGCTGTCCCTGAGCTCTTTTGCTCAAAGATCTACCACTTTGAGCCACAGCTCTACTTCCAGTTTTTTTGTTTTGGTTTGGGTTTTTTTTTTTTTTTTGCCAGTTCTGGGCTTGAGCTCAGGGCCTGAACACTATCGTTGGGCTTTCTCAAGGCTAGAGCTCTACCACTTGAGCTACAGTGCCACTTCTGGCTTTTTGTATGTACGTGGTACTAAGGAATCGAACCCTGGTCTTCATGCATGCTAGGCAAGCACTCTACCCCTAGGCCAAACTCCCGGCCCCTCTACTTCCAGTTTTATAGTGGTTAATTGGATATAAGAATCTCACAAACTTTCTTACCTAGGCTGGCTTTAAACCACCCAGCTGTAAATCACACTTTGTTAATGTGCTGACACACTGCACAACCATAGTGTGGTCAACCACATCACCCATACACTGGTAGTCCCATAATGTTATTATACTCCGTGCAGATCCTAGCCCTCTTAGTGTGAGCTGAGACAATTTTCACGATGCTCACACAGCGCCAAAGTCATTTCCGAATGCCGTTCTCAGAATGCAGCCCTGTTGTCAAGCAGTACAGGAACTGTAAGCCATTACCCACTTACTTCCATATTGCCTATGATCGCTTTCATGGTACACAGCAGACCTGGGGGATAGGGGCGCTCCAAGAAAGACTGTCTGCCCTGCACATGCTAAACTAGTCACCGGCTGCAGTGTGTCTGACCCCAAATCTACTACCACTGTCCTTTTAGCCTGTCCTGCCCTCAGCCACCTAGATCATCACAGCAGTCAGCCCAAGAGACCCAGACGCCACTATGACAGCCAGAGTCCTTGCTTTGCTCCCTAAACCAGCATCAAATGACCAATTAATATAAAAAAAAACAACTAATGCTTCCACCAGGTCTAGCTGGCTGCCCCTTCCTCAGCTCATCACATCCTATTCAAATCCAAAATAAATTATGTCAGCTCTGCAGCCTTTGGATAAAGAAAAAGGAACGAAATCAAAACATAAAAAAAAAAGGAAGGAAAAGCTTTGAAGGGACAGCCTGCCTCTCTCCTTTATCTACAGTTCCAGGACCTTTTTTTTTTCTTTTTTCCTAAACTGATGCTGATAACCTCCAGGAAAGGTTGAGCCCTGGAGGCCATAAGGACAAGCCAATCTTCCTTCTAGATGCTGGCTTCCCATGGGTATCAGGACAGGGCAGGGGAGAATGATGTGTAGGTTTTAGGGACCAGACTGTTCATCTTCCTCCAGCTGAGAAAAGCATCAATATATGATAAGCTTTAGGCAATTAAGATAGCTAGTGTGGCAACTATAGAGAATGCCAGTTGATGGCCACTCATTTGTCTTTAAGAATTTACTGCCCTGATGGGTATGAGCTGGGCATTAGGTTGGGCATTTGACAGACAGAGATAGAGAACTTTCTGCATGCCATTCCCATGAAACCACCAAAACCAATGTGTTTTGATTTACAAAGTCCTTTCCCCTCCCAATCATTAGAACCGTACAATCATTCTGTTTGGCAATTCTCTGAAAATAGTGCTAACAGCCTTGTTTTATATATCAAGAAACTGAGATTCAACTTACCTAAGGTTGTTTTGTAGATAAGTAGCTGGATTTCACAAATTCTTCTCCTATCAGGGAATCCGGAAGAACAACATAATGTCTAAAACCCTGCCCAGAATGACCTGGGTTCTCAGGCCCCATGATATGGGGAAACACTTTTGAATGCTTCTGGATAAATCTGACTTTGTCAATCTTTGACATGGGCAAAGTGACCTTTATCTTGTGGAGTCCACTTTCAGGTTAAAATGAACAAGGGAAAGAATTTAGTGTAATGCTCAAAACATAAGAGTTCTCAGTAGGTTGCTACTGGAGTTACTATCACTGCTGAATGAGAACGACAGAAGGAGGAAAGAAGGAGAATGAAGTAGACAGAAGAGGAAGACCAAGAGAAGGAGAGACAGCAATAACTGAGCACCACTGCCTGACTCCAAAATGCCTTCTCCAACAGCCCTTGGTCCCTCTCAGTCAAATGATAAAAGACCCATGCTGTGGCCCCGGCTGGATCATGCATGAACTTATTCCATGAACTTAGGTATACCCTCCCACATCTTTTGCCTCTGTTTCCCCACCACAAGTGAAGGGAGATGTCAAGACAAAGCACCCCTCCTAGGTCACTTGCTAGGAAGTAAAAAGAACAGAGAACCCCCAGACCCTAAATAAGAAAGAATCACAGGATAATAGGCAAATACACACAAACATACTAACTATAACACCAGTATATTCAGGGGATGATTCCAATGGTATAACTCCTTTGAATAACTAATGTACCATTTAACAAAATGAACAGGAGGAAGCTGTACTAGATGTTGTCAGGAGAGAAAAAGCCAAGGGGAGGAGGAACAGATGCATGGAGAAAAGAAGCATAGGCAAACACCGTCATTATATTCATAATATGTGAAATAATATATAATGGAACATATAATAGCGGAGGCATAATATTTACATTACATTCCATTTTCACATATTATGTGTGAAATTGAGGTAAATTGAGGGGATGAGCAGGATTAGGAGAGATAGAGAATGATGAAAAGGCTGACACTGATCAAGATGCATTGTATTTATAAACTGACGTGTTGCATTTTAGAGATAATATTACTTAGAGATAATACAAAAAAAGAATCAGACTACAGAAAAAGTCTAGGACAAACCCAATGACTTATAAATTGAATACTTCAATATCTAGTAAGAGGATGCTCCCCTTCGGGTCCTCACACTTAAGGGTCTCTCTTCTGCCTTCCCTGACTCTTCACTGTCAACAGGAAAATGCTGGTGAGAAGGGTCAAAAATGTGCCTCAACTTTCCTAGGAAATTTAGCATTGGCTTCAGATGCTTGGTAGTCTCTGAGCATCCTTTGAAGGAGATGTGTTTGAGGGACTCATGAGGTAGGTTAGTCCAGGAGTGAACCTGGTGGGATCCAGTCCATTGGTCCATACCTGGAGCTGAAGGTATCTTCTCTGCTCTGACTCTTGCTTTGGGCAGCTGTGATCTCCACTGTCAAGTGGCCCCGAGGCCTCTACTCTCAGCTGGGACAGTGAAGATAGAGAAGATGGATGATGTCCTCTACCCACAGCCATGGGCTTTGACCAATGCAGCCTGTGTGGGAGATAGACAGATGAAGGAAGGACAGTTCCCTTTGAAACCAGGCCAATGTCCAGCCTCACTTTTCCATGCCTGAGGCTGCCTGCCCTGCTCCTCTGCATCTGGACCCGCTCCTCACATAAAGCTGTTGTCTTATTCTAATTGCCAACTCCCTCACACACTGCTCCATCCCTACCAGATGCTAGACCCCCCTCTCACAGGATCACCAGGTTTGCCTCTGTGTGGAACAGTGGAAAGAGAAGACAGGCTGGCCTTCAGGAAGCTGCCCTCTGGGGGCCGAATGTCACCACTGCAGCCTCTGAACTTGTTCATCTGAATTGGTGAAATGCTGGGGGGGGGGGGGTGTTGCCACCCAGCATCATTTCTGTACAGCCAGCAGGAAGCAGGACACACTGGCTCACCCCTGCTTTTCCCCAGTGCTCGGGATCTCATCACAACCTCCAGCTGCCTCTTCCAGAGTTATTCAAAAAGCAGGTAAGGGAAAAAACACCACTTCACGGAAAGTATAACAGAGATGAAATTGATGGTATTAAATTATTAATCAAGCTCAACCTGCAGTCCATCCCCTCCACCCTCCACCCTCCTTGCCAGCCCCAAGGCCAGCCTCTGACAGCTTTGTCAGGAAAGGTGAATCTGTACCTTGGGCAACTTTCTAATGTAATGGTTATGCCACTGAGGGGTCTGAGGCATGCAGGAGGCACCTTGTTCAACCTCCACCCTTCTACAGGGTGCTTCTACCTTAGGCCAGAGAAGGCGAGGCCCTCTAGCAAGTTAGAGGAGGATGTGTGCATTTAGCGCCCTCCCTCTACCCGCTCAAATGCTCTTTCACAGTTGGCATTGACTGTCACCTAAGTTCTATAAAGGGAAAGGGCCTGTGTCAATACTGTAGTAGCTGTGTGACCCGAGGTAAGGGATTTGCCTTCTCTGATCCCTGATCTCCTTCTCTGGAACACAGAAATAATAACAGCAATGTAATGTAAGGTAACATCAGATAAGGTTCTTTTGAGTTGTTTGTGTGTCTGTGTGTCTCCTGTGTATCCCAGGCTGGCCTCAAACTCAAATCCTGCTGCCTCTCCAGTGCAGGGGTTACAAGTATGTAACACTACACTTGACTTCATAGAAAGAAGGTTCTCATAAGGCACCAGTGAACTAAAGGGAGCAACTGCTTCAGGACAAAGGAATGACTTTGATTTCAGGCCCATAGAGCCTAATGAGATGATTGGAAGAGATATCAGGAAGGGAGCTGGCAGTTAAATATTTTAATGGAATAAATAAATGAACAGATAAATGCTGTGCCTCTGAAAAGAACTGAGAAAAGAGAACGGTGAGTTGACGGATGGTATCCTCAGCTTTCCTTCATAATGCCTGTGATCTTAGCCCCAGACAGCTGCAGATGACACAGGTAAGAGAAGTGATCCAGGTGAGAAGAAGGGACCAAGTTTCACAGACCTTTGCTAACAACCAAGGATTCTATGAGCAGAACTGAGTTCTGTCCCTCAGGAAACAGTTTTATTGACCCCATTTTGCAAGTGAGATCTATTAAGACAAAAGCCCCAGTCTCTTGCTGAAATCACATCACTAGATCATAACGCCAGGATTCAGCTAAAGGCCACCTGACCTTCATGCCCCATGAAATGGATGGGCCAACAGGCAAGCAGCTGACTGGGAATCAAGATGCAAGCCAGATTCTGAGGCAGAGCCTTAGAGACCTGCTCTGAGCCAGGAGAGCTGGCACAAATGATGCCGAGGACACAAGAGCCAGGTAGAGAACAGAAGAAGGCAAAGTAGCTTTTGTTTCCTGGAATAAGAGCACATGATCATCTGGGATGTGCCCATGGGGGACTTGCAGAACTGAGTCATGTCCCCTCTGGAGTCTAGCTTTCTTCCCCTCACACAGCTGCTTCTCTCACTCAGAAGCAGCTCTGGCCACCTCAGCTCAACTCCATGGCTGCAGGAAGGAAGATTCCCCACTCTGTGGGGTTTCAAAGGTGCGTGCGTGTGTGTGTGTGTATGTGTGTGTGTGTGTGTGTGTGTGAGAGAGAGAGAGAGAGAGAGAGAGAGAGAGAGAGAGAGAGAGAGAGAGAGAGAGAGAGAGAGAGAGAGAGGGAGAGAGAGAGAGAGAGAGAGAGTCTTCAAGTGCCATTGCTGATGTATCTTAAGGGTACTTTAGGGATAAGGAAAAATGTGAGAAACAGAACCAGAAGGAGAAGTGAAATCTGAGAGAACAGTGGGGGCGAAGGAAAAAAGCATCCATGATCCCTCTATCTCTACCTAATTCTATCTCTATTGCTGTCTCTATTTTGTCTTTTGTCCCCTACCCCATTCCTACATCCCTCTGACTTTCTGTCTCTCAGTACTATCTTCCTGTCAGAGATCTGTCTTTTTCCCTGCCTATCAACCTGTTTGTCTGACTCTGACTCTGTTT